>NC_053496.1:180218758-180553758 GCF_905171775.1 Rana temporaria | reverse complement strand
CGTACAGTTTAAGCTGCTTATCGAATCTTCTTAGAACTTTCGACAGACACCATAAGCCTTCAATGACAGATTCAACATTTGTATGTTTTTCGCTGATTCCTTGAATCTTCGCCGTTCATGTCGAATGGTCTACCCCAACACTGTTTCTATGTTGAATCTTTTCTCTCTATGTAGAATAATCTTGGACTAATAGAGTTAAGGTTAGGCACATTCGACCGCAGATTCGATAGACACAGATCGCTATTGTCAGCGTCATGTCGAATCTCCTATCTATATCGAACTGTTGTAGCAACGAAAATTAAAATAAACAATTTTATTTAGTGCTCTGGAAATTAAAGATTAATTCCTCGATTAATCGTAAATATTTTTTGATCGATCAAACTTCTTTTGATCGGTACTAGTGGGGCAACGGATCGTAAATGATCCGTGATCCGAGCGGGTCAACATATGCGGATCGGCACACCATGTGATCCACGGAGCTCCGCTACTGCCTCAGCTATAGGAAAGGCCGCGGCTTCGGCCTAGCTCCCGGAGCGGCGGCCATCTTGATCCACCCGATGGCAGCCTAGGTGAGCCTAGAGCAGCGCGCTGATGTCATCACCCAGCCTCTAATGCTCGTGTTCGGCCGGCTTCTCTGGGAAGACTAAGCAAGCACTAATCTTCCTATACAGTGGGGGAGATGTGGACCATATTACAGTGGGGGAGATGTCTGTGGATATTACAGTGGGGGAGATGTCTGTGGATATTACAGTGGGGGAGATGTGGATATTACAGTGGGGGAGGTGTCTGTGGATATTACAGTAGGGGAGATGTGGAAATTACAGTGGGGGAGATGTCTGTGGATATTACAGTGGGGGAGATGTCTGTGGATATTACAGTGGGGGAAGATTGTGGATATTACAGTGGGGAGATGTCTGTGGATATTACAGTGGGGGAGGTGTGGATATTACAGTGGGGGAGGTGTCTGTGGATATTACAGTAGGGGAGATGTGCAAATTACAGTGGGGGAGATGTCTATGGATATTACAGTGGGCGAGGTGTCTGTTGATATTACAGTGGGGAGATGTCTGTGGATATTACAGTGGGGGGAGATGTCTGTGGATATTACAGTGGGGAGATGTCTGTGGATATTATAGTGGGGGGAGATGTCTGTGGATATTACAGTGGGGGGGAGATGTCTGTGGATATTACAGTGGGGGGGAGATGTCTGTGGATATTACAGTGGGGGGGAGATGTCTGTGGATATTACAGTGGGGGGAGATGTCTGTGGATATTACAGTGGGGGGAGATGTCTGTGGATATTACAGTGGGGGGAGATGTCTGTGGATATTACAGTGGGGGGAGATGTCTGTGGATATTACAGAGGGGAGAGATGTCTGTGGATATTACAGTGGGGGGGAGATGTCTGTGGATATTACAGTGGGGGGGAGATGTCTGTGGATATTACAGTGGGGGGGGGGGGGAGATGTCTGGATATTACAGTGGGAGGGAGATGTCTGTGGATATTACAGTGGGAGAGATGTCTGTGGATATTACAGTGGGGGGAGATGTCTGTGGATATTACAGTGAGGGGGAGATGTCTGTGGATATTACAGTGGGGGGGGGGAGATGTCTGTGGATATTACAGTGGGGGGGGGGGTGTCTGTGGATATTACAGTGGGAGGGAGATGTCTGTGGATATTACAGTGGGAGGGAGATGTCTGTGGATATTACAGTGGGGGAGATGTCTGTGGATATTACAGTGGGGGGGGGGGATGTCTGTGGATATTACAGTGGGGAGATGTCTGTGGATATTACAGTGGGGGGAGATGTCTGTGGATATTACAGTGGGGGGGGGATGTCTGTGGATATTACAGTGGGGACTACATATGGTGGTGATCCGAAAAATGTATGTGCGTTATATTCAAAATTAGTCGATTAATCAAACACGGAAATTGGAATCAGTACCAGCCCTAATTTTTTTGTCGGATATTTTGGATTCTGCGCATTCGTCTGTTAAAACGATAACGAAAATACCCGAAATTCGGACAAAAACGCATTCAGACGAAAACGAATGCACACGACTAATTATTATTACATACATACACATCAGTGTTCTTCTTATCCAATGTATTTTAACAGTTTTAATGAGGGCACAAGTAGACCCAGTCAAACTTAATTAATGTACTGTACATAACTTTCCCATATTCCACATAATTATTTTAAACCACCCGTTGTAAGAAGTTTCATCACTTGTCCTCAAAGATTTTCTTATCTTAGGATATATTTCAAAATGTTCCTTTTCCAATTAGTGAACTTAAAGCGGGAGTTCACCCATTAAACAATTTTTTTAAACAATCCCCTTAGATTAATGCTCGTTTTGTCTAGGGGAATCGGCTAGTTGTTTTCGAGATGCATCTTCTCCGTCGCTTCCGGGTATGGGTCTTCGGGAGCGGGCGTTCCTTCTTGATTGACAGTCTTCCGAGAGGCTTCCGACGGTCGCATCCATCGCGTCACTAGTAGCCGAAAGAAGCCGAACGTCGGTGCGGCTCTATACTGCGCCTGCTCACCGTCGTTCGGCTTCTTTCGGAGAAACGTGACGCGATGGATGCGACCATCGGAAGCCTCTCGGAAGACTGTCAATCAAAATAGGAACGCCCAGTCCCGCAGCCCATACCCGGAAGCGGCAGAGAAGATGCATCTCGTAAACGGTAAGTACAGCTCTTATTTTAAAACAACTAGCCGATTCCCCTAGACAAAACGAGCATGAAGCTAAGGGGAAAAAGAGTCATGTACGGGTGAACCTCCGCTTTAAGATGAACTATCCTGATACACTTTCACCCAGTAAACTTGTCACGAAGCAGAGAGGTCATCTAAAGTTCAACACCATAGTTGGAGTTTTCCTTACCTAGATGATTACTCCGGAAATCCAACTACCATTTGTTGGTTAAATGGTTTAATTTTTTGTTTTTCGCATTTTCTTTCCCCCTTGTAGTATGTTTTCGCTCTCTGACCATCTTGCCCAGTGTATACATATGACTTCTGAATACAAGATGTATGAGAACAGATATGACTTCTATTAAATATTGCTTTCCAGCAGATGGACGGTGTTTCTGGAATATAAATCCATCGGAGGGACATCTTATTATATCTCCAGATTGTAAGGCAGAAGATACCGACATTCCACAATATTCTCCCAAAGTCACCTCGGATTGGTTGGTTAGATCATCAGATCCTTCCAATCCTGAGGAACCTTCTGAGAAATCCCATACTATGACATCAGATGTCCTTCCAAGTTCTCACAGTGCTGACAGATCACCAGATCCATCCAATCCCCAGACATCTTCTTCAAGCCATAAGAGGGTTCACACAGGGGAGCGTTCATTTTCATGTTCAGAGTGCGGGAAATCTTTCACTGAAAACAAAAACCTCCGTATGCACCAGAAAATTCACATGGGTGAACGTCCTTTCTCTTGTTCGGAGTGCGGGAAAGGTTTCCTTAAAAAAGAAAACCTTCTTAGACACCAGAGAATTCACACGGGTGAGCGTCCCTATCCATGTTCAGAGTGCGGGAAATGTTTCTCTCAGAAACAACAACTTGTTGTACACCAGAGAATTCACACAGGTGAGCGTCCCTTTTCATGTCCAGAGTGCAAGAAACGTTTCATTCGGAAAGCAGCCCTGGTTTCCCATCAGAGAATTCACACCGGTGAGCGTCCATTCTCTTGTTCAGAGTGCGGGAAAGGTTTCCTTAAAAGAGGAACCCTAATTGTACACCAGAGAATTCACACGGGTGAGCGCCCTTTCTCATGTTCAGAGTGCGGGAAAAGTTTCCCTAAAAAAGAAGCACTTAAAGTACATCTTAGCATTCACACAGGTAAGCGTCCTTTCTCTTGCTCAGAGTGCGGGAAAGGTTTCCCTAAAAAAGCAACCCTTATTATACACCACAGAACTCACACAGGTGAGCGTCCTTATTTATGTTTAGAGTGCGGGAAATGTTTCATTGAAAAAAAAAACCTTCTTAGACATCAGGTTATTCACACGGGTGAGCGTCCTTTTTCATGTTCAGAGTGCGGGAAAAGTTTTACCCGTAAAGGAGAGCTTGTTGAACACCTTAAAATTCACACGGGTGAGCGTCCTTTCCCTTGCTCAGTGTGCGGGAAACGTTTCCTTAAAAAAGGAAATCTTACCGAACACCAAAAAATTCACACAGGTGAGCGTCCTTTCCCTTGTTCGGAGTGCGAGAAAGGTTTCTTTAAAAAAGAAAGACTGATTGTACACCAGAGACATCACACAGGCGAGCGTCCTTATTCATGTTCAGAGTGCGGGAAATCTTTCGCTGAGGAAGGAGTACTTATTGAACATCAGAGAATTCACACAGGTGTGCGTCCTTATCCGTGTTCAGAGTGCGGGCAATCCTTCATTCATAAAAGAAGCCTTGTTAAACACCAGAGACTTCACACGGGTGAGCGTCCTTATTCATGTTCAGAGTGCGGGAAATGTTTCACTGCGAAAGAAAACCTTGTTAAACACCACAGGTTTCACACAGGTGAGCGTCCTTATCCATGTTCAGAGTGCGGGAAATGTTTCACTACGAAAGAAAACCTTGTTAAACACCAGAGACTTCACTCAGGTCCGGATCTTTCGCTCAGGGGGGAGCACTCGTTGAACATCAGAGAAGTCACACCAGTAAACGCCCTTATGCATGTCCAGAGTGCGGGAAATCTTTCTCTTATACAGGAGACTTTGTTAAACACCGGAGAATTCACACTGATGAGCATCCCTGTTCATGTTCAGAGTGCGGGAAATATTTCATTGTGAAAGGACACCTTGTGCAAGACCAGAAAATTCACACGGGCGAGCGTCGTCCTTCTTCGTGTTCAGAGTGCGGGAAATCTTTCATTGTGAAAGGACACCTTGTGCAACACCAGAAAATTCACACGGGCGAGCGTCGTCCTTCTTCTTCATGTTCAGCGTGCGGGAAATTTTTCAATCATAAAGGAAACCTTCTGAAACACCAGAGAAGACACACCGCAGAGTAGGCTCATTGCATTCAGAGTGCGGGAAATGGTTTACAGATCAAAAAAAAAATCGGAGACATCAGAGAGAACTCACCTGCTGATTCTTATGACAAATGTACGATGACTTTTCCAGGTGGGACTGTTGAGTCCATGGAACATCTGGAGATATTTCCTGTCTTGATTTTCCCCCAGATTCAACGTCAAGGTTAAACGATATTGAATTTGATGATATGTTGTTGGTCGCTTATATAAAGGTGATGTATGTTAATTATGGAAGAGGCTGTTCATTTTCCTTTTGTTAAAATAAAAATAAAGAAATTCAAAAAAGAAAAAATTGTTTTTCAAAGGGGTACATCCCGGCAAAACGAATATTCCATTTCTAGGTGGAGTTTGACGGAGCGAGTCTTCCCTTGTCTTCTTCTATTTCTTGGAGACTCTGATGATGGGACATACCAAGAGAACAAATGTTACCCTACGAGCCTCGGATTCTCCTAGGGAGGGGGTCAGATAGTCCCAAGTGGTGTACAAAGCACATCACAGTACATTGGGGGTGTAGTAAGAATGTTTTAGTTTTTTGGGGTGCAGTGTGATCGGTATAAACCCAGAAGGAATAAATGATAGGAACACGGATCTCATATGAAATAGTACTGAGCTAGTCCAATATTTACACCGACAGCACCATGAAAATTGCCCCATTGGTGGTCAGTTGAAGAAAAGCTCACATTTTCTGTCTTCCATAGAGACTTCCTATCTTCCATAAAGACTTCCTGTCTTGGTATGAGTGAGATCACCACCTTGTGGAGCTCAGAAGAACTGCAGCCTTGAGACACATCTCAGAATGAAGCCCTGTACACACGGCCCAGAATCTCGTCTGGAAAAAAAAAAACATTGGCCCAGATTCAGGTAGAAATTGCGCCTGCGTAACCATAGTTACGCAGCGCAATTGCTGACTTGCACCGGCGTAACGAGTTCTGATTCAGAGAACTCGTTACGCCGACTGCAGCCTAAAATCTGCATGGCATAAGGCTCTTATGCCACGCAGATTTTAGGCTGCATTCTAGCGATGACCACTAGGGGGCGCTCCCGTTGTGATCTGTGTATAGTATGCAAATTGCATACTAACACCGATTCACAACGTTGCGCGAGCCCTGCGTACGCAAATTACGTAGTTTGCGTACGTCGGGTTTCGCGTAAGGTTACACATCCTAATAGCAGGCGCAGCCAATGCTATAGGATACCCGGCGTTCCCGCGTCGCGACGTTCGAATTTTACGTTTGTTTGCGTAAGTGAATCGTGAATGGCGCTGGACGCCATTCACGTTCACTTTGAAGCAAATGACGTCATTTGCTGCAATGCACGTCGGGAAAGTTTCCCGACGGAGCATGCGCTGTACGCTCGGCGCGGGAGCGCGCCTAATTTAAATGATTTCCGCCCCCGGCAGGATCATTTACATTGCGCGCACTTACGCCGGGCAATTTTGCCGGCGCGCCCTCGCAATTTACGGAGCTACTGCTCCGTGAATCGAGGGCAGCGCAAATTATTTGCGGGGGCGTAGGGCAAAATCGTTGCCCTGTGCCTCCGCAAATAATGCGCAAGTCATACCTGAATCCGGGCCATTGTTTTTCCTGACGAGATTCTTGGCAAGAATCTCTTGCCGGCCGAGTGTACACACACTCCATTCAAAAGAACCGCCATTCTTTTGAATGGCAAGAACGCGGTGACTTCATCGACCACGACGAGCGTGCGCTCGTCACATTCGGTGACGTCGCCGCCATCTTGCTTCACCCTACCTATGCCTTGGAAGCTACCGCGCATGCGTCGAAGTCTCATCGAGCATGCGCGGGTTTCCATGGAGGCAGGTAAGCATACACATGCTTGGGTTTCTCGTCGGGAAAACACTGCCGAGAATCCCGACGAGAAAATAGAGAGCAGGTTCTCTATTTTGCTCGTTGAGATTCCTGCCAGTTTTCTTGATGAAAAACCCTACACACGAACGATTTTCTCGTCACGAGGCTTCAGATTCTCCTAGGGAGGGGGTCAGATAGTCCCAAGTGGTGTACAAAGCACATCACAGTACATTGGGGGTGTAGTAAGAATGTTTTAGTTTTTAAGGTTGCGGTGTGATGGGTATAAACCCAGAAGGAATAAATGATAGGAACACGGATCTCGTATGAAATAGTACTGAGCTAGTCCAATATTTACACCGACAGCACCATGAAAATTGCCCCATAGGTGGTCAGTTGGAGAAAAGCTCTTATCGGGCCTTTTTTTTTCTCTGAAAATAGGTGAAAGAACTCAACCACGACCGCCAAAATCCCCTCCTCCCTCACACACACATGCTCCATCAAATAGTGGGTGTGGCCACATTTCACAATGGGCGGATCTTAACCACTTCTGCCCCGGACTGTTTGGCTTCCCAAAGACCAGATCGCTTTTTTCCGATTCAGCACTGCGTCGCTTTAACTGACAATTGCGCGGTCGTGCGACGTGGCTCCCAAACAAAATTGGCGTCCCATTTTTTTCCCACAAATAGAGCTTTCTTTTGGTGGTATTTGATCACCTCTGCGGTTTTTATTTTTTGCGCTATAAACAAAAATAGAGCGACAATTTTGAAAAAAAAATGAATATTTTTTACTTTTTGCTATAATAAATATCCCCCAAAAATATATATAAAAAATGTTTTTTCCCTCAGTTTAGGCCGATACGTATTCTTCTGCGTATTTTTCGTAAACAAAAATCGCAATAAGCGTTTATTGATTGGTTTGCGCAAAAGTTATAGCGTCTGCAAAATATGGGATAGTTTTATGGCATTTTTATTAATATTTTTTTTTTACTAGTAATGCTGGCGATCTGCGATTTTTATCGGTACTGCGACCTTATGGCGGACACTTCGGACACTTTTGACACATTTTTTGGGACCATTGGCATTTTTATAGCAATCAGTGCTAAAAAAAATGCACTGATTACTGTAAACATGTCACTGGCAGTGAAGGGGTTAACACTATGGGGCGAGGAAGGGGTTAATTGTGTTCCCTAGGTGTGTTCTAACTGAAGGGGGGTGGACTGACTTGGGGAAATGACAGATCACTGTATGAACAGACGATCAGTCATTTCTCCCCCTGTGTTTACACACACAGCTCCCAGTTCTCGCTCTGTTATGAGCAATCGCGGGTGCCGGTGGTGATCGCGCCCGCCGGACACGCGCGTCGGTACCAGGGGCGAGCAGGGGGCGCGTGCGCCCCTAGTGGCTGCAATGCGTAATTATGTTATATTACGTGATTTTGCGCAGCCGAGCCGACCTGCCTCTGTAAAACTGCGGCGGCTGGTTGGCTAGTGGTTTAAGGGGAAGTTCCATTCGAATGGCGCCACCCTTTGGGCTGATTATACACATTTCCCTTCTCACAACTTGCTTCTGAGCATGCGCGTTCCCCCCCCCCCCCCGTTGTTAAAGCCTACACACGGACGTTTTTCACAACATGAAAAAGGTTGAGAAATAATAGAGCATGTTCTAAATTTTTCGTCGAGAAAAATGCTCTGGAGCTCTGGAGCCTACACACGACCGTTTTTAATGTATGTGGCATAAGGGGGGAACTCTGCAGACTCTGATGGCACAGTGCCTGCGTTTGGCATGGCACAGTGGCTGCGTTTGGCATGGCACAGTGGTGACAATTGATGGCACAGTGGCTGCGTTTGATGGCATGGCACAGTGGTGACAATTAATGGGCACAGTGGCGACAATTGATGGCACAGTGGCTGCGTTTGATGGCATGGCACAGTGGTGACAATTGATGGGCACAGTGGCGACAATTGATGGCACAGTGGCTGCGTTTGATGGCATGGCACAGTGGTGACAATTGATGGGCACAGTGGCGATAAATGATGGCACAGTGGTTGCGTTGCATGGCACAGTGGCTGCATTTGAAGGCATGGCACAGTGGCAACAATTGATGGCACAGTGGCAACAATTGATGGCATGGCACAGTGGCTGCATTTGATGGGCACAATAAGGCTGCAATTGTTTTTTTTTTTTTTGCGCTCCCCCAAAAATTTGGAGCACCAGCCGCCACTGCTCCCTGTACAGAGGTCCGTCACACACAAGGCCCAGGAGGAAGAGAGCGTGGGGCGGGTCTCTGGGCTTTTTTATAGCTCTTCCCAGCAATCTTCCTGATGGTAGCAAAGATCCCTGGGATATGTAGTCCAGGTGAATAGTCATGCGGAGCAATTGCCATTCTGAGGACCATACCATACCAATCCCACAATCGATCTCTGGGCTTTTTTATAGCTCTTCCCAGCAATCTTCCTGATGGTAGCAAAGATCCCTGGGATATGTAGTCCAGGTGAATAGTCATGCGGAGCAATTGCCATTCTGAGGACCATACCATACCAATCCCACAATCGATCCCTGGGATATGTAGTCCGGGTGTACAGTCACAAATGGACAAACTTACGAAAATACGAAACACCAAAACAGTAAAAGAACGAAAATTACATCTATAACGAATGATTTGCATTCCGTATTTTCAATCCTTTGTCTGTTGGTAATTTCGTATGTTCGTATTTCATTCAGGTGTTCGTAATTTCGTTTCTTTGTATGTTCGTAATTTTGTTTGTTCGTGTTCTCGAATCGTTCTTTTGAATGGACAGTATAAGAAAGTGTATCTTAAAATGTATGTTCGTAATTTCGTATGTTCGTATTTTCATTCGTTCGTAAATTTGTTTCTTTGTGTGTTCGGAATGGCAGTGTAGTAAGTGATGTATCTGATGTAGTGGTACTCTGGCCCAATTCCAGAGAATAAACCCATTCTGCCGTTGACCCAAATCATAATAGTGAAACATGCAGACCTAGAGAGAAACAGTCTACATCTTCACCTTTCCAACGTTCAGCCACAGAGAAGGGGCTGGACTTTTCAATTGGTCTTTTACAAACAGAATGTCATCATACACGTTAACACATTTCATTGGCTTAGTCCATATATAGTCCCTTATTACACGCCCCTGTGATGTCTGTTCTTGGCATCGTGGCACATGTTTCAAAGTCTTTGGGGGCCATCTTTGTTTCTTCAGTGGAGGGGGCTTTGGAGTGAAGAGGGAGGAGGGATGACAGCTGTTTAGGAGGGGTTTGAAGACTGTTTTTCACTCTTAAATCCTGGCCAAGATTTTAACCCAGGTAATGTCTTTTAAGGAAACTAACAGCATTGTATCATATTTTCACACATACATATGTAACATTTGAGTAGCTCAGGAGGAAAGTAATCATAACACAACATTTTTTTAGTACTTCCATCACATATCTTACTTAATATCTTAGCCAATCAGCTTATCTCTTTTGTGCCTGAGTCACAATGCATTCCGGAATCTTTTTAGATTCAGTTGAGGAGGAGACAGGTCTCGTGAGGGATTGGACTGGGAGTAAGTACAGGACTTTTTAGAAATTAAGCAAGATACACCCTCTCAAAATGGCGAACAGGGGCGGAGGTTATAGCCGCGCGTTGAAGACGAAACTAAAATACATTACGAATGACCGCAATGTATTGACGAAAGTACGAATGCATTCGAAGCACGGTAGGAGACTATAGCCGCGTGTTGAAAACAAAACTAAAATACGAGCTTGCAAATGAATTTACGAAAGTACGAATCTCGGTAGTAGACACGAATCAACTAAAACAAAACAATGCTATGAATCAACGGAAAAGGCAATCTCACAAAAGTAACAATTACTAAATTAAGTAGTGTACCGAATAAACGGAAATTATTATCTAACAAAATTACAAATTTAGAATCAAAGAAAATAAATTAGACAGAATTGCAAAATCATTCAGTATCAACAAAAATAAAACTGTTACGAAAATATGAACGAGTCCGAATATGAAAACTTGCGTCTTAAGAAATTACGAATCTTTACGAATTTTGTTGTGCACATGTCTAAGTACTAGTGTGAGATGCGCATGGAACTCATGCCTGTAATCAATTGTTACCAACAACGTTCTGCACCCAATAGAGAACCACCACATGAGGTCCCCATTCCCAATCAATTTTCTGGGAGGTATGACGACACCGTGTTACCTGGAACCTCATATGACCATTGATCGAACCCATACCCACTCATATCATGCCAAGTCGCAACGTTTCAATCGTCCCCGTTTTCAGGGAGGGGCATATGAGATGCCATCATATCGTCCACACGCCCAACCCCCCCCCCCTCCCTCTAGAGGAGTCACACCATCCTCCTCCTCCTTCATATCATGATCTTTATGTTCCAGTTTTTTTTTTTTTAAGTTTACCATTTGTTTATAAAATAAACTCTATTTTATATAATGCACATTGCAATTATGTTTGTAAGATGCACTTGTTGTGTAGTCTTTTTATGATATATATATGCATTAATAAATGTATGCATTTTGCAAACTATTGTTCTTGCGTTTGTATTACGTGTTTACATGTGCACATATCAATTCTTCATATACATTTATATAGCACTACCCCCGGAAGAGCTGCTGGTTTGTTTTGGGTGGCATGTTACCTCGTGTTACTCCGCCGTCTAGGAGTATTTGGTGAAAGTAATGGAATGTCCACACCTGGACAGGCCTCTCTCACCAGCCTGGCAGCCAGAATGTCACTCGGAATTTGGGGAAAAGTCTCTGCCACAGACCCTCCCTATGGTTGAAACAGCGGAGATAATCCTCCTTAGCCGACTTCTCACCTGGATCAGGTAGTTTGGTAGGTTACCGACTGATAGGCGACTGACGTCCAGCCTCTCAGTACCCGGTTACCTCGATCCCCGGTGGATGGTCAAAACCCTTTTGGATCGCCAGCCTCTCTTGGCACTCCTCAGGCAGACTTTCCCTAGAACGGCTTCCTCTATCAGGACTAACGCTTGGGAGCTCTTTGGATTTGGGGACCCAGTCGTTCACTGGGGCCCAGCCACAGCTCAGATGCTGCAGACCAACGTGGTCCCGGCCTGGAAGGCCATTTCGCCAGGGTGCCATGGTATGGCTACCCTGAAGGTGGGCGCCACACTCGAAGAAGACCCAGATCAATGGCGTCTGTCCCATAAATACCCTCCCCCAGCATGCACAGCGAGGCAAACTCCCCCTGATAGGCTGCTGGGTAAGAGCTAAATTTGAACAAATTAACATGGTCAGAGTTACCTAACTCTCTGACCCCCTCTAAATTTAACCTAGCACCGGTTCTGGAAAGTAACCAGGCGCTACATTTACTTTAGCGGTATGCGTAAATGTTCATATGGTGATACTGCAACCCTACAATTCGTATCCTGCCTCAACAAGGCAGGTGTCCAAATTTTGAGGAGAAAGTCAAATCTAGTGAAGGAAATAGGTAAATTGTTAACCCTACATAACCATGAACATACAGTATGCTAAACCCAACCCTCTGCTAACCATAACTCTACCCTAGCCCTGTGCTAATCCTACCAATAACCCTATACTAATCCTAACTCAACCATAAGCCTATGCTAATCCTAACTCAACTCGCCTATGCTTACCGTAAACCCTATGCTAATCCTAACTCAGCCTATGCTAACGCTAACACCTATGCTAACCCAAACCCCTAACCCTATGCTAATCCTAACTCAGCCTATGCTTACCCTAACACCTATGCTAACCCAAACCCCTAACCCTATGCTAATCCTAACTCAGCCTATGCTAACCCTAACAAATATGCTAACCCAAACCCCTAACCCTATGCTAATCCTAACTCAGCCTATGCTAACCCAAACCCCTAAGGCCGCGTACACACGATCGGTCAAAACCGATGAAAACGGACTGAAGGGCCCCATCGGTCAGTTATCCTTCGGTCAAAAAAAAGAGAACTTGCTTTAAAATTGAACCGATGGACGCCTAACCGATAGGTCAAAACCGATCGTTAGTATGCACTAGGGGTGCGCATCTTCACCAGTCTCACGATTCGATTCGATTACGATTATCTGGTCAACGATTCGATTCGATTCGGCGATGCATCACGATTACCGACGAGCTCTCACTTCCGCTTGGGCCGCCTAGGTGGCACTTCCTCCCCGCAATCTTCTGAGACAAATCACAGGTTCCAGAAGATTGCCCAGCTATGCAGGACAGCGCAGTGAGACATGTACACCTGGCTGTGAAGCTGCAAGCTGTCACAGCCGGATGCCCACAGAAGTATTGCCAGCGCCGTGGACAGAATGGAGTGTTCGGGTGGCAACATCGCTGGATTGTGGGACAGGTGAGTGTCTTTTTATTAAAAGTCAGAAGATACTTTTTTTTGTAGCTGCTGACTTTTAATATGTTTTTTTTTACTGAACTCTGCTTTTAAATAAAAATAACCTCACTCCCTTAAAGTGGAGTTCCACCCAAAAGTGGAACTTCTCCTTTAAGCACTCCTCGCCCCCTGACATGCCATATTTGGCATATCATTTTTTTTGGGGGGGGGGTCCTCTTTTTAGTGGGACTTCCTGTCCTGGCTGCCTAGGTGACTCCTTCTGTCGCCCTAGGTGGCCCCTCCATGCCAGCGATCTTCTGGGACACAGGTCCCAGAAGTTTGGCTGGCCAATGGCAGATCACAGTGCGCGCCTGGCCATGAAGCCGTAAGCTATCATGGCCAGGTGCCCACAGTAGATATGATGGCATTGAGGAGAGGAGCGGGGAAAGGTATGGGGCTCTGTGCGGTCGCATCGGTGGACCGTGGCACAAGTGTCGGTTTAATAAAAGTCACCAGCTACACTTTTGGTAGCTGCTGACTTTTACTAAACTAAAAAGCGGTGGAACTCCACTATAAAAAGTGATTAGTGCACTACAGGGTACAGGAATATACAAATGTGGCTGCTGGGAGGTCTGGAGGGATTATAATTCACAGCAAGTTCCCTGTACTGTCTGTGTTGAAATTTCCCTGGCTTCCCAAGTTCGCACATTCCAGCACACTAGGAGTTAACACAATGGAATGTGCGAACTTAGGACACCAGAGAAATGTCAACATAGAGCACATGGAGGAGGAGAAAGAATACTGCTGTAATTAAGAATCCCCTATTTGCAATACATGCCGTTCTAAACCATTTAATGGCCACTGCTGCATGTGCTGTTTAAAATATATACAGTCAGCTTCTCATACCTTCGTTTCTGTGTGTGCTGCTCTCTGTATTTCCGCACATGTGACTCTGTCCTGTCCGGCCCGCCTCTCACCACTCGTTCTCCTCTTTCCCGACTTCAGTGGGAGTTCTCAGCCCCGCCCACCAACTGTACTATAGCTATCAGATGAGAAGAGAGGCGGGCGGGGCTGAGACGTAGGAGGTGAGAGGCGGGCCGGAGCTAACATGAGAGGATTCCGGAATATACAGACAGCAATATAAGTATGAAACACTGTGTATTTTAAAAAGTACATGCAGCAGTGGCCATATAGTGTATTATAGCGGCATTTAATGCAAAATGGGTATTTTATTAGACGCGCTCGGAGCGATCTCCCAAAAGAGGGGCGGGGCAAGTCGGGATGACGTCACCCGACATCGATTATTGGGGCCACATGCATCGATGCCGAATCGGGGGCCCCCGAATCGCGATGCATCGATTATATTCAACACCCCTAGTATGCACAAGCATCGGTCAAAAAGCCACGCATGCGCAGAATCAAGTCGACGCATGCTTGGAAGCATTGAACTTCGGTTTTTTTTCAGCACGTCGTGTGTTTTACGTCACCGCGTTCTGAAAAGATTGTTTTATTAACCGATGGTGTGTAGGCACATCAGACCATCCTTCAGCTTTATCGGTTAACCGATGAAACGGTCCTTCAGTCAGTTTTCACTGGTTTTGACCGATCGTGTGTACGCGGTCTAATGCTATGCTAATCCTAACTCAACCCTAAGCCCTAGGAACAGACATATTTATTATTTAGGTAGGGGGGGGGGGGTAAGAAAAATATATATATTTCAGTGCCGCATATTCATTAATATATATTTTATATTATAACTTTCCATTTGTCAAGTATTCACTCATAATTAAAATATGCAAACAAATAAGAATGCACCAAAAAGAAGCTGTCGATTTATATAAAAAACAATATATAGGCTGCAGTTTTAAAAATTTCCACAAGGTGGTGATCTCACTTATTGTTCGAGGAACGCCGAGCAGCGAGAGGATACCAAACAAAGAACAGACAGGAAGTTCCGGGTCAGAGGTCAGTCTGGAGGAGGAGGAGAGGAGACGTTAGAGCTGGCAGAGGAGGTAATAAGATTTTATGTTCTATTTATACCCGGGAACCCCCCCGTCATGTCCGTCCTCTTCCTCCATAGTCACTGTGATGTCTGTTTACTGTATGTCTCTAACCTAAATATAGAGCCATTTATTCAACTGTCCATCCAGAGCCTCTGGTTTATAGACCAGATACATCCTAAATATAGAGCCATTTATCCAACTGTCCATCCAGAGCCTCTGGTTTATAGACCAGATACATCCTAAATATAGAACCATTTAACCATTTAAGGAATGGATACTAAGCGCCCTAAGGCGATTCATTTCGCATTGGCTGCGCTATATAAGTTTCTCACTCACTGATTTATCCAACTGCCCATCCAGAGCCTCTGGTTTATAGAACTGATATATCCTAATTATATGTCCTGATTTTTCTGAGGTGTTAGGATGTCACTGTCTATTTCTTCATGTAGGAGTATCTAGAAGGACACAAGGATCTCTACAAGGACGTCATGATGGAGAATCAGCCGCCCCTCACATCACCGGGTAAGAGGAGACTTTATTGTAAAGGAGAGAGCAGTACGGAGGCTCCACCTAGATCCCCCATCATCTGATAAACACATAGAAACAATGTATTCAGTCAGTGTGTGTGTTTCCTACAGAGGGGTCCAGTAATGGGAACCCACCAGAGAGATGTCCCGTCCTCTGTATTCCCAGCTAACAGTGGGGCCCAAACTGTAGGGTGGTGCACATTATTGTAAAGGAGAGAGCAGTACGGAGGGTCCACCTAGATCCCCCATCATCTGATAAACACATAGAAACAATGTATTCAGTCAGTGTGTGTGTTTCCTACAGATGGATCCAGTAATGGGAACCCACCAGAGAGATGTCCCCGTCCTCTGTATTTACGGGATTCCACACAGGAAGGCCACACCATCCCTCACCATCATCAGGTAGGTGGGACTGAGCATGTAGACCTAAATATATATTTTGCGGAATGGGGTAACATTCCTATATGTCATCTCTTGCTCCTTTTTACAAATGTGTTTTTTTTATCTTTGGGGTTTAGGGTGCAAAACTAAAAGGCATTAAAGTTGAGGTTAAAGAGGAAGAAGAAGAGAGGTTGGTGAGTGGAGATCAGCAGTCTACGGAGGAGGGAGGTCCTCTGTATTCCCAGGATTCTACACGGGAAGATCACCACTATACAGAGAATGATCAGGTAGATGGGACGGGGCGAAAAACGTAAAAATAATTCTATAAGAAGACATTCTTCTGTGTCATCTCTTATTATTGGCAGCAGTGTTTCCAGGTGTTAAATTTCATTATCTCTACAATTTAGAATGAAGAACGGAAAGACATCAAAGTTGAGCATAAAGAAGAAGAAGAAGAGAGGTTGGTGAGTGGAGATCAGCAGTCTATGGAGGAGGGGGAGATGATTATGAAATGTAAGCCGGAGGAATTCTCTCTACATATCGACACAAGTAAGTCATAAACACTAAATTAAGAAAGTTCACATTCTACTTATCTTTTTTTTTTTTTTTTTTTGCAAAATTATTTTTATTAAACTATTTTTAAAACAGACATACAAACATTGAAAAAGAGTGACCCTGACACAGCGCCAGTGCGCCTCTATACGGCGCCTTCACACCGACTAGGAGCCGTGTAGAGCTGACTGCGCAGGCGCCGTATAGAGCCGACTCACGGTTTGGCTACTTTCGGAAAGTCGTGACGTGCCTTATCAGCCGGGGGGAGTTTTTCTCAGGCACGTCAATCATATGGGCGAAGTCCCAGATGACATTGCGGCACTGCACAAGAACGCCCACTCCCGCGGGAGCGAGTACCCAGAAGCCGGGAGGAAAATATCGATAATACTGTATGTACACCCCCAAAAAAAAAAAAAAAAACGGCATACTGTACATGTTTGAGGTATACTGAATGTAATGTTATATACTTGTTTTTTGGGTGAACCCCCCGCTTTAAGATAGCCTTCCTCCCATAGAAGAAAGGGATGTTCAGTAACGTTCTAAGAGCTCTGGAGGGAACCACCTCCTCTACCAGGCCCAATAGACATACCCTAATTGATACAGGGATAGGCACCTTCAGTATGTCTTCTATGCAGGAGGCCACCCCCTCCCAGAAGGTCTTGATCTGAGGGCATCCCCAGAAGATGTGTTTAGCATCAGCCGGTGTAAAGAAGCATCTCCAGCACTCCGAGGAGACAGATGGATCGATAACTGAAAGCCTGAAGTGTATTCGTCTATCCCTTGCAGAAACCAAGTGTTTGAAGGGGTGATCCCACATTTCATCCCATTCTTCCCCCCCTCTATGTCAGGGACTTCCCCATCCTAGCGCTTCCTACATTTAGTCAGCGCCACAGGGCTCCTCTTAAACAGTTCTGTTTTGGGAAGGTCTTCCACCATAAGCATATCTTCTAGAGCCAACGGGATGGACTCTACCGTCCGCTCCCGGAATTGAGCCTGGAAGGCATGGCGAAGTTGTATGAACCTAAAAAAATATGAGTTAGGGAGATCGTGTCTGGCCTTGAATTGAGCAAAAGTCAGTAGTACCCCATCCCTTGTGATGTCCTTTAGTAGCTTTATTCCCTTGACCACCCACACCATGGGATCCGAGAAGGAGTAGAAGTGAGGTCATTTAGGGTTCCCCCACAGCGGTGTCTGTGGCGAGAAGCCCAAATAACTCGGGCATGCTAACTCAACAGCCTTATCCCATGCTTTGATAGTAGCCTTCATGGACAGTGTGAGGGGTAGGTCTGATTTTGCACCCCTATGAATGGCCAAGCGAAGGGTCTCGTATGATCCTAAGTGAGCTGCATCCACAACTGTGGCGGAATCCCCATCATCAGATGTCAACCATCTATGGGCAAACACCAGTTGACTGCATTTACGAACGACAGCTATACTGATTAACCGAAAATCGTACGATCTGGCATCGTACGAAAAAAAAAATTCCGTGCAGGTCCGATAGAATAATATCAGATGAACTGTCCTGATCGGCTCTCGAAAGCTCTGTACTAACAATCCGATTATCATACGATCGTTTCGAAAGCGGCATTTTTCGTACGATTTTCGGATCGTGTGTGCGGGGGCCGGGCTTAAATAAGTGATGGAGGAAACCGACTTTAACGGCAGACTGTGGTCAGCCTTCTCCCCAGCCCCCTCATCCAAAGGCAGAATGGAGTACTTACTCCAATTCACCTTCAGGCACGAAAAAGTGGTAAAGTCATTCAGAATTTTCAGAGCCTCCCCTAGCGAAGAACCGGGGTCTTCAAGAAACATATAATGCCAGGCATTCCTTAATGGTTCCCACTCTAATGGCCTTGACTTCACCAGACAATCTGAGTGCCACTGCTAAAGGTTCCATCATAAGTGCGAAGATAAAAGGGGATAAAGGGCATCCCTGCCTAGTACCCCTACCCACTGAAAAGAAGGGAGAGGTAGACTGGCCCAGCCAAATTGCCACCCTGGGATTGCTATATAACAATGTTATCCACTGCCTGAAGACCCGGCCAAACGCCATTTCTTCCAGCACTCGGAGCATGTACTTCCAATCAATTGAGTCGAACGCCTTTTCAATGTCGATCGACACAACGATTCTGGTACCAGCACCAGGCCCTGAAAGTTGGAGATGAGTAAATAACCTTCTTAAATTGGTATCCGTAGACTTTCTGGGCATGAATCCCATCTGATCAATACTGACCAGGGAAGAAATCACCCCGACAAGCCTATTGGCCAAGACCTTCGTCAAAATCTTCAGATCCATGTTTAGCAGCGCATCGAGGCCTTCGGGTAATGACTGCGCTCCAAATAAGCATTTTAATAAATAAATAGGCCTGTAAAATGAACAGTCTAGAGGGTCTTTACCTGGTTTTAGCAGTAAGACCATGTACGCATCCAGCATAGAGGCTGGAAGCCTATTCAGTTCCAAACATTGGTCCAAAAGTGCATTAAGTCTAGGGGCTAACTCTTCGGCATAACTTTTGTAAAAGTCAGCTGGGAAACCATCCAGCCCCGGAGCCTTATGGGGGGGGAGGGGAGTCAAAAATAACTGCAGCTATTTCCTTATTGGTGATCTTATCATCCAAAGCTTTCTGTTCTGCGTTCGATATCCTCGGGAGGGGGCCGGCCAAAAGGACATCCAACGCAGCAGGGACATAGCTCGAATAGGGGAATAAAGGTCAGCAAAGAAGTCCCTAAATTCGGACATTATTTCTAAAGGGTCCACATTCTACTTACCTAAGAATAAAGCATGTAGTTACATGGATTGAAATATATGTGATAGTTATATATAATATATATATATATATATATATATATATATATATAAAGTGATAGTTGATCCAGGGGAGAACAAAAAAGCCACTTAAAGTTTGTCCATAATTCATTCAGTTAAAAGAGTTCCTTCTTTGTTTTAAAAGGCAGATAATTTCCCAGATCAACATTTTACAATGATTCTTACAAATATTAGAAGCTCTTTCGGTTTGCTAGAACAAGTTCCCGTAGAAGACTATGAAAGGTCCATTCCCCAATATAACGTCATGTTCCCAACAAATGAGGAGGAGATACTGTACACCGTATGAAAGGACCATCTCCATTCCTCAATATAACGTCATGTTCCCAACAAATGAGGAGGAGATACTGAGATTTCAGGCTTGGCTGGCTTAAATCAGGTTTGGTCTCCACTCAGAGACTGGCCACATAAATCACCTTGCAGGTGGACAGACAGAAATGGAGAAGGCCATATGAAAGGTCCATCTCTATTCCTCAATATAACGTCATGTTTCCAACAAATGAGGAGGAGATACTGTACACCATATGAAAGGTCCATCTCCATTCCTCAATATAACGTCATGTTCCCAACAAATGAGGAGGAGATACTGTACACCATATGAAAGGTCCATCTCCATTCCTCAATATAATGTCATGTTCCCAACAAATGAGAAGGAGATACTGTACACCATATCAAAGGTCCATCTCCATTCCTCAATATAATGTCATGTTCCCAACAAATGTGTTGAGTAAGGAAAAAAATTGAAGAGACTTAGAGGATGACCATAACTACATCATCAATGTATCTACTCCACAGCTAAATGTTCCATATAAAGGGTCCATCTCCATTCCTCAATATAACATCATGTTCCCAACAAATGAGGAGGATATACTGTACACCATATGAAAGGTCCATCTCCATTCCTCAATATAACGTCATGTTCCCAACCAATGAGGAGGATATACTGTACACCATATGAAAGGTCCATCTCCATTCCTCAATATAATGTCATGTTCCCAACCAATGAGGAGGAGATACTGTACACCATATGAAAGGTCCATCTCCATTCCTCAATATAATGTCATGTTCCCAACAAATGGGGAGGAGATACTGTACACCATATGAAAGGCCCATCTCCATTCCTCAATATAACGTCATGTTCCCAACAAATGAGGAGGAGATACGGTACACCATCTAAAGGATGTATCTACAATTCCTTATCTTTATCCAACTGATGTATCAGAGACAATGTTGGACTTGAGGGCTCCATGTGACCCTGTTGTACTTATTGTGAGGCTCTCAAACATGGGCCGCCGTAGTTGGAGTTTTCCTTACCTAGATGATTACTCCGGCAATCCAACTGCCATTTGTTGGTTAAATGGTTTATTTTTATTGTTTTTCACATTTTCTTTTCCCCTTGTAGTATGTTTTCGCTCTCTGACCATCTTGCCCAGTGTATACATATGACTTCTGAATACAAGATGTATGAGAACAGATATGACTTCTATTAAATATTTCTTTCCAGCAGATGGACGGTGTTTCTGGAATATAAATCCATCGGAGGGACATCTTATTATATCTCCAGATTGTAAGGCAGAAGATACCGACATTCCACAATATTCTCCCAAAGTCACCTCTGATTGGTTGGTTAGATCATCAGATCCTTCCAATCCTGAGGAACCTTCTGATAAATCCCATACTATGACTTCAGAGGTCCATCCAAGTTCTCACAGTGCTGACAGATCACCAGATCCATCCAATCCCCAGACATCTTCTTCAAGCCATAAGAAGGTTCACACAGGAGAGCGTTCATTTTCATGTTCAAAGTGCGGGAAATCTTTCACTGCAAACAAAAACCTTCTTATGCACCAGAGAATTCACACGGGTGAGCGTCCCTATCCATGTTCCGAGTGCGGGAAATGTTTCACTGCAAACAATAACCTTCTTAGGCACCAGAGAATTCACACGGGTGAACGTCCCTATCCATGTTCCGAGTGCGGGAAATGTTTCACTCAGAAACAGCAACTTATTGTACACCAGAAAATTCACACAGGTGAGCGTCCCTATCAATGTTCAGAGTGCGGGAAAAGTTTCATTCGAAAATCAGTCCTGATTTCCCATCAAAGAATTCACACCGGTGAGCGTCCTTTCTCTTGTTCAGAGTGCGGGAAAGGTTTCCTTAAAAAAGCAACCCTTATTATACACCACAGAACCCACACAGGTGAGCATCCTTATGTATGTTCAGAGTGCGGGAAGTGTTTCATTGAAAAAAAAAACCTTCTTCGACATCAGATAATTCACACGGGTGAGCGTCCTTTTTCATGTTCAGAGTGTGGGAAAAGTTTTACCCGTAAAGGAGAGCTTGTTGTACACCTGAAAATTCACACGGGTGAACGTCCTTTCTCTTGCTCAGAGTGCGGGAAACGTTTCCTTAAAAAAGGAAATCTTACCGAACACCAGAAAATTCACAACGGTGAGCGTCCTTTCCCTTGTTTGGAGTGCGGTAAAGGTTTCTTTAAAAAAGAAAGACTTATTGTACACCAGAGAAATCACACTGGCGAGCTCCCTTATTCATGTTCAGAGTGCGGGAAATCTTTCACTCAGGAAGGAGCACTTGTTAAACATCAGAAAATTCACACAGGTGAGCGTCCTTATCCATGTTCAGAGTGCGAGAAATTCTACATTCATAAAAGAGACCTTGTTAAACACCTGAAAATTCACACAGGTGAGCGTCCTAATTCCTGTTCAGAGTGCGGGAAATGTTTCAATGCGAAAGAACACCTTGTGCAACACCAGAGACTTCACTCGGGTCCGGATCTTTTGCTCAGGGGGGAGCACTCGTTGAACATCAGAGAAGTCACACAGGTGAACGCCCTTATGCATGTCCAGAGTGCGGGAAACCTTTCTCTTATACAGGAGGCCTTGTTAAACACCGGAGAATTCACATTGGTGAGCATCCCTGTTCATGTTCAGAGTGCGGGAAATGTTTCATTGTGAAAAGGACACCTTGTGCAACACCAGAGAATTCACAAGGGTGAGCGTCTTTTGTCATGTTCAGAACGTGGGAAATTTTTCAATCATAAACAACAACTTATTGGAAACCCGAAACACCAGAGAAAACACACCGCCGAGCGGCCTCATTGCATTCAGAGTGCGGGAAATGGTTTACAATAAAAAAGAAAAAATCTGAGACATCAGAGAGAACCCACCTGCTGATTCCTATGACAAATGTACAATGACTTTTTCAGGTGGAACTGAGTCTATAGAACATCTGAAGGACAGGAAATTGTCCTTCAAAGAGGTACATCCCAGGAGAAGTGATATTTAATTTCTAGGTTTGACGGAGCGAGTCTTCCCTTGTCTTCTTCTATTTCTTGGAGACTCTGATGATGGGACATACCAAGAGAACAAATGTTACCCTACGAGCCTCGGATTCTCCTAGGGAGGGGGTCAGATAGTCCCAAGTGGTGTACAAAGCACATCACAGTACATTGGGGGTATAGGAGGAATGTTTTAGTTTAGACACACCCCAAAACCTTGTGGACGGCCTTCCCAGAAGAGTTGAAGCTGTTATAGCTGCGAAGGGCAGGGCCAACTCAATATTGAACCCTACGGACTAAGACTGGGACGCCATTAAAGTTCATGTGTATGCAAAGGCAGGACGTCCCAATACTTTTGGTAATATAGCGTATGTTTCTTTTGACTCTCTCTCTAGCTGCAAGGCAGGTGAGCACCGCTTGCATTGGAGAAAGTAGACTGCACCCGTCTACACACAAGGGAGAGAGGGGCAGATCCTCATACATTTGCGGCGGCCGCAGCGTATGTAAGATACGCTACGCCGCTGTAACTTACTTTGATTTTGTTTGAATCCTCAACGAATCCGCGCCATAAGTTACGGCGGCGTAGCGTATATATCGCGGCGTAAGGGCGCGGAATTCAAATGCGGCGAGTAGGGGGCGTGTTTCATTTAAATGAAGCGCGTCCCCGCGCCGAACGAACTGCGCATGCGCCATCCATAAAAACTCCCAGGGTGCATTGCTCCAAGTGACGTCGCAAGGACGTCATTGTTTTCGACGTTTACATAAATGGTGTCCAGCCCCATTCACGGACGACTTACGCAAACGACGTAAAATTTTCAAAATTAGACGCGGGAACGACGGCCATACTTAACATTGAGTATGCCACCAGCTTTAACTATACGCCAGAAAAAGCCAAACGGAAACGGCGTCAAAAAATGCGACGGCCGCTCGTACGTTCGTGGATCGTTGGAAATAGCTAATTTGCATACTCGACGCGGAATACGACGGGAACGCCACCTAGCGGGTGCAGAAAAATTGCATCTAAGATCCGACGGCGTACTAAGGCGTACGCCTGTCGGATCTAACACAGATGTCGTCGTATCTTATTTTGTGAATACCAAAACAAAGATACAACGCGCAAAATTTTAAATTACGCAGCGTATCAACAGATACGCCGGCGTAATTTCTTTGAGGATCTGCAAAATTAGACAATATACAATATATATATATATACACACACAACATTCCAATGTGGCTATACCGTGAGTCCGATTAGTACAGACCACACTGTATTTCTCGGTCACCCTGTGCCCCTATTAGAGACACAGGGTGAATTACACATAAGAGGGTCCGGGGAAGCTGGACACATAGGCCCAGATTCACAGATAGCGGCGTATCTCTGTGCGGGCGTAGCGCATTTCATATACGCTACGCCGACGTAACATAGAGAGGCAAGTACAGTATTCACAAAGCACTTGCTCCCTAAGTTACGGTGGCGTAACGTAAATGGGCCGGCGTAAGCCCGCCTAATTCAAATTGGGAAGGTAGTGGGCGTGTTGTATTAAAATTACCTGTGACCCCGTGTAAATGAATTCCCGAATGAACGGCGCATGCGCGCATGCTCAGAATCACGTTGAATTTACGCCCTAAGATACGACGGCTCAATGGCAACAACGTGAACGTAACCTACGCCCAGCCCCATTCACATACGACTTACGTAAACGACGTAAAATACGACGGCTGTTCCGACGTCCATACCTTTGCATGGGCTGCGCCTCCTGTATGGTGGTTTAACTTTATGCCGGACGTACGCCTTACGTAAACGGCGTAGATTACAGCGACGGGCGCAAGTTTGTTCGCGAATCGGCGTATCTCGGTCATTTGCATATTCGACACGTAGATCAATGGAAGCGCCCCTTGCGGCCAGCGTAAATATGCGCCCAAGATACGACAGCGTAAGAGACTTACGTCAGTCGTATCTTGGACAAATTCTGGCGTATCTGATTCTTTGAATCAGGCGCATAGATACAACGCCTCACATTCGGACTTACGACGGCGTATTTGGAGATACGCCGTCGTATGTCCTTTCTGAATCCGGGCCAAAGTTTCCAGAGCTCTCCAAGGTAAGCTGAGTTGCACAAACCCCCCACCCAAAGTGACTCCTGTCACAGGGACGTAGACCCTGATCATAGAAGAACGTCTCATCCAGGATGTGGTTATTATTGAGTGAACAATGTGTGGTGGGGACTTTTCAGCATTGCAGTGTAAAACTTCGAAAGAGATTGGAACCGATGAGTTCTGAAGGTCCTCTCCTAGTACAATCATTCCTGGTGGTAGAATCCTTCGGCAGTGAAAGTTCCAATCTGTGGTATAAATCTGAGGCCCCGTACACACGTCCGAGGAACTCGACGGGCAAAACTCATCGTTTTGCTCGTCGAGTTCTGTGTAAAGCCGCCGAGGATCTCGGCGAGCCAACTTTCCTCATTGAACAACGAGGAAATAGAGAACATGTTCTCTATTTGGCTTCCTCGGCCGAAAGTGTACACACGACCGAGTTTCTCGGCAGAATTCAGCTCCGATCGAGTTTCTGGCTGAATTCTGACGAGAAACTTGGTCGTGTGTACGGGGCCCAAGCTGTGATCAGCTGGTCAGGGCTGAGGTCTCAGATCTGGGCTCTACTCTATACACTGAGCACTTACCGGGCACAAGTGCGGAATCCCCGGTGAGAAGAGGAAGTTTCGATCCCTAACGATACTAATCGAGAGATTGGTTTCTTTATCTCATGGATTTTCTAGCAAGAATAATTTACGATGACGTCCGATGTGTAAATTTACTAGAATGGGACATGTTCCTTGGTGTTCCTCATAACACCGACACAACATGACGGATATTTAATTAATGGGTCCTGTGTATATATTGCTAATGCATTTTAAAGCAGATCCAAATGTATATTTAAAGAGTTACCATATTTACTTTATTATTTTATGCATCAATTTTCAGTTTGTCTTTCATACTTTTGTGAAAAATTTACATTTTAAAACGCTGTCAATGTGTTGCTGTTTTTCGTTATATTTTTTTCATCTTTTGTATTGTACATGAAATATAATTAGCGTGTGATAATAAAGAAAATTAGTTCTTTGTAAATAAAAAATATTAATCCTAAAATAAACATATAGAACGTAAAATGGAGTAGTTTCAGTTTTGCATACATACTGTATTATTACATCCCCTGAATATGTATTAGCAACTTGAAGACCAGGCCTTTTTGGCACTTTTTGTGTTTAAATCCGTATTTTTTGCTATAAAATTACCTATAACCCCCCAAACATTAAATAAATATTTTTCAGCAGAGACCCTACGGCAGGGGTGTTCAACCGCTGGCCCACAGCGCCCTCTGATTTGGCCCGCCACTTCCTGCTTTGGGATGGTGAGTCGGCAAGTACAGATCGCAAGTCCCGACCCGCCATCCCCGAGCATCAGTGTAACAAACTGAGCTGGCACTAGAGGGAGCAAAACCGATGCTTCCTGTATAGGTGGAATAATACCAAATGTACTCCGCCTGTGACTGGAGCGATATAGGAAGCATCGGCTCTGCTCTCTACTGCAGCTGAATGCTTCTTCCAGTGCTGGCTCATGTCACAATGATGCTTAGGAATGGTTGGTTGGAAACCAGCCAGCAATACAAGTCAGCAGGACCCACCAGCAGTACCAGCCAGCAAGACCCACCTGCCGTACCAGTCAGCAGGACCCACCAGCAATACCAGTCAGCAGGACCCACCAGCAGTACCAGCCAGCAAGACCCACTAGCAGTACCAGTCAGTAGGACCCACCTGCAGTACCCACTGGCAGTACCATCCAGCAAGACCCACCTGCCGTACCAGTCAGCAGGACCCACCAGCAGTACCAGTCAGCAAGACCCACCTGCCGTACCAGTCAGCAGGACCCACCAGCAGTACCAGCCAGCAAGACCCACTAGCAGTACCAGTCAGTAGGACCCACCTGCAGTACCCACTGGCAGTACCAGCCAGCAAGACCCACCTGCCGTACCAGTCAGCAGGACCCACCAGCAGTACCAGTCAGCAAGACCCACCAGCAATACCAGTCAGCAAGACCCACCAGCAGTACCAGCCAGCAAGAACCGCTAGCAGTACCAGTCAGTAGGTCCCACCTGCAGTACCCACTGGCATTGCCAGCAGGACCCACTTGCAGTACCAGCCAGCAGGACCCACCAGCAGTATGCACTGGCATTACCAGCCAGCAGTACCAGTCAACAGGACCCACTAGCAGTACCAGCCAGCAGGTCCCACCTGCAGTACCAGCCCTGGAGGACAGACAGCAGCCAGTGTTACATGCAGGAATCCTGAGTCAGGCTGGGTTCACACTATACTACACGACAGCAGTACAACTTTCATCCTACTTTGCTCTGCGACATTGGTCCTACATTGGTCATACATCCATCCGACTTTCATGAACAGCATACTACTTTGATCCGACTTTGTGATAGTCTGACTTGTTCTTTGACCAATCAAAACAATCCCAGACTGAGATAAATTATTTTTACTGCTGCTGTAATCACCATGTCGGATGTCAAAAGTCGGATGGTAAGGACAAGGGCCAGATCCTCAAAAACCCGGCGCAACGTAATTTTTGGCATTTAAGTTACACCGCCGCAAAATCTCTACCTAAGTGCCCGATCCACAAAGCACTTACCTAGAAATTTTGAGCGGTGTAACTTAAATCCTTCCGGCGCAAGGCGTTCCTCTTCAACTGGGGGCGATTCCCATTTAAATTAGGCGCGCTCCCGCGCCGGCCATACTGCGCTTGCTCGTGACGTCGTTTTCCCGACGTGCATAGCGCGAAATTACGTCACGCCGAGCTTTGTGGATCGCGACGGGTCAATAAAGTTGCGTCGAAAAAAAAAAAAGATACGGCGGGAAAAAAAAAATTCAAAACAAAAAAAAAAACGCGTCGCTGGACAGAAGGGTCTGCTTTTACATGGTGTAAACAGTTTACACTTTGTAAAAGCAGCCCTAATTTTGCGTTTGCAAACTAAAACTTACGGAGAAAAAATGAAGCTGAAAAGCTTTGTGGATCTCCGTAAGTGCTAATTTGCATACCCGAGGCGGCATTTCGACACGAAATGCCCCTAGCGGCGGATGCGGTACTGCATACTAAGATCCGGCAGTGTTAGTCCCTTACACATGCCGGATCTTCTGCCTAACTATGGAAAACTGATTCTGTGGATCAGTTCCATAGTTAGAAACAGGGATACGACGGCGTAACCCTTTTGAGGATCTGGCCCAAGGATCCTACTTTGGTCCGACTTCAATGATATTCAATGGGCTGAAGTAGGATCAATGTCAGACCAAAGTAGTACAGGGAGCGTTTTCAAAGTCGGACCGACTTGTGTCGGACCAGTTAAGACGGCTCTCATAGGGAAACATTGATTTTCACACGTCATGCGACATGATCTCCCAATGTCGGAGCGTTTGTCGGACAAGTGTGAACCCGGCCTCAGAAGTGAAGATTGAGTTGAGGTGCAGGAAAACCGCAGTGCATCATTGTGACACGCCTTAGGCCCCTTTCATAAGATCGGGTCTGCCTGTCTGTTTTTCAGGTAAACCCAATTGAACCGTCCATTTGCGGGAGATGTAAACGGGCTCCCCACCTAGGGGATCTGTCCTCTTCTGTCTGGACGATTTCATATCGGAGGGCCCATAGAGTAGAGTGGGCTGTGTCTGCTCTGCATATGCAGAGTGGACACAGACCTGTCATCTCTCCGCTAAGCTCATTGTGACCCACAACCAGTTACCAAGTCGCTAAAGTGGCCCTCGTTCCACAAAAGATTGGGCACCCCTGCCCGTGCAGCGGCGCGATCCCGATGCGCTCGTGTCACCCGGACACGGCGCATCTAGGGTTGCCACCAGGGGTCAAGTCCTGGGGAAAAAAGTGTGGGAACTCCCACCCAAGATCCACTCCCCCACCAAAAAAAAAAAAATTATACCCTCATATGCATAATTACTAAAACGCATGTTTTTTTTTTAAGCAAGTTCTTTCTAAATCCCGCGATAACTTGCGGTAGATCTCCGCAAAGTCTTCTGGGAACAATGACAAAAGCTCCCAGGAGACATTGCGGCATCGAGGAAGTGACAGAATACCCGCACACTACCCGATTAATCCATATACAGGAAGCGGCCAGTAACATAAAGGATTACTAAGGTTCGCCTGCCCCTGACAGTGACTCGAGCTGGGCATCGCCGCTTACTGAAGGATTGGCTCGGGCGGCTCGGCTGCTCTAGTCCTGCAAAGGGAACCGAGTTCCTGCTGTGAAAAAAGTGCAGGGACTCCGTTCCCACGCGTTCCCGCAGGACTTGAGCCCTGGTTGCCACCTTTTCTTCAAGCCAAACCCGAACACTTTACTGGCGCACAACATTTGTTTTTAGTATACACTATATAGACAATAGGATTGTTAAAGACCTTGGAGTGGGAGTGGACAGGGGGGTAGTGAGATGGACAAGGCTTCTAAAAAAAAATCCTCTCCTTCCTCTAAGCCCGAATTCCTCCTTCTAGCACAAATCCTTCCCCCACCAAATTCCATCTCCCAGCACAGCCCTCTTCCCTGAGCACGGGTTTTACTACCCCTTGGCCACTAAAATAAATGGCTGAGTTCACCCTTCTGAACAAGTTACATGTTATACCCGTAGCATGTAACATGTTCAGCATCTCCCCCAATGACAGTGTGTGCCCACAAGGCTGCGTCATTTATTCAGAGGTTACTTATAAAAAAATATATATATTTGCACATTTTTTACCTGCAATAAAATGGGAATTTTTTCTCCAGAAGTTGAACTTAAACTTTAACCACTTCCATACCAGGCACTTACGCACCTTCCTGCCCAAGCCAATTTTCAGCTTTCAGCACTGTCGCAGTTTGAATGACAATTGCGCGGTCGTGCTACACTGTACCCAAACAATTTTTTTATCATTTTGTTCCCACAAATAGAGCTTTCTTTTGGTGGTATTTGACTACCTCTGCGGTTTTTATTTTTTGCGCTATAAACAAAAGAAGAGCGACAATTTAAAAAAAAAAACACAATATTTTTTACTTTTTTATTTAATAAATGTCACAATTTTTAAAAAAAAAACTTTTTCTTCCCTCAGTTTAGGCCGATACGTATTCTTCTACATATTTTTGGTAAAAAAAATCGCAATAATCATATATTGATTGGTTTGCGCAAAAGTTATAGCGTCTACAAAATAGGTGATAGATTTATGGCATTTTTATTTAATTAATTTTTTTACTAGTATTGGCGGCGATTCGCGTTTTTTTTTACTGTCACCGTGACATTGCGGCGAACATATCGGACACTTTTGACACGTTTTTGGGACCATTCACATTTATACAGCGATTAGTGCTATAAATATGCATTGATTACTGTGTAAATGTGACTGGCAGGGAAGGGGTTAACCACTAGGGGGCGTTGAAGGGGTTAATATGTGTCCCTAAGGTGTGTTATAACTGTAGGGGGGAGGGGACTCTCAAGGGGAGGAGACCGATGTGTGTTCCTCTGTACTGGGAACACACATTGGTCTCCTCACCACTGACAGGAGGTGGATCTGTGTGTTTACACACACACATCCACACTCCTGCCGTGATTACCGACAATCGCGGGCACCCGGCGGCAATCGCGGCCGCCGGGCACCCGCGCCGGGCCACGAGCGTCGGCGTCGGCCCTAGATCGCCGGGAACGCAGGATGTCATATGACGTCCACCCGGATCGAGAAGGGGTCCCTGCCGCCGTCATTTCACAATGAGGCGGTAGGGAAGTGGTTAATTAACAATTCTTCCCATATATACATACACTTAAAAACAATTAACACACTATTCCATATATATTGTATATATAGTAAATTACATACGTCAGATATAGAAATATGTTCAGTTAGACCCCTTTCACACTGGTGTTTTTCAGGCGCTTTTGGTCTAAAAAAAAATAGCACCTGAAAAACGTCTCCCCTGCAGTCTCAGTGTGAAAGCCCGAGGCAATGCGCTGGCGGGACGTTATAAAAACTCCTGCAAGCGGCATCTTTGGAGCGGTGTGTACACCGCTCCTGCCCATTGAAATGAATGGGCAGCTCAAACTAAACCGCCAAGGTTTTAACCCTTTTTTGGCAGCTACCTCTGCAAAAACGACTTTACCGCCGCCCCTGCCCCCAGTGTGAAAGCAGCTTTAATAACATGCATACATACTCAAATGTATACAGATACTGAGATATATACATATGCTTACCGTATTTATCAACGTATACCGCGCACTATTTTGCCCTCAAAATCAGGGCAAAATCGTGGGTGCGCGATATACGCCGATACCCGCTTTCCCGCCACGAGTTTGAATACTGCGCCGGCATATACCGAGCGCAGTACACTCGTGTATCTTCGGGCAGTCTCTGCGCCTCTCGCACTGACGTCCTGAGCGTACAGGACGTCAGCGCCACAGTTGCCGAGCCTGCACGAAGATACACGAGTGTACTGCGCTCGGTATATGCCGGCGCAGTATTCAAACTCGTGGCGGGAAACGAGCGGGGAGGACGCCGCAGAAGGACGCCAGACCCGCCGAAGAGGACACCCGACCCGCCGAAGAGGACACCAGACCCGCCGAAGACGGACGCCGGACCCGCCGAAGAGGACACCCGAAGCCGCAGAAGGACGCCGGACCCAACGAGGCCGCCGATGGACGCCGCGCAAGACACCAAAACTGTAAGTACAAAAAAACTTTTTTTCCACAGGATTGGGGGCCACTATACGCGGGAGAGCGTTATACCGCGATAAATACGGTAATTACATACAGTACATGCACATATTAAATATATACTGAGATACGATACATGCATACACACATACTGTAAAGAAACACTGAGATAGTGTATATATATATACACTAAGAAACATACATACATACCTACAGTATATACACACTCAGATATATACACTCGCACACACATCTGTATACACTCAGATATATACACACACTCACATATATACAGTACATATGCTCAATTATATACATACACACACATACAGTATATACACACACACACACTGAGGTATATACATGCATACACACACATACAGTATATACACACACACACTGAGATACATACATGCACTCAGATACACAACACACGTGCATAAATACACTTGACACAACATACTGTGAGAGGAATACTTACATGAATAGTTTGGTAATGGGCAGCCATCTTCTCTCCTCCCCTCTCTGTCCCCTCACACACCGTGCAGCTCCTTCCTCTTCCCGCCCAAACTCCCTCACAGCACTCTCTGTAAACAGTGAACAGTCCTGGCAGGGCTCCAGTAGCCGGGACTAGAAGCAGAGCATCGGTTATGCGGCCAGGAGGTTCTGTATCCCTCCACAGAGAGAAACAAGTCCCTTGTAATTAGGGCTGTTTCCACCCAGACAGTTACATATATGTAAATATAGGTGACATTCTGATACATGTCATGGATCCTAATTTCTGATTACACTTTTATGGGGGTGTTATACGAATTTTTGATGGGTGCCCTGGTGGCTGGTGTCCGGGTGACAGGCAGTCAGAAACCCGGGCAGAGGATGTAAAAACCGGACTGTCCAGGGTGAATCCCGGACAGGTGGCAACCCTCGGCGGGAGGGCACTGTGATTGGCCCTCCTGATCACATGATGGCTGTGTCCAATCATGTGACGTAAATAGAGAGCCGGTTGCTAGGCGATCGGCTCTCCTCTCCTCACACAGAAGTTGTCAGGGAGGAGATGAGAGCGTATGGCTGCAGACGGCCTTTAATTGTTTCCTTGCTTGTAATAATGTAAAACTATTTTTTTTAAGGGTGCAGGCCCAATTGGTATTGGCAAACGTGTAGGCAGGTTTATGTTTTCCTTCGTGTCCAGTAGATGTCATTGGCCCAGATTCAGTAAGCAATTGCGCCTGCGTAACCATAGTTACGCAGCGCAATTGCTGACTTGCGCCGGCGTAACGAGTTCTCCTGATTCAGAGAACTTGTTACGCCGACTGCAGCCTAAAATCTGCGTGGCATAAGGCTCTTATGCCACGCAGAATTTAGGCTGCATTCTTGCGTTGACCGCTAGGGGGCGCTCCCATTGTGGTCAGCGTATAGTATGCAAATTGCATACTTACGCCGATTCACAATGTTGCGCGCCCCCTGCGTACGCAAGTTACGTCGGTTGCGTACGGCGTCTTTAGCGTAAGGCTGCCCATGCTAAAAGCAGGGGCAGCCAATGCTAAAGGATACCCTGCGTTCCCGCGTCGCGACGTTCGAATTTTACGTGGTTTGCGTAAGTGAATCGTGAATGGCGCTGGACGCCATTCACGTTCACTTTGAAGCAAATGACGTCCTTGCGACGTCATTTGCCGCAATGCACGTCGTGAAAGTTTCCCGACGGAGCATGCGCTGTACGCTCGGCGCGGGAGCGCGCCTAATTTAAATGATTCCCGCCCCCGGCGGGATCATTTACATTGCGCGCGCTTACGCCGGGCAATTTTGCCGGCGCGCCCTCGCAATTTACGGAGCTACTGCTCCGTGAATCGAGTGCAGCGCAAATTATTTGCGGGGGGGTAGGGCAAAATCGTTGCCCTGTGCCTCCGCAAATAATGCGCAAGTCGTACCTGAATCCGGGCCATTGTGCCATCATACAGACAGAGCAGAGCTGTTTCCTCATTGACTCCCAGGGTGTCTCAGTCACAAGTGACATCTGTCTGATTGAACACCTCAACTTCTGTTCACCTTTGGCAGCCATCTTGGTGTGGGACTGTATAAAATATGGGACCTACACCTTTCGGGTGCACCTGGAGCAAGTGATGGTAAAGGACAGAGACCACACTTGTTACGGCTGGTTTACACTTGGTTCAAAACAAGGCTTCAGACACGCTTTAGGTAAAGCTCTCTGAACATCAGTCAAAGCTCCTGTCACTAAATAAAATGGTCCTGTTTACACCTTGCTTTTTCATTGCTTCGGGTTCACTTCAAAAATGATACCCCATGTTGCTTTAGTGGAGCTTCAAAGCGTTTTCAAAGCCTCCATAGATGTTTATGATCATACTTGCTTCAAGCACCACTAAAGCATCATCGAAGCTCCACTGAAGCATCAAAAACACATCACATGTAGAAGCGGTAGGCGTTTTAAAGTGTGTTGAAGCCAAAGCAAGTGTAAATGAGTCCTTAAAGCGGAGGTTCACCCTAAAAACATGTATATACCACAGGGCTCAAAATTTCAAGTCCTGAGCTACTAGCCAGGCCTCAAGGCGTACTCGCCACCAGTTGCCCCACCCAACCCCTACCATGTGCCGCCCCTAGACATGCCCTCATAAATTATCTCATGAAATTACACTTAAATGTTTTATGCAGAATTAGGTTATAAAAATAAATATTAACAACAACTTTATCCGTGCCCAAAAATGCAGCCTGCCCATGTCTACCAATGCAGCCACTGTCCCAATTGCAGTAAAATGTCCCAATTGCAGTAAAATGTCCCCATAGCAGCCTACCTGTGCTGGGTGAGAGGAGAGGAGCCGGAGCCGCCGCCTGGTTGTTCAAAGCGTGGGGAACATAACAGCTTTCAATTTAATAGCTGTGTTCCCCGCCGCAAGCCGTCATATACAGCCCTCCCCCCTTGTCCAGGAAACTTTGATAGACAGATCACCCGTCCAATCCTGGGATGGGTGATCTGTCTATCGAAGTGCCCGGACAAGGGGGAGGGGCTGTATATGACAGCGCAGTGGGGAACACAGCTATTGAATTGAAAGCCGTTATGTTCCCTGCACTTTGAACAACCAAACGCCGGCGGCGGCTCCTCTCCTTGCTCGCCCCCCCCTGCTCCCAGGCAGCCCACACTCGCCAGCCCTCAAAATTTACTCGCAAAATGCGAGCAGGCGAGTGTAAATTTTGAGGGCTGTATACCATTCCATCCAGCATACTGCCGACATGTACAGTATGCTGGATTTTTTTTTTTTCGCTGTACATACCACCGTATAGCTATTCCCCCCCCCCCCCCAGCTTCCGGGTAGTGGCTCCCGCGGGACTGGGTGTTCCTATTCAGAGACTAAGTGACTGACGTGATGACAAAAGCTTCCCCCCGGCGCATAATGTGCGTCACCAGTTTCCGAAAGAAGCCGAACGTCGGTGCGCAGGCGCCGTATAGAGCTGACTCGCAGTTCGGCTTCTTTCGGAAACTGGTGACGCACTTTATGCGCCGGGGGGAAGCTTTTGTCATCACGTCAGTCACTTAGTCTCTGAATAGAAACGCATAGTCCTGCGGGAGCCACTACCCAGAAGCCGGGGGGGAAATAGCTATACGGCGGTATGTACAGCGAAAAAAACCCAGCATACTGTACATGTCGGCAGTATGCTGGATGGAATGGTATATACATGTTTTTAGGGTGAACGTCCGCTTTAAGGAAAGTGACTAGCACAGGGAAAGGTTCCTGATGAGAAGGGTCAGTCCAAGGACTTCATTTGTGCAATTTCCCACAACTGGGAAACTGCCAATGGTGTAATCTGCTCCCCTGACCTTAATGGCTGGGGTAAATTTTGGCCTACACTCAGCACTCTAACTTCAGCTTGTTCCATTAGGCTTTGACAATAAAACCTGGAAGCTGATTGGTTTCTCTTCAGAGCTGCACCAGATTTTGCACTCTCTAGTTTTAGTAAATCAACCCCAATTGGGTTCCACTTTTGAACACAGAAAACTCCGGCATTACAGATAATAAACGTTTTGCCAAACCATCCCAAATCTATTTAATCTGTGCTCTGATCAGAGGTGCTCCGCAGTGCCAACTCATCCGACGCCGGAGACATTTAAATATCTGTTGGCTGAAAATTAAACACATTTTCTGATATTACGTCTATAGACATCAGAGTTGCACATTCTTTTCTACTGTGATCCTGTTGCTCTGCACTGAACACCAGAACATTTCCTTCTCTGCAAACCTGTGGCTCTTTATTAAAGGGGTGGTTCACCCTAAAAACTACTTTTTTTTATTACACTGGCCCCCCACATTACAATACGATTAAGGCTATTATTATTTTTTTTTTATGCTGTACATACCTTTGTACAGCATATTCACCCGTGGCATCCGGGTTGCGAGTCCCGCGGGAGTGGGCGTTCCTAACATGTCTGTGATTGACGTTTTTACCAAAAACGAGCTCCCCCCGTCGCGTAAGCCGCGTCACGGTTGGCGAAAGGAGCCGAACGGCGAGTCGGCGCTATACTGCGCATGCGCATCGCCGTTCGGCTCCTTTCGCCAATCGTGACGCGGCTTACGCGACGGGGGGGAGCTCGTTTTTGGTAAAAACGTCAATCACAGACATGTTAGGAACGCCCACTCCCGCGGGACTCACAACCCGGATGCCACGAGTGAATATGCTGTACAAAGGTATGTACAGCATCAAAAAAATAATAATAGCCTTAATCGTATTGTAATGTGGGGGGCCAGTGTAATAAGAAAAAGTCGTTTTTAGGGTGAACCACCCCTTTAAGCATGGGAGCATGATAGAGGAATGGATCAGGAGGCTGCGGGGAATGTGATGAAACATAAAGTAGACTGCAGTATTTATATTCAACACAAGGTGGTGATCTCTCTTGGAACACACAGACAGGAAGTGAGGTATCTACTACCAGGAAGTGATGTGAGGTACGGACAGGAAGTTACATAATATATGGACAAGAAGTGTTTTTGAAGAGTAAATAGGAGAACGTTCCCAGTAAAACGGAATTGGAGGGAAGTAGAGAGGAGACATTCCTGCCTGGAACTGGCAGCAGAGGAGGTAATAAGATATTATTTTCTATTTACACCCAGTAACCCCCGTCATGCCCGTCCTCTTCCTCCATAGTCACTGTGATGTCTGTTATGGTTTATAGACCAGATACATCCTAAATATAGAGCCATTTATCCAACTGTCCATCCAGAGCCTCTGGTTTATAGACCGGATACATCCTAAATATAGAGCCATTTATCCAACTGTCCATCCAGAGCCTCTGGTTTATAGACCGGATACATCCTAATTATATCTCCTGATTATTCTAAGGTGTCAGGATGTCACTGTCTATTTCTCCATGGAGGAGTGGGAGTATTTAGAAGGACACAAGGATCTCTACAAGGACGTCATGATGGAGAATCAGCCGCCCCTCACATCACCGGGTAAGAGGAGACTTTATTGTAAAGGAGAGAGCAGTACGGAGGCTCCACCTAGATCCCCCATCATCTGATAAATACATAGAAACAATGTATTCAGTCAGTGTGTGTGTTTCCTACAGATGGATCCAGTAATGGGAACCCACCAGAGAGATGTCCCCATCCTCTGTATTCCCGGGATTCCACACAGGAAGGTCACACCATCTCTCACCATCATCAGGTAGGTGGGACTGAGCATGTAGATGTAAAAATATATTTGCGATATTGGGTAACATTCCTATATGCCATCTCTTGCTCCTTTGTACAAATGTATTATTTTATTTTTGGGGTTTAGGGTGAAAAAATAAAAGGCGTTAAGGTTGAGGTTAAAGAGGAAGAAGAAGAGACGTTGGTGACCAGACATCAGCAGTCTATGGAGGAGAGTTGTCCTCTGTATTCCCAGAATTCTACATGGGAAGATCACCACTATACAGAGAATGATCAGGTAGATGGGACCTGGAAAAACAAAACAATAATTCTATATGAGGACATTCTTCTGTGTCATCTCTTATTATTGGCAGCAGTGTTTCCAGATGTTATATTTTATCATCTCTGGAATTTAGAATGAAGAACGGAAAGACATCAAAGTTGAGGGTAAAGAGGAAGAAGAAGAGAGGTTGGTGAGTGGAAATCAGCAGTCTATGGAGGAGGGGGAGATGATTATGGAAAATAAACAGGAGGAATCTTCTCTACATAAGGACACAAGTAAGTCATAAACATTAAATGAAGAAAGTTCACATTCTACTTATCTAAGCATAAAGCATGTAATTACATGGATTGAAATATATATATTAGAAGGCCAAAATGGTGGCCTGAGTTTATGGGAGGAGCCCGGAGACTATTTAAACAGAGCACTCAGCCACACTCACTGTCGGTTCCAGTGCACGATACCCTCCCACCCTTCCCTTTTCAAGGCAGTTCTCAAACACATCCTTCCACACAACTACCATTATCTATCTCCTGTATGCCCCCTTTTTCTGGGCATTCCGACCAGACCATCAAGGCACACTCCAGGTCTATTTATGTTGTAAGTCTTGTCGCGTGTTTATGTGATTCACTTCCCTCTCGATCATAGGGCCATGACCATAAATAATATATGTGTGTATGTGTTCACTGAGTAAAAAAATCCAAAGTTGACCCAGGGAAGGACAGAAAATCCACATAAAGTGCGTCCATAATTCATTAAGTTAAAAGAGTTCCTTCTTTGTTCCAAAAGGCAGATAATTCCCCAGATCAACATTCTACAATGATTCTTACAAACTATAGAAGCTCTTCCAATCTGCTAGAACACGTTCCCGTAGAAGACTATGAAAGGTCCATCTCCATTCCTCAATATAACGTCATGTTCCCAACAAATGAGGAGGAGATACTGTATACCATATGAAAGGTCCATCTCCATTCCTCAATATAACGTCATGTTCCCAACAAATGGGGAGGAGATACTGTACACCATGTAAAGGATTTATCTACAATTTCTTATCTTTATCCAACTGATGTATCAGAGACAATGTAGAACTTGAGGGCTCCATGTGACCCTGTTGTACTTATTATGAGGCTCTCAAACATGGGCGCCGTAGTTGGCGTTTTCCTTACCTAGATGATTACTCCGGCAATCCAACTGCCATTTGTTGGTTAAATGGTTTCATTTGTTGTTGTTTTTTTTACATTTCTTTTCCCCCTTGTAGTATGTTTTCTCTCTCTGACCATCTTGCCCAATGTATACATATGACTTCTGAATACAAGATGTATGAGAACAGATATGACTTCTATTAAATATTGCTTTCCAGCAGATGGACGGTGTTTCTGGAATATAAATCCATTGGAGGGACATCTTATTATATCTCCAGATTGTAAGGCAGAAGATACCGACATTCCACAATATTCTCCCAAAGTCACCTCTGATTGGTTGGTTAGATCATCAGATCCTTCCAATACTGAGGAACCTTCTGATAAATCCCATACTATGACATCAGAGGTCCATCCAAGTTCTCACAGTGCTGACAGATCACCAGATCCATCAAATCCACAGACATCTTCTTCAAGCCATAAGAAGGTTCACACAGGAGAGCGTTCATTCTCATGTTCAGAGTGCGAGAAATGTTTCAAACGTGAAAAAGATCTTATTGGACACCAGAGAAGTCACACTGGTGAGCGTCCTTTCCTTTGTTCAGAGTGCGGAAAATCTTTCACTACAAACAAAAACCTTCGCAGGCACCAGAAAATTCACACCGGTGAACGTCCTTTCTCATGTTTAGAGTGTGGGAAAGGGTTCCTTAAAAAAGAAAACCTTCTTAAACATCAGAGAATTCACACTGGTGAGCGTCCCTATTCATGTTCAGAGTGCGGGAAATGTTTCACTCAGAAACAACAACTTAATGTACACCAGAAAATTCACACAGGTGAGCGTCCCTATCAATGTTCAGAGTGCGGGAAAAGTTTCATTCGGAAATCAGTCCTGCTTTCCCATCAAAGAATTCACACTGGTGAGCGTCCTTTCTCTTGTTCAGAGTGCGGGAAAGGTTTCCTTAAAAAAGAAACCCTTATTATACACCAGAGAACTCACACAGGTGAGCGTCCGTTTTCTTCTTCAGAGTGCGGGAAAAGCTTCCATAAAAAAGAGGCACTTAATGTACATGATAGAATTCACACCGGTGAGCGTCCTTTCTCTTGCTCAGAGTGCAGAAAAGATTTCCTTGAAAAAGCAACCCTTATTATACACCAGAGAACTCACACAGGTGAGCATCCGTATTTATGTTCAGAGTGCGGGAAATGTTTCATTGAAAAGAAAAACCTTCTTGGACATCAGATAATGCACACTGGTGAGCGTCCTTTCTCATGTTCAGAGTGTGGGAAAAGTTTTACTCGTAAAAGAGAACTTGTTGAACACCAGAGAATTCACACTGGTGAGCGTCCCTATTCATGTTCAGAGTGCGGGAAATGTTTCACTCAGAAACAACAACTTATTGTACACCAGAAAATCCACACATGTGAGCGTCCCTATCAATGTTCAGAGTGCGAGAAAAGTTTCATTCGTAAATCAGTCCTGGTTTCCCATCAAAGAATTCACACTGGTGAGCGTCCTTTCTCTTGCTCAGAGTGCGGGAAACGTTTCCTTAAAAAGGGAAACCTTACTGAACACCAGAAAATTCACACAGGTGAGCGTCCTTTCCCTTGTTCGGAGTGCGAGAAAGGTTTCTTTAAAAAAGAAAGACTTATTGTACACCAGAGAAATCACACTGGCGAGCGTCCTTATCCATGTTCAGAGTGCGGGAAAGCTTTTGCTCAGGAAGGTGTACTTGTTGAACACCAGAGAATTCACACAGGTGAGCGTCCTTATCCATGTGTAGAGTGCGGGAAATCTTTCATTCATAAAAGAAGCCTTGTCACACACCAGAAAATTCACACAGGTCCGGATCTTTCGCTCAGGAAGGAGCACTTGTTGAAGAGGGAACTCTTATAAAGGAGCCCTTGTAAAACACTGGAGAATTCACACGGGTGAAGGTCCCTATTCGTGTTCAGAGTGCCTGCAAATACCTTTTTTATGATGTTTTTCTTCTCAGTGTTTCCGGGTATTGACAGCGCCATTTGTACTGCTGTTTTCTGATGTCGTTTCTGACGTCATTTCCGCCCTTACTGTTTCCCTGTAGGAAATCTCGCGCATGGGCCATAACCAAGCTCCCCTGTGTGACGTCTTTATTCAACTGCAAGGGGGGGGAGTACAGTAGGTGACTGTGATATTGTGTCAATCTCGCCGCTGTTATCGGTGAGACTGACACCTGTGAGCCCCGTCGCTGGAGCCAGCGCCGTGCTGGCTGGCTCATCGTGAAAGGAAAAATTATTTTTTTCCTTTCCCAATGAGCGACATGACTTGAAGCCGACATACGTCCGACTTTCAATGTACGGGGATCCGACTTGGATCCCCGCCAATACCAAGCACTGTGTTTGGTGTGAATCATGATGAGGGGAACTCCACTCCAAATTTTAAATAAAAAAACAGCATGGGTTTCCCCTCCAAGAGCATATCAGGCTCTTAGGTCTGGTACGGATTTAAAGGGGAACCCCTACGCCAAAAAAACTGCGTGGGGGTTCCCCCAAAATCCATACCAGACCCTTATGCGATCACGCAGCCCGGCCGGTCAGGAAAGGGGGTGAGGACGAGCGAGCGCCCCCCCAAACCGTACCAGGTCACATGCCTTCGACATAGGGGGTGGGCGCCCTGCAGCCCCACACCCCAAAGCACCTTGTCCCCATGTTGATGAGGACAAGGGCCTCTTCTCGACAACCCTGGCCGTTGGTTGTCGGGGGGTCTGCAGGCAGGGGGCTTATCAGAATCGAGAGCCCCCTTTAATAGGATGGGGGGCCGGGATCTGGGGGCCCCCTTATGTAAATGAGTATGGGGTACATCGTACCGCTACCCATTCACCTGGGGGGGGAGTGTCAATAAGAAAACATACTAGACAGGTTTTGAAAGTTATTTATTAGGCAGTTCCGTGGGTCTTCTTCCGACTTCGGAGGTCTCTTCTGTCTCCCGCCGCTCTCTCCAGCCTCTTCTCCTACTCTCCGGTTCTTTTCCTGCTCTCCGGTGTCCTTTTGCCGGACTCCTCCGCTATCTTCTTTCAGCTCTTTTACTAGCCCGATGGCCCGATCTTCTCCGTCGTCTTCTTCCCCCGTTCTCTTCTTCCGATGTTGACACAACGCTCTCTCCCGCTGTTATGCTGTGTGCGCAACGATTTATATAGGCATGAGGCGTGGTCACCGGCTGATGTCACCTGGTGACCCCGCCCCTTATGGCATCACAGTCCCCGGGGGAAAAATTGGGGGTAAAGTGTTCCAGAGGATGGGAGAAGTCCTAGAGAGGAACATGGGAGGAGATGACAAGGGAGTTAGAGAGAAGGAGGTCTTGGGAGAAGCAAAGAGGATGTTTAGGGTGATATTTGTGAGTTGTAAATAACTTTGTAAATTAATTCATATTAAATGCTAACTGGCACATTGGTTGTTCTCTCAACCATATGTTAAACCATCAAATGTCTGGTGTCATAATTGATCACATTGAGCAGCAACATGGTAGTTCAAAGGCCAAGATGGCGGCTTCCTTGGCTGAAAACGATAGAAGAGTTTAGTTTTGCTTCAATTATGTTTAAAAATGTGTTTTTTGTAAGTTGGGTGAAAACATTTATAAATAGACCCCCTAAGTGCCGGTTCACATAGGGGCGACTTAGGCGCCTGACAAGTCGCGCTCCGTTCTGTACTATGGAACCGTTCTAATAGGAGCGACTCAAGTCGCTCCGACTTAGAAAAAGTTTCTTGTACGACTTTGGGGCGACTTGCATTGACTTCAATAGAGAAGTCATTTTGCAAGTCGCCTCTGAAGTCGTGTGCAGATCGCCGTGCAGAGTCGCGCGGCAAGTCGTGCCGCCCCAGTGTGAACCGCCGCTAAAGCTTAATTTTATTGTATGTTATTAATTTCTCATGAGTTTTTAAAATAAACAAGAAAGCTTTGTACTTTACAATATTTTGTTCTTGGTCCAATTTTTTTTTTTTTCGAAATGATCAGAATTCTTAGATGATTGGAATGTGATCAGTTCATAGAGATTCACCCATTGGTGTTTTATTAATGAGATGGAGAGTCCAGAAGTTACAGTTCTGCACAGGTGTCAGCGGAAGTATACATGGAGCCACTACAGATGCCATATACAGTCCTTGGCCTTCATGATGCTGTTTGTTCACTAAGGTTCTCTAACAAATCTCTGAGGGCTTCGCAGAACAGCTGTGTTTATACTGAGATTAAATAACACACAGGTGGGTTCTATTTATTTACTAATTAGGTGACTTCTGAAGGCAATTGGTTCCACTAGATTTTAGTTAGAGGTATCAGAGGGGGCTGAATACAAATGCACACCACACTTTTCACATATTCATTTGTAACAAAAGTTGAAAAGGGAGGGGCCTGATGAGTGCGCTCGTTGGGAGGCGCTGCTAGTTTGAGGAGCTCCGTGGGCTCCATGGATCCCGCGGGCGTGTGCTAGGCCGGTCCTCCCCGCACCCTCCACCCCGCTCCCCCCCGCTCCCCCCCGCCCGCTGCTCTACCTTTTTATGGAGCGGTGGAGTTTCGCCATGCTGTTTCCTGGACACACGGCATTCGATTCTGGGAGGCGCCGATCCATGAGCTACGAGGGCTGTGTGGATGCTCAGTCTGCTCAGTCTGTCCCAGTCTGTCCCAGCGTTGTGAGCGGTGTGTGCGTGGGAGTCGTCAGCGAGTCGGCAGGTCAGCGTGTCGGCATGTCAGCGTGCAGTGCAGCACAATAGTGATGCCGACGGCTGATAGCTGATAGCTGACAGTTAGTAACAGCAGGTAGTGTGGGGAATAGTGTGTGGAAAGTGGCGGCTTTCCTTCCTTCCTTCCTCCCCCCTACCCCCCGCAGCTCTCCTAACCTCACCTAGCTCACACAGAGCGCTGATTGTCCCCAAACACCAAGGCTGGGAGACGTTTAGATACGTATGAGGCAGGAGATAGGAGACAAGAAGATTAGCTATTAGTAGCCCCTGATAGTGGTGTACAGGAGGGGTCCTACAGACTATAGACTACAGACGTCTTCTTTCAAAGGTTCATCAATGGGTAACTATAGTTAAAACCAGCTCCTGTAAATGTTCCGGTAATTGACTGCAACAAACTGTGAGTTACTTTTGCTTTTGCTTTTCTTTGCCGATGGTTATCCAGTATGAAAACATTTTGTTATCGATGGTAAGATGGTCTGATTAGCTTAGACTATTTTTGATAACAAATGACAATCTTCTCAGCAGCCTTATATAACCTCAAATATATGACTTTTTCTTATAAATCTACTGCTTATATGGATTTGTGTGCAGCGTACTTCAGTGAGGGAAGCTGCAGCTGATCACCGACTGTGAACCGATAGGAAGAGAGTGACTATCAATGATTAAACCTGAATGTAATGTAATGAAATGTTATCTGAGTGCTAAATTATCAGCTAACTATTTAAAGGCACCTTAGTGAACGCGGCTGTAGCTGTGGCTGTAGCGGATTGTTGATAAAGGAGGATTGATAGAAGACTGTCACCAATCCAATGCTATTTAAATGCTATCTAAACGCTAACCACCAGTCAATCATAAAATCGCATTTCAGTGAGCGATGCCAAGCGATGAAGCGGAATGCTGATTGAAGACTGTCACTAACGAAAATGCTCAACAATTACTAACTATCAGCGAATCTTAAGCTAATTGTATAGCAACTGCATACAACTATAAGTAACTACAAATTACTATAAATGATTACAAATTCAGGGGATTAAGCTGTGACTAGCGTGTCAGGACATAGCGCACTATAGTGAGCGAGGTTGAAGCAAAATCTGTAGCGGATTGTGGTCTGACACTTTAAGTAATTACAGGGGGGAAGGGCGTGTGGGGACCAACGGAGGGGAATTAACAGCCCCACTACTTATCCGCTCTTTATCTGTTGAGCTGCCTGAGGGGTCAATAGTGGCTCAACCGTTTTGAACTGAAAGCCCCCAGAGTCGATCAAACCGGCCGTGTCAAGAGTATTTGGGGGGTCTCTTGATTGTTTTTTTGTTTTTTTTTTTTTTTTTTGTGACTAACAGAGCATAAGAAATGAGAGGCCGCCCAGTTAGGGGTGCTGTGGCCAACGCCCCAAAAATAAGTGCCAGCCCTGGAAATATAAAAAAATACATGACACAAGACACTTCCAAAGACTGCCCTAGTGAAACATCCGGGGCCAAAAGCAGACTATCGATAGGTCAACAAAAAAATGGACGGAGAAGGTACTCTGAAACAGTGACAACCAGAGAGTCTGAGGAGGATGCTGTGGAACCACACGGTGCCACCAATAAAGATTTACCCCCATCAAAAACAGAGTTATTAGAGATGTTTTCGCGACTAGAATTATCAATCTCACGAATGGAGGTCTCGTTAAAAAATGAGATAACGATTGTACACGAAGACATGAGTCATTTACTGAGAAGAGTAGAAGAAACTGAAGAAAAACTGGACAGTCAAGCTGCTGAGGTGTTAGAGTTAAAAAGACAAATGAAGGAATTACAAATAGAACAAAGGAACTTGAGGTACCGAATGGAAGATCAAGAAAATCGGAACCGAAGGAAGAACTTGAGGATTCGTGGTTTACCTGACCTGGAAGGAGAAGACCTCCAAGTAAAACTCGATAAATTATTCGGCCACATCTTGGGTAAAATAGAAACGGAAAAAATCTAATTCGAAAGAATTCATCGGATTAGAAAACCGGCGGAATTGGCAGCGGGAATTCCCAGAGACGTGATCGCAAGATTCCACAATTTTCAAGATAAAGAACAGATTTGGCAGCGTCTTAAAACCATTAGGCCGGTAACATTCAACGAGACTGAATTACAGATCTTTCCGGACCTTGCCACCGAGACCCTTTCTAGAAGGAGACTACTAAAACCGCTACTTGAACATTTAAAAATACATGGTATCCAATATTCATGGGGTTATCCAGCGTGTTTAATTGGGAAGAAGGAGGGTAGATCCGCGACCTTAAGGTTCCCCGAAGAGATGACTAAGTTCTGCAAGAGACTGGACATCCCATTGATAGAGATACCGGGTTGGAATGAACCTCAAGAGAAGTTACCACCTACAACGGGCCATCAGACATGGAGCCTTATCCCAGGAAATAAAAGAGGAAAATAATTAAGAAAACATTCACACCAAATAAATAGCAAAAGCGGAGAAGATGATGTTGGGGGGCTGGGGGGCGGGGGGGGGGGGTTGGGGGGGGGGGAGGGGGGGGCCGGCTGGTGGGAGCCCGGGGAGCCCTGGGGTCCTGGGGCTACTCACTCACCCACCCCCATCCTTCGGAGTGGGGGGAGGGCGGTGGCGCTTCGGGACGTAGTCACACTCACAGAGCTCAACCTCTGGGGCGAGAACCGTGGGCCGGGTGGAGTAGGTTGGCCACGGATCCAGGGGCCTATTTAAGGCCGTAATGCCCCTATTGGTAGGGGAAGGGAGGGTGGGGGGGAAGGGTTGGGTGATGGGAGGGGCCATAGTACAGAGTAAATGGGGGAAGGTGGGGGGGTGTGGGAGAGGGTGTGGGGGGGAGTTTCTCCGGTTATCGGTCTCAGAAATAAGCTGCCTGTCGTGGGTTTGCCCTGATGCATACTGGAAATTCAGCCTATATAAGACGTTGAGTTTTATGACTCTTTTTTCCGTGACCGAATATAATAATAACAATGCAACGGGAGTGGTCGGGGGGAAAGCGACTATCTGGTAGATATTATGGGAACCTTAAAAATACTCTCATATAATGTAAGGGGATTAAACTCACCGCTAAAAAGGGGTAATATTTTAAGAGAAATTAGACATCTTAAAGCAGATATAGTACTCATACAAGAGACACATATCTCGCAGGAGTCAAATCTTAAAATAAGCTCACAGGAATATCCATTATGGTACTATGGAGACTCACCGACTAAATTGGCAAAGGGGGTGGCTATAGGGTTTGCCAGGGAAGTTAGATTTGTTCTGGTAGAGAGAAAAGCAGATCCCGAGGGGCGATATCTTTTACTTAGAGGAAAAATAAACGAGGTGGATTATTCTATTGCAAATATTTATTGTCCAAACAAGAACTCCATGAGATTTCTTAAGGGGGTCATCGAGATGTTTATGGATTTCAGGACAGGCAGGGTTGTTGTGGCGGGTGATATGAACCTCTGTCTGGATCTGGATCTCGATTGTACGTCCCGTGCACTGCGGACTGGAGATGCACAAAGAAAATTACTTAAAAAAAAATTACATCAACTCCAATTGGTAGATGTTTGGAGAATACAGCATCCGAAAATACGAGATTACTCATTCTACTCCGCTGTGCACGGGACGTACTCTAGGATCGATTTTTTTTTAGTGGATCATAGCTCATTGGACACAGTGACAAGTTCGGGAATTGGGGTAACTACCCTGTCGGACCATGCGCCAGTTTCAATCAATTTAAAAATTGAGGGAGCTCCCAAAAGTAATACCAAATGGAGACTTAACGAGGATTTAATACAGGATGAAGAGGCTGTAAAAAGGATAAAACAGGAATTAGAATGGTATTTCAAAACTAATTGCTCCGAACACGTGTCGGAATCAATAGTTTGGGAGGCTCACAAGGCCTATATCAGGGGCATACTGATTGCAATAGGATCAGCAAAAAAAAAAGAAACTAAGAAGAAATATGATGAGTTATATAAAACCATCTTGGACCTCGAACAGACTCATAAACTAACAGGAGAGCATGAAGCGGGCCGCACCGCTATCTTAAAAAGAGAGGAATTAAGAGATCTTATTGAATATGAAAATAGAGCGGCTTCTTACAGACGTAAGAAAGAGAATTATCAATGGGGTGACTTATCGGGTAAATACCTAGCAAAAGGGTTTCAAAATAAATTTAAAGGTAATTTTATAGAAAGTATTCAAACAGGCAAAGGGAGCAAAGTACATACATCATCAGAAATTGCAAGAGTATTTCAAGAATACTATGGGAAGTTATATTCTATATCACAAGGGAATACCCCCGAAAAAACCAAAAGGAGAAGCGTTAATATAAAAAAAATTTTAAATAACACATGTCTAAATAAAATATCAGACGACAAAATTAGTTTTTTAGAAGAACCCATAACGGAATTGGAAATTCGTAATAACTTAAAGGAGTCACCAAAGGGGAAAAGTCCAGGCCCCGACGGGTTAACTATTGCATATTACCAAAAGTTCAGTGACATTCTGATCCCCAGGATGTGTTCTTATATAAACGGTATCGGTTTAAATTGGGATTTTCGTCAAGAGGCATTAGAGGCTGCAATTACAGTAATCCCTAAGATAGGCAAAGATCCCTCCTTATGTTCTAGTTTTAGACCCATCTCGCTTTTAAATGCAGATGTAAAATTGTTCGTCAAAATCTTAGCAGGGAGAATGAAAACAATCATGAAAGATTTAGTACATACTGATCAAGTAGGCTTTGTCCCCGGGAGGGAAGGCAGGGACAATAGCATCAGAACACTTTTGTTGACACAGATAATAAAAGATAGTAAATCCCCAGGTCTACTCCTGTCGATAGATTGCGAAAAGGCTTTCGACAGGGTAGACTGGGGATTTCTATTGAACACATTGGAGTTTATCGGGATCGGCCCAAAAATGATGGGGTGGATAAGCGCTTTGTATAAACACCCAACGGCAAGAGTTAAGGTAAATGGGACATTGTCAGGGACATTTGAAATGTTTAATGGGACTAGACAGGGGTGCCCCCTGTCGCCCCTTTTATTTATTTTAACCCTGGAACCATTGCTGGCCGGGATTAGAAATAACCCTGATATTAGGGGGATTCAAACAAATGATGGGGAACATAAACTCGCAGCGTTCGCCGACGATATTTTATTATTCATAACGAACCCAACCATAACACTCCCGAATCTATTAAAAACCCTCAAATTGTTTGGGGACGTATCTAATTTTAAAATCAATCCTCTAAAATCAGAAATCCTCAATATAAATGTGAAAGCACAGGACGTACAGAGATATAAGCAAGAGTTTCCATTTATTTGGAAAGATACCGAGATAAAATATTTGGGAGTTAATATTACATCTTCCCCCGACCTAATCTATCTACAGAATTATATACCATTATTAAATGACATTAAAAAAGATTTAAAGAGAATTGCATTGAGACAAAGATCCCTATTAGGGAGAATAAACTGTTTTAAGATGTTTACTCTCCCCAAGATATTATACATAATTCAAATGTTACCAATCGCACTACCGGGTGCTTACTTCAAAATACTAAAACAGTTATTAAATAGGTTTATATGGCGGAACAAAAAAATGCGCATTAGTATGGAGGTGTTAATTAGAGATAAGGAACATGGTGGTTTGGGAGTACCTGATATTTACACATATTATATGGCTATTCACATGGCACGGGTGGTTGATTGGGTCAGAGATAAAAGAGAGAAAAGATGGGTGAGATTAGAAAGCTGTTCAAATAACTCACGGTTAGGAAAAGAAATTTGGATACCGCCACATTTTAGACAAATAAATCCGCACATGCACAAAATCACACTGGCATCTATATCTATTTGGGATAGGGCACATAAAAAACATAGATGGGGTTATAACTCCCCATTAATCCCTCTATTTGACACAAATTTCTTTGCACCAGGGAAAACGCACCTGTTTGGTAAATGGATTAAAAAATCAGATGTTCAATTAAAAGACATATTAAAAGATGGCAAAATTCTTACCTATCAGGAATTAAGTAAAAAAAAAGAATTGTTTGAGTTGAACAGGTGGCGATACCTCCAGCTGACGCATTTTGTGGATTCCCTCCCCTCCCCCCTGAGGTCGGATAGATGCTTGCTCCCTTTGGAGCGTATGTGTTTGGCACCGGGGGGAAGGGGCGCGATATCCGCAATTTATAAAACACTAATGGGATTGAAAGACCCCGGTTTCCCTCCTTATATTAATAAATGGGAAGAGGAATTGGGAACGGGGAAAACCGAGACAGTGGTCAGGAAAATATTAAAAAAGACGCATTCAACTTCATTCAATTGTGCATTGATCGAAATGAACTTTAAGTGTTTAGCACGATGGTATATAACCCCGGCCATAGCACACCGTTACCAAGACGACACTTCCAAATATTGTTGGAGGGGCTGTCTTGAAGTGGGCACTATGTCACATATATGGTGGACCTGCCCAAAAATTAAAACATACTGGCAGGATGTACTATTAATAATTGAGGAGATTACCGGAATTAAAATACCTCCTGATCCATGGGTCTGTTTGTTCCATGGGACAGAAATGTCAACTAAACAGTATATGAGAACCTTACTGCCACACGTTCTAGATGCAGCAAAGAGTCTGATCCCCAAACAATGGAAGGACCCTATGAGCCCGACAGTAAAGAGCTGGTTTCGTAGGATTAACGATATATATTACGCGGAACAGCTCAGGTACATGGGAGAGGAAGGAGAATGTGGATTTAAACGGAAATGGCAGGATTGGGCTAATTTTAAACTTGCACCAAGGTATAGTGATAGGATGATATAGTGTAGGAAGGTCAACGGGCAAAGAGCGATTTAATAGGAGACAGAACTCCGGAGAAAGGGGAGGGTGGGAGGGCGGGTTCAAGGGATGGGGGTGGCTTGAGGGTGGGAGGAGGGTTTGTTCGGCCAGGGGACACTAATGTATTTATTTATGTACTTAAGAATTTTTTTTTTTTTTTTTTTTTTTTTCCTTTATCCCCTTTTGTTATTTATCGACACATATTCAGGAAAGAAGGAAAAAAAAAAAGAAAAAAGAAAAAAAAGAGAAAGAAATTTCCAACCATGATGTGAACAAAGGAGACTGCAAATTGAACGCTAAAGTGATTGAGTATCCTGATAGTTCTCGGAAAAAAAAAAAAGAAAGAAAAAAAAAAAAAAAAAAAAAAAAAAGTTGAAAACCATTTATCATTTTCCTTCCACTTCACAATTATATGCCACTTTGTGTTGATCTATCACATAAAATCCCAATAAAATACATTTACGTTTTTGGTTGTAACAAAATGTAGAAAATTTAAAGGGGTATGAATACTTTTTCAAGGCACTGCATAATACTCCCGTTGCTGCCATCTTGGCTATCTTGCTCGTGATTGCATTGATAGGCGCTTTCATTTTATAGTCATTATCCGTGGTTATAAACCGAAAAGAAGGAAAAGCAGACTTTGACTATCAACCCTGTTTCAAGAAAAGAAACAAGAAACTAATAAAATATATGACATGTTCGAATAAAAATGTAAAAGAAAACATATTAGACTTTATAAATAATAAAAAATTAAACCATATACATTGTAAAAATCTTGGCCAAGAATAAATTGTATACACCGTAGATATGTGTGATTCGGTTTGTTGAGCTTCATTTTTCGGACGATGATGTATTTTTCGTGGATTCGAATGTGTCTCAATTTCCAAATGGCAATGAATCCGACAAAAGTTGTAATGAATTTGTTTGATTCAGATGACGCCATTTTCAAATACGTTTGATAATGATCTGATTTTATTGTCAATAACTGTGGTCGTTAAGGCACCAGGCTCGTCAGGTTTGGTATGGATTTTGAGAAGAACCCCAACACCAAACTGTGTGAAAAAAATGGCACGTTGTCCTCCCCAAACTCCATACCAGACCCTTTGCTCTGGTATGTATTTTAAGGGGAAACCCACGCCCCCATTTTTGAAAAAAAAGATACTGGGGTCCTCCCAAAACTCCATACCAGACCATTTATTCAAGATTGCAAGCCAGAAAAGGGGGTGCAAACAAAGTGACCACCCTCCTGAACCATACTACTCCACATGCTCTCAACAAGGGGAGGTGTTTTTATGAAATGGGGGCTCCCCACCAAAGCGCCTTGCCCCCAAGTTGATGAGAACAAGGGCTTCTTCCCTACAACCCTGCCCCAGTGGTTGTGGGGGTTACTTATAAGAATGTGTAAGTGAATCTGTGAGTGAATGAGTATGAGCAAAAAATATGCAAAATGGAAAAAAAAGGTTGACAAGTCCTTTATTTAAAAAAAAAAAAAAAAAAAATGTCCCTCCAATGTGAATCACAATAAATGCCAACCCGTACGAAAAAAGTCAGGTAAACATGGGTATTTTAATGATATGCACCTACTAAACAGGTGAAGAAAAATTGGTCTTTCCTTGGGCGTTTATTGTGCCTATGAAACCTACACCAACAAAATTATTCCAGATGAAATCAACACCACCAATGCTAGGCAGCCTAGAAGTCCTGCAGAGGTTCCACATCCCAAAAAGGCCTAATCACTGACATCGGCATAAGGGGCTTCATAGCTGCTGGTAATCCAGGACTGATTCATTTGATAAATGTCAGTCGGTCTACGGAGTCTGTGGACAGATGTGTTCTATTATCAGTAACAAAACCTCCAGCAGCACTGAATGCCCAATCGCAAAGCACGCTGGATGCAAGGCAGTCTAGCAGATCAATTGCATACTGAGCAAGTTCTGGCCAGTGGTCTATTCTCATGACCCATTAAGCCAGTGGATTGTCGACTGGAAAGCTCTCCATCTCTGTAATCGTCCACCGTGTGATGTAGATTCTGCCGATGGGATATGAAAGCTGACAGCCCTGGGCGGTGAGGACTAAAAAGATTGTGAAATGCATCACTTCTCCACCACTCCTTTCTTGACCAACAGAAGCCTAAAAACAATGTTTTCCATGACACTGTAACCTACCAGAGTCAGGAAAAGCATTAGATAAACTCCTCTTTAAGTTGTTCTCATCTTCTGGCCTCTCTGTGGGGCGGGATGAATTCTGAGACTTTCCCCTTGTAATGGTGGTCAAGGAGGGTGGCTAACCAATAGTGATTCTTCTCTTTTACTGCACGTATTCTTTGGTTCTTTCGCAGGCTTTGAAGCTTGAGGGTGCCCATTCACTGCAAATTTGCGGAGGCATGAGAAGCAGACTCCTCTGCGTCACTGAGGATTATAGTATCTGGAACTGCCTCCTCCTAGCCACATACTGCTCCCAAGGGTTTTGCGGATGGAAAACCATCTCTTACTGTTTGACATATGTCTTCCTCTGCTTCAATGCCTCCAAAACTGCCAGATTCCTCCTCCCTCCTTTAGGAACAATGGTGTCTGCATAAAGTGAGCCTTGAGAGGAAAGGATATGCTTCAATTCCTCCCGCTGTTCTGCCTCGAGTGTCCTGTTCATAATGCCATGCAGAGTCTGTTCCAGCAGGAACACAACATGCATTGTCACGGCTCACCATACTTGTGGCCTCCTCAAATGGTGACAGTACAGTGCATGCATCCTTTATGAGCAGCCATTGGCGTAGGAAAAAAAGCTGAGCTGGTCTGAGCCTGTCTTTGTGCCATACTCACATAGGTGCTCGTTGACGGCCCTCTGCTGCATGTGCAGTCGCTGCAGCATTGCCAAAGTCGAGTTCCACCTGGGGGACATATCACACATCAGACAGTTTACAGGCAGGTGGAATACCCGCTGAATTTCAGCCAACCAAGCACTGGATGTGTATGACTGCCTGAAATGGCTACAGACTCTTCTGGCCTGCTTTAGCAGATCTTCCAACCCTGGGTACCTATTTAGGAAACGCTGCACCACCAAATTGAGGACATGTGCCAGGCATGGCACATGTGTCAACGTTCCCTGTCTAAGGACGGACAGGAAGTCTGTGGCATTATTACACACCACCATTCCTGGCTCCAGCTGGTGTGGCGTAAACCACCTCTGGACCTGTCCCTGCAGAGCTACAAGAATCTTTGCTCCGGTGTGGTTCCTGTGCCCTAGACACACCAGCTGAAGTACTGCATTGCACCTTTAAGCCTGACTCAATGTATAGCCCTTGAATGCTTACTTGTGGTTCATAGGACAATTCAGCAGAGGAGAGCATGGAGGCGGAGGAGGAGGGGGTATAGCTGAAAAATCTTGCATCATCACCACTAGCTGTATGGAAAGGTGGGGGCACTAAAATCTGCAGCACTGAGCCCGGTCCTGCATCCTTCAGAGTTGCAAGCAGAGTTACCCAGTGTGCTGTCAATTAAATATAGTGTCCTGGACCATGCTTGCTGGACCACGTGTCAGCAGTAACATGGACTTTGTGGCTCACTGCTTTGCCCAACAATGCCACAACATTGCCTTCCATGTAATGGTACAGAGCTGGAATGGCCTTACGTGAAAATAAATAATGACTGGGAACCTGCCATTGTGGTACAGCACATTCTGCAAATTCATGCAAGGGGGCAGACTCCACCAGATAGAAAGGCAGAAGTTGTAGAGCCAGCAGCTTTGACAAGCTTGCATTTATACGCTGGGTATGTGGGTGGCAAGGACTGTATTTTTTTTCCGCTGCAACAGATGGGGCAGAGTAATTTTCCGACTATAGTCTACAGCTGGTGGTGTGCTGCTGGCAGATGTGCTGCAAGGACCTGGGACACCCTGCGCTATACCATCATACCTGCCAGTGGAGGCTACAGAGAGGTTATGAGGTATAGTAGGGACAGACTGAGGTGAGTAAGGAGGAAGAAACAGATTTGCGGCCCTTTTGTGTGGCTTTCAGGTGCTTTTTCCAACAGGCTGAGTGGTGGGAAGTTATATGCCTTATCAAGCGTGTGGTACCCAAATAGCTGGTGTTTTTTCCACACTTGATGTGCTTGAGAGTGAGACAAACTTTGGAAATTGCAACAGTGCGATCAGCTGCACATGTACTAGGCCCAAACAGCTGAGCTGTGGGAAGTGGGCCGGGAGGTAACAGCTCCACAATGTGATGGAATAGGGTGGCTGCTCTCTGCTCTTCCATGATGGTTGCCTCGTTGGTGTTGTGCCTCACCCCCACTTTCCTCCTCTGCTCTTTCTGACACCCAAATCGCATCAGTGACCTCATCATCATCATCATCATCATCATCTCCTCCATCCTCATTACCACTGGAGACAACTTGGCAATTCGCCGCGGCTGGAGGAACATGACTGTCAATTTGTGTATCAGTGTTCTCCCCTCTCTATAGACTCGTGTTCCTGCCTTCCTCAACCAAAGAATCAACATCTGAATCCAGTAATGGCTGTGCATTGTCAAGGAGCAAGTGGCTGATGCTGTGTTCAAATAACTTAGCTGACTCCTCCATGCCTGATGCTGGGGCTATGGCAGCAATTGCTGTGGACAAGGAGGCAGGTTTGGCCAATCTGGCAGCTTCAGTGGACTGTGCACCAGTCTCTGCTTGGGTGACGGAGGATGAGGATGGTTTAGTAACCCAGTCCACCACCTTCTCTACATGCTGTGGCTGGATAGCACGGGCAAAATCACTAAACTTATGCCCTTCCTGAGAACTGACTACATCCATCTTTGCATATGGACACATACACTGCAGACCCCCTCACAGTGCCATTGGGACGTCTGCCTTTCCTTGTTGTCCCTCCCAGACACGATGGGGGGGGGGGGGGGGGGGGGATGCTTATTAACACAATGTAATACAGATGTGGAAATGTGTACCTGGATGCACTTTAATCAATGGAAAGTGGTGTTTGGTGCATTTTAACTTGAGTATTCACTACTACACAGACACACTGATACACTATAATATACTGCAGTAAAACTGCACTGGATGCACTGCAATATACTACGTCAAACATGCAGTGACGCACATAACACATTGAAATATACGGCATTAAACTTGCAGTAATGCAATGAATTATACAGCGTTAAACAGAAGATAGTGCACGCTTAACGCCGTATATTTCAGTGTGTTGTCATCCGTTTAACGCTTTACAATTCAGTGCATTGCTGCAAATTTAACGCCGTATATATTTCAGTGCGTTACGTACATTTCAGTACATTTCTGTGCGTTAGTGCACGCTTAACTAAGTATATTTCAGTGCCTTAACGCACAGAAATGTACTGCATTAAATGGCACATAACGCACTGAAATATACTGTGTTAAACGTACTAAAAAATATACAGCGTTAAACCTGCAGTAACGCACAGAAATGTACTGCATTAAATGGCACGTAACGCACTGAAATATACAGCGTTAAACGTGCAGTAATGCACTGAACTGTACAGCATTAAACGGAAGATAACACACTGAAATATACAGCGTTAAACTTGCAGTAACGCACTGTTAAGCGGTCACTACACTCACACTGACTGAACTATCCTGACATTCACACGAATGTAAAGATGAATTGTTGCACTACACTCACACTGAACTATCACTAGATTCACACTAAACTATACTGACAATAGAATCAGAATAGCACACTAACTGTCTAATGGCACTGAACTATCTCTCACGCCAATATCACTCTGAAATGGCCGCTACATTTATATATATATAGGCTGCAGTTCTAAACATTTCCACAAGGTGGTGATCTCACGTATTGTTCATGGAACGCTGAGCAGCGAGAGGATACCAAACAAAGAACAGAATTGAAGCATTACAGACAGGAAGTTCCGGGTCAGAGGTCATTCTGAAGAAGGAAGAGAGGAGACGTTAGAACTGGTAATAAGAGGTAATAAGATATTATTTTCTATTTATACCCGGGAACCCCCGTCATGTCCGTCCTCTTCCTCCATAGTCACCGTGATGTCTGTTTATAGTACGTCTCCAACCTAAATATGGATCATTTATCCAACTGTCCATCCAGAGCCTCTGGTTTATAGACCAGATACATCCTAAATATAGAACCATTTATCCAACTGTCCATCCAGAGCCTCTGGTTTATTGACCAGATACATCCTAAATATAGAACTATTTATCCAACTGTCCATCCAGAGCCTCTGGTTTATAGATCGGATACATCCTAAATATAGAACCATTTATCCAACTGTCCATCCAGAGCCTCTGGTTTATAGACCAGATACATCCTAAATATATCTCCTGATATTTCTAAGGTGTCAGGATGTCACTGTCTATTTCTCCATGGAGGAGTGGGAGTATTTAGAGGGACACAAGGATCTCTACAAGGACGTCATGATGGAGAATCAGCCGCCCCTCACATCACCGGGTAAGAGGAGACTTTATTGTAAAGGAGAGAGCAGTACGGAGGGTCCACCTAGATCCCCCATCATCTGATAAACACATAGAAACAATGTATTCAGTCAGTGTGTGTGTTTCCTACAGATGGATCCAGTAATGGGAACCCACCAGAGAGATGTCCCCGTCCTCTGTATTCCCGGGATTCCACACAGGAGGGTCACATCATCCCCCACCATCATCAGGTAGGTGGAACTGAGCATGTAGACCTAAAAATATATTTGCGGTATGGGGTAACATTCCTACATGTCATCTCTTGCTCCTTTTTACAAATGTATTCTTTCATCTTTGGGGTTTAGGGTGAAAAACTAAAAGGCATTAAGGTTGAGGTTAAAGAGGAAGAAGAAGAGAGGTTGGTGAGTGGAGATCAGCAGTCTATGGAGGAGGGTTGTCCTCTGAATTCCCAGAATTCTACATGGGAAGGTCACCAATATACAGAGAAAGATCAGGTACTGTAGATGAGACTGGGAAAAAAACAAAAAAAAAAAATTATGAGTGGACATTCTTCTATGTCATTTTTTATTATTGGCAGCGGTGTTTCCAGATGTTATATTTTATCATCTCTACAATTTAGAATGAAGAACTGAAAGACATCAAAGCTGAGATTAAAGAGGAAGAAGAAGAGACGTTGGTGAGTGGAGATCAGCAGTCTATGGAGGAGAGAGGTCCTCTGCATTCCCAGAATTCCAGCCAGGAACATCCGAACTATACAGAAAATAATCAGGTAGATGGGACTGGGCAAAATTTGAAAAATAATTCTATGAGAGGATATTCTTCTACGTAACCTTTTATTATTGGAAGCATTGTCTCAAAATGTTATGTTTTTATAATCTCTGGAATTTAGAATGAAGAACGGAAAGACATCAAAGTTGAGGATAAAGAAGAAGAAGAAGAAGAGAGGTTGGTGAGTGGAGATCAGCAGTCTATGGAGGAGGGGGAGATGATTATGGAAAGTAAACAGGAGGAATCTTCTCTACATAAGGACACAAGTAAGTCATAAACACTAAATGAAGAAAGTTCACATTCTACTTATCTAAGCATAAGGCATGCAGGTATATCGATTGAAATATACTATAAGTCATGTGAATAAATTTTTTTTCCAAAGTGGCAGTTGATCAAGAGGGGGACAGAAAAGCCAAATAAACTGTGTCCATATAATATAATAGTATAATGACGCTTGCCGACCAGCTGCCGTCATTATACTGCGGCAGGTTGGCATGATCCCACGAGCCGTCGTAGCTGTACGTTGGGTCTTTTATGCGGGATAGCAGACGTGCGCACGCACCCGCTGCACTGTGGGGGTCCTGATGCGCGCAACTGGCGGTCGCGATGCACGAGATCACGTATCGCAATAAATAGTTTGATGATTGAGCAGCCAAATATTCCGGGGCTGGAGTGGTTAAAGGAATAATTCCCCAGATCAACATCCAACACTGATTCTTACAAACTATAGAAGCTCCTCCAGTTTGCTAGAACAAGTTCCTGTTGAAGACTATGAAAGGTCCATCTCCATTCCTCAATATAACGTCATGTTCCCAATAAATGAGGAGGAGATACTGTACACCATATGAAAGGTCCATCTCCATTCCTCAATATAACGTCATGTTCCCAACCAATGAGGAGGAGATACTGTACACCATATGAAAGGTCCATCTCCATTCCTCAATATAATGTCATGTTCCCAACAAATGAGGAGGAGATACTGTACACCATATGAAAGGTCCATCTCCATTCCTCAATATAACGTCATGTTCCCAACAAATGCGTTCAGTAAGGAAAAAAAATTGTGGACACAAAGGTGACCATAACAACATCATCGATGTATCTACTCCGCAGCTAAATGTTCCATATAAAAGGTCCATCTCCATTCCTCAATATAACGTCATGTTCCCAACAAATGAGGAGAAGATACTGAGATTGCAGGCTTGGCTGGCTTAAATCAGGTTTGGTCTCCACCCAGAGACTGGCCACATTAATCACCTTGCAGGTGGACAGAGACACAGAGAAGGCCATTTGAAAGGTCCATCTCCATTCCTCAATATAATGTCATGTTCCCAACGAATGAGGAGGAGATACTGTACACAAGTGGTGGCAGCTCCATGAGGGGCACCTCCCCCCTTATCCATTGTCCGGCCCCCTGATCTACATGCAGGGACGTCGGACTATGGATTCCAATAGTGGAGTGTATTTTTTTGAAGCATGTGATTAGAGCCGGAGGCTCTAATAGGCTTCAAAACAGGATGCAGAGCATTGGACCCTGATCACACCCTGTTGTGTGATACTAGCGAATAAATTCTCACTATTCGGCCTCATTCTCCTCCCGGCCAATCAGGAAGTCCCTATTGGCCAGGGAGACCTAGGACTGTTTTCTCTCTCTGACCATCTTGCCCAGTGTATACATATGACTTCTGAATACAAGATGTATGAGAACAGATATGACTTCTATTAAATATTGCTTTCCAGCAGATGGACGGTGTTTCTGGAATATAAATCCATCGGAGGGACATCTTATTATATCTCCAGATTGTAAGGCAGAAGATACCGACATTCCACAATATTCTCCCAAAGTCACCTCTGATTGGTTGGTTAGATCATCAGATCCTTCCAATCCTGAGGAACCTTCTGATAAATCCCATACTATGACATCAGATGTCCTTCCAAGTTCTCACAGTGCTGACAAATCACCAGATCCATCCAATCCCCAGACATCTTCTTCAAGCCATAAGAAGGTTCACACAGGAGAGCGTTCATTCTCATGTTCAGAGTGCGGGAAATGTTTCACTAAAAACAAAAACCTTCTTTCGCACCTGAGAATTCACACGGGTGAGCGTCCTCATTCATGTTCAGAGTGCGGGAAATGTTTAAAACGCAAAAAAGATCTTATTGTACACCAGAGAAGTCACACCGATGAGCGTCCTTTCCTTTGTTCAGAGTGCGGAAAATCTTTCACTACAAACAAAAACCTTCTTTCGCACCAGAAAATTCACACTGGTGAGCGTCCCTATCATTGTTCAGAGTGTGGGAAATGTTTCACTCGGAAACAACAACTTATTGTACACCAGAAAATTCACACAGGTGAGCGTCCTTTTCCATGTCCAGAGTGCGAGAAAACTTTCACTCGTAAAGCAGTCCTGGTTTCTCATCAAAGAATTCACACGGGTGAGCGTCCCTATTCATGTTCAGAGTGCGGGAAACGTTTCATTCAGAAACAACAACTTATTGTACACCAGAAAATTCACACAGGTGAGCGTCCTTTTCCATGTCCAGAGTGTGAGAAAAGTTTCATTCGGAAAGCAGTCCTGGTTTCCCATCAAAGAATTCACACCGGTGAGCGTCCTTTCTCTTGTTCAGATTGCGGGAAAGGTTTCATTAAAAAAGAATCCCTTATTATACACCAGAGAAATCACACAGGTGAGCGTCCTTATGTATGTTCAGAGTGCGGGAAGTGTTTCATTGAAAAAATAAACCTTCTTAGACATCAGGTAATTCACACGGGTGAGCATCCTTTCTCTTGTTTAGAATGCGGGAAAGGTTTTCATAAAAAAGAAACCCTTATTATACACCAGAGAAATCACACAGGTGAGCATCCCTTTTCTTGTTCAGAGTGCGGGAAAAGTTTCCTTAAAAAAGGAAAACTTACTAAACACCAGAAAATTCACACCAGTGAGCGTCCTTTCCCTTGTTTGGTGTGTGGGAAAGGTTTCTTTAGAAAAGAAAGATTTATTCGACACCAGAGAAGTCACACTGGTGAGCGTCCTTTTTCATGTTCAGAGTGCGGGAAATCTTTTGCTCGGGAAGAAGCACTTGTTGAACATCAGAGAATTCACACAAGTGAGCGCCCTTATCTATGTTCAGAGTGCGGGAAATCCTACATTTATAAAAGAAACCTTGTAGCACACCAGAAAATTCACACAGGTCCCGATCTTTCGCTCAGGAAGGAGAACTTGTTGAACAGAGAACTCTTATAAAGTAGTCCCTGTAAAACACTGGAGAATTCACAGGGGTGAGCGTCCCTATTTGTGTTCAGAGTGCGGGAAATCTTTCAGTCGTAAGGGAAACCTTCTGAAACACCAGAGAAGACACACCGCAGAGCGGCCTCATTGCATTCAGAGTGCAGGAAATGGTTTATAGAGAACCCACCTGCTGATTCTTATGACAAATGTACAATGACTTTTCCAGGTGGAACTGTTGAGCCCATAGAACATCTGGAGGACAGGAAATTGTTCTTCAAAGGGGTACATCCCGGAAGAAGTGATATTTAATTTCCATGTGGAGTTTGACGGAGCGAGTCTTCCCTTGTCTTCTTCTATTTCTTGGAGACTCTGATGATGGGACATACCAAGAGAACAAATGTTACCCTACGAGCCTCAGATTCTCCTACGGAGTGGGTCAGATAGTCCCAAGTGGTGTACAAAGCACATCACAGTACATTGGGGGTGTAGTAAGAATGTTTTAGTTTTTAGGGGTGCGGTGTGATCGGTATAAACCCAGAAGGAATAAATGATAGGAACACGGATCTCATATGAAATAGTACTGAGCTAGTCCAATATTTACACCGACAGCACCATGAAAATTGCCCCATTTGTGGTCAGTTGGAGAAAAGCTCACATACACAATATTACCAATTGTATTGGGATGCCTGCTTTCTCTTCCTGTCCTCCATAGACACTTCCTGTCTTCTATAGAGACTTCCTGTCTTGGTATAAGTGAGATCACCACCTTGTGGAGCTCAGATAAACTGCAGCCCTGAGAAACATCTCAGACTGAGAACACGGCTTTGTGCTCTCATCTCCACTCCCACCAAGGGGTATAGAAATACACACTATGGCCCAGATTCACAAAGCACTTACGCCGACGTATAACAAGTTACGCCGACGTAAGTGCAAATGTGCGCCAGACCCACAAACTAATATGCGCCTAAAAACAGGCTACACCCCGCCGACGTATCTTTCTTACGCCGGCGTAGAGTGGGCGCACATTTAGGCTGGGAGCATGGCTCCCATTGATTAGCCATTCAAACATGCAAATTAGGGAAATACGGCGATTCACGAACGTGCGTGTGCCCGGCGCATGATGCGCGTAAGTTGTACGTCCGGCGTAAAGTTATTCCCCATAAAGGAGGTGCAACCCAGCAACAGACATGCTCAGGTCTGCACCTGGGAACACAAGCCGGCGTATTGTGCGTTGGACATGTGTCTGGCTGGGCGTATGTTATGTTCACAGCGTACGCAGTGATCCGGAGTGGCTTAGGCAGTTGTGCCAGCGTGGTTGTGAGCAGGCGCAGGGGGTGTGCGCATGCGCAGTTCGTGATACGTACCTGTCTGGCGCTTGGCCCATCATTTGCATGGGGTCACGCCTCATTTGCATGGGTCACGCCCACTTCCACCTACGCCGGCGTACGCCTACGAAACCCACGCTGGCACAGCGTTGGGAGCACTGGCTTGCTGAATTCAATGCTTGCCTCTCTGCTCTGCGTTGGCGTAGCGTACGGCAGTTACTCTACGGCAGTGTAATGTGCGCCTTGCTCTCTGTGAATCTGGGCCTATATTGCCAAAAGTATTGGGACACCTGCCTTTACACGCACATGAACTTTAATGGCATCGCAGTCTTAGTCTGTAGGGTTTAATATTGAGTTGGCCCAACCTTTGCAGCTATACCAGCTTCAACTCTTCTTGGAAGGCTGTCCACGAGGTTTAGGAGGGTATCTATGGGAAAGTTTGACCATTCTTCCAGAAGCACATTTGTGAGCTCAGGCATAACTGGTGTCATAACTGATCACATAGGCAGCACCATAGTTGGTTGAAGATCAAAGGCCAAGATGGCGGCTTCCTTGGCTGAAAACGATAAGAGGTTTAGTTTTGCTTCAATTATGTTTACAAATTTGTTTTGTGTAAGTTGTGTGAAAACATTTATAAATAGACCCCTTAAGTGCCGGTTCACATAGGGGCGACTTAGTCACTCCGTTCAGTCACAAGTCGCGCTCCGTTCTGCACTATGGAACCGTTCTAATAGGAGCGACTCAAGTCACTCCGACTTAGAAAAAGGTTCCTTTGGGGCGACTTGCATTGACTTCAATACAGAAGTCATTTTGCAAGTCGCCTCTGAAGTCTCGTGCAGATCGCCGTGCAGAGTCGCGCGGCAATTTGTGCTGCCCCAGTGTGAACCGCCACTAAAGCTTCATTTTATTGTATGTTATTAATTTCTCATGAGTTTTTAAAATAAACAAGAAAGCTTTGTACTTTACAATATTTTGTTCTCGGTCTAATTTTTTTTTTTTTTCGAAATGATCAGAATTCTTAGATGATTGGAATGTGATCAGTTCATAGAGATTCACCCATTGGTGTTTTATTAATGAGATGGGGAGTCCAGAAGTTACAGTTCTGCACAGGTGTCAGCGGAAGTATACATGGAGCCACTACAGATGCCATATACAGTCCATGGCCTTCATGATGCTGTTTGTTCACTAAGGCCTCGTACACACGACCGGACATGTCTGCTGAAACTGGTCCGCTGACCAGTGTCAGCGGACAGATCCGATCGAGTGTACAGGCTAGCGGACAGATTTCCAGCGGACAGTACGTCTAACCAGCGGACAGAAATCCTGCACATGCGTCGAATTGATTCGACGCATGCGTGGAAGCATTGAACTCGCACGATAGAGAACGTCGGTGTCGTATACGTCACCGCGTTCTCTGTCCGCACGGATTTCGGTTTGATGGTGTGTACAGCCATCAGACCGAAATCTCCCAGCGGACATGTCCGATGAAAACGGTCCAGCGGACCGTTTTCATCGGACTGTCCGCTCGTCTGTACGGGGCCTAAGGTTCTCTAACAAATCTCTGAGGGCTTCGCAGAACAGCTGTATTAATACTGAGATTAAATAACACACATGTGGATGCTATTTATTTACAAATTAGGTGACTTCTGAAGGCAATTGGTTCCACTAGATTTTAGTTAGAGGTATCAGAGGGGGCTGAATACAAATGCACACCACACTTTTCACATATTTATTTGTAACAAAAGATGAAAACCATTTATCATTTTGCATCCGCTTCACAATTATGTGCCACTTTGTGTTGATCTATCACATAAAATCCCAATAAAATACATTTACGTTTTTGGTTGTAACAAAATTTAGAAAATTTCAAGGGGTATTCGAACGTGTCTCAATTTCCAAATGGCAATGAATCCAACATAAGTTGTAATGAATTTGTTTCATTCGGATGATTCCATTTTCAAATATGTTTGATAATGATCTGAATTTATTGTGAATAACTGTGGTTGTTAAGGAGCAGACAACAGCCGCATCCTTTACAACCATGACTCATTTTCTGTCAGCGGGTGGGGGGGTACCAGGCTCGTCAGGTTTGGTATGGATTTTGAAAAGAACCCTAAAACCAAAATGTGTGGAAAAAAATGGCTCAACTCAATCCCAGACCCTTTGCCCTGGTATGTATTTTAAGGGGAAACCCAAGCCCCCATTTATGAAAAAAGGTACTGGGGTCCTCCCCAAATTCTATACCAGACCCTTTATTCAAGAATGCAGGCCAGAAAAGGGGGGTGAGCAAGCGCCCCCCTCCTGAACCATACTAGGCCACTTGCCCTCAACAAGGGGAGGTGCTTTGGGGAAGGGGGGCTTTCCCCCCAAAGCATCTTGTCCCAAAGTTAATGAGAACAATGGCCTCTTCCCCACAACCCTGCCACAGTGGTTGTGGGGGTTACTTATCAGACTATGTAAGCCCCCTTTAACAAGCCACCCCTTGTGAATGAGTATGAGCAAAAAATGTGCAAAGTGAAAAAAAACAGTTATTGACAAGTCCTTTATTCAAAAACCCCCACAAAAGAAATGTCCCTCCAAAATCAATCACGATGAACGCCGACCCGTACGAAAAACACAACCAGTCCCATGTCCCGTCACTCGCTGAATGCCAGGTAAGCATGGGTGTTCCCGGGTGGGGAATCATGCTGTCAGCAGATGAGTTATGATTGTTAAAGACTAGGGATGGGCTGAACGACCCCCAATTCAGTTTGCACCAGAACTTTCAAACCGTGAAATTTCGGAACCGAAGAATGAACCCCAATTGAAGTCTATGAGACCCGATTGTGAAAAAACAAAAGTGACCATTTTGAAGGCTTATATGCAGGTAATTGGGCATAAATTGGTTATGGGGGTCCAGGTACTGTATCAATAAAACAAAAGTTTGTAAAAAAACGTAATTTTCAAATGAGCAGTGATTTATTGATGCCTAAAGTGAAAGCATAAAAATGAAAAATTCCTTTCAATATAGTGCCTGGGGGGTCCCATTAGTCTACCTGTAAAGTGGCACGTCTGTTCTGTGTATAGAAGCTGCTGCAGCAATAATTGCATTTATAAAGCCAACAAAAATGAAATTTTCCCTGCAAGCTTTCTTTATTTTGTAAGCAACAGCTTGCAGAGCCAGTCTGTATGATGAGGCCACACTGGGAACAAGAAAATTGGTCTTTCTTTGGGTGTTAATTGTGCCTATGAAAACTGCACCAACAGCCTAGGCAGCCTAGAAGTCCTGCAGAGGTGCCACATCCCAAAAATACTTAATCAACGACATCGGCATCAAGGCATAGCTGCTGGTAATCCAGGACTGATTCATTTGATAAATGTCAGATGGTCCACGGAGTCTTTGGACAGATGCGTTTTATGATCAGTAACAAACTTCTAGCAGCACTGAATGCCCAATTAAAAATCACGCTGGATGCAGCTCAATTGCATACTGGGTAAGTTCTGACCAGTGGTCTATTCTCATGACCCAGTAAGCCAGTGGATCGTTGACTGAAAAGCTCTCCATCTCTGTTTTCACCCCTAAATGACCATCTACTGTGTGATGCAGACACTGCTGATGGGATGTGGAAGCCAACAGCCCTGGGCAGTGAGGACTAAAAAAATTGTGAAACCCATCACTTAGTGAGTCAGGAAAAGCATTAGATAAGCTCATCTTTAAGGTCTCCTCAAGATATTGCATTGTGGGGATGGGATGAAATCTGTAACGGTGGTCAAGGAGGGTTGCCAACCAATAGTGATCCTTCTTCTACGGGACATATTCTTGGGTCTTTTCGCAAGGCTTTGAAGCATGAGGGAGCCCATGCACTGCAAATTTGCGGAGGCATGAGAAGCATACTCCTCGGGGGTCACTGAGGATTATAGTATCTATAGCCACGTACTACTTTCAAGGGTTCTGCGGATGGAAAAACATCTCTAAGGCCCCATACACACGATAGAATTTATCCGCGAATACGATCCAGCGGACCGTTTCCGCAGATAAATCCTCTCGAGGATTTCGGCGGATTTTCATGCGATGGAGTGTACACACCATCGCATTGAAATCCGCGCCGAAATCCTCTGGCGATGACGTGTCACGCCGTCGCCGCGATTATGACGCGGCGACGTGCGCGACGCTGTCATATAAGGAATTCCACGCATGCGTCGAATCATTACGACGCATGCGGGGGATCCCTTCGGACGGATGGATCCGGTGAGTCTATACAGACCAGCGGATCCATCCGTTGGGATGGACTCCAGCAGATGGATTTGTTCTGCATGTCAGCGAATATTCGATCTGCTGGAATCCATCCCAGGGGAGAAATATCCGCGGAAACAGATCCGCTGGCGTGTACACACCATAGGATCTATCCGCTGAAACCCATTTGCTCGGATTTATCTATCTATTATCTATCTATTTATCTATTTATTTAAGGCCCCGTACACACGACCAAACATGTATGCTGAAACTGGTCCGCGGGTCAGTTTCAGCATACATGTTCGGTCGTGTGTAGGCGCGAGCGGGCCGAATTCCAGCAAACATTTGCCCGCCGGGCCTTTTCCCAGCAGACAAATATTCCTGGACGTGTTTTAAAACCGTCTGCTGGAATCCTGCCCGATCGGACATGTACGGTCGTCAGTACAGACCTACCGTACATGTCCGAGCGCCCGCCGTCCCTCGCATGCGTCGAATGACTTCGACGCATGCGTGGAAGCCTTTAAATGGCAGGCCCGCCCACGTCGACGACGCGGACACGCCCCGCGTATTGTTTACGCGCGGACTTCTGTACGATGGTTAGTACAACCATCGTACAGAAGCCCTCTGGCAGGCATGAACGGTGAAAACAGTCCGACGGACCGCTTTTTTCAATCATGGCTTTGACAGTGCTATGTGTGCTAATTGGGCAAAGCTTTCTTTGCTTTAGCCAATCAGGGCTTTCAATGCACTGCGGTGGAGCAGTGCAGTGTGGTCGTTCGAACTTATGCTCAGGCTGAACCGTTCTCCCATCCCTATTAAGGACGCAGCGGTCACCCGCTCCTAAACAACCATAACTTTTCACAATGAATTTGGATCCATATGAAGTTTTACTAGGTGGGTTTGAAAACGTTTCAAATCCACCCAGTATAACGAATATAAGAAACGAATCCCGAAAGAAATGAAACAAATCCCAAAAAAACGAATCGGACTGATACAACAAAAACTAAAATAAACAAATTATCAACCTACTGTAACTATTGCATTCCGAAATCAAACAAAGCAACATTTTTTAGTGCGCACAATACACAGGTACCTCTACTGCCATGTTACTGTATATTGGAAATTATATCACAAGTAAGTATTAATAAAGGGCTGGTGAGGAGTCTTCTTGTAGTGCAGCATCCATATAAAATATCCAATTAGGAAAACTAGTAAGTGGTTCTCTAGGAGGTGGACATTATAGGCCAGTCACATGGCACAAAAGGATTACCAGTCCACAAAGCAAGGTCCATAAAGACATTAATTATCGAGTTTGGGGTGAAGGAACTTGACTGGCCTGAACCTCAACCCGATAGAACACCTTTGGGATGAATTCGAGCAAAGTCTGCAAGCCAGACCTTCTCGTCCAAGTCCAGTCCTCCACCACAAACTCGCTCATCCATGTATTTTATGGACCTTACTTTGCGCACTGGTGAGCAGTCACGTTGGGATGAATTAGAGCGGAGACTGCGAACCACCAAGAGTAAAAGATGTCCTCTTACCAGATCCAAATGGATCGAGTGCACATATAAGAACACCACCGCTGGCAGTGGCGGTGCATCTATAGTGGGCACAGGAGCGCCGTCCCCTCTCTCCTGCACCCGTCATTGCATAAATCTACCTATTGTCGCCGCTGCCGCCCACTGTTCAGGTGTCCAGCCCGCTGTTGAGTGCCGGCCATCTGAATGACAGCGGTGGGTGTGTTTTGGAAGTGCCTGATTAGAGCCATAGGCTGTGGGCTCTAATCAGCTTCCAAATGGTTAAACAGTGGGCACACTGCTGAGCATTCCCTGTGTAAACAATGCTGTGTTAGGGAATCGCTTCCCTAACACTGACCCGCCTCTCAGCCAATCGGGTGCACTGGGTCTGGTTATGGGTCACCTGATTGGCTGAAGTGACAGGCGCTGTGATTGGACGCCTATCAGGCGTCCAATCATAGAAGAGATGACATTGAGGACGGGAGAAGACATCAAGGACTCTGAGGGAGTGGCTGCATTTGAAGGGGAAACTGGCATCATTTGATGGAGAAACTGGCTGCATTTGAGGGGAAAACTGGCTGCATTTGATGGAGAAACTGGCTGCATTTGAGGGGAAACTGGCTGCATTTGAGGGGAAAACTGGCTGCATTTGATGGGGAAACTGGCTGCATTTGATAGGGAAACTGGCTGCATTTGATGGGGAAACTGGCTGCATTTGGAGAAACTGGCTGCATTTGATAGGGAAACTGGCTGCATTTGAGGGGAAACTGGCTGCATTTGATGGGCAAACTGGCTCCATTTGATGGGCAAACTGGCTGTATTTGAGGGGAAAACTGACTGTATTTGAGGGGAAAACTGGCTGTATTTGAGGGGAAATATGGCTGCATTTGAGGGGGCAAACTGGCTGCATTTGAGGGGGAAACTGGCATCATTTGATGGAGAAACTGGCTGCATTTGATGGGGAAACTGGCTGCATTTGAGGGGAAAACTGGCTGCATTTGATGGAGAAACTGGCTGCATTTGATAGGGAAACTGGCTGCATTTGAGGGGAAACTGGCTGCATTTGATGGGCAAACTGGCTGCATTTGATGGGCAAACTGGCTGCATTTGATGGGCAAACTGGCTGTATTTGAGGGGAAAACTGGCTGTATTTGAGGGGAAAACTGGCTGTATTTGAGGGGAAAACTGGCTGCATTTGAGGGGACAAACTGGCTGTATTTCATGGAGAAACTGGTTGCATTTGAGGGTGAAACTGGCTGCATTTGATCAGGAAACTGGCTGCATTTGAGGGGGAAACTGGCTGCATTTGATAGGTAAACTCGCTGCATTTGAGGGGGCAAACTCGCTGCATTTGAGGGGGCAAACTGGCTGCATTTGAGGGGAAAACTGGCTGCATTTGAGGGGGCAATCTGGCTGCATTTGATGGAGAAACTGGCTGCATTTGAGGGGGCAAACTGGCTGCATTTGAGGGGGCAAACTGGCTGCATTTGATAGGGAAACTGGCTGCATTTGATGGGGAAACTGGCTGCATTTGATAGGCAAACTGGTTGCATTTAAGGGGGAAACTGGCTGCATTTGATTGGGAAACTGGCATCATTTGAGGGGGCAAACTGGCTGAATTTGAGGGGGAAACTGGCTGCATTTGAGGGGGAAACTGGCTGCATTTGAGGGGAAAACTGGCTACATTTGATGGAGAAACTGGCTGCATTTGATGGGGAAACTGGCTGCATTTGATGGGGAAACTGGCTGCATTTGATAGGGAAACTGGCATCATTTGAGGGGGCAAACTGGCTGCATTTGAGGGGAAAACTGGCTGCATTTGATGGGGAAACTGGCTGCACTTCATGGGGAAACTGGCATCATTTGAGGGGGCAAACTGGCTGCATTTGATGGGGAAACTGGCTGTATTCAATGGAGGAACTGGCATCATTTGAGAGGGCAAACTGGTGGCAATTGATGGGGCAAACTGGTGGCAATTGATGGGCACAGTAGCTGCGTTTGATGGGCACAGTGGTGGCAATCGATGGGCACAGTGGCTGCAATTGATGGGGGTTTTTTTTCAGTCTGTTTGAGCACCAGCCACCACTGACCGCTGGGATAAGCACCACTCCACACAGCCGCCTCTCAGCAGTTCCACGTGGTCAGGGGCTCCCGATCCACGTGTCTGTATTTCAACCTAACCACCCAATTCAACTGAAATTAATATTCAAATTCATCCAAACCTTTAATGCGATCAAAAGATCATCTTATCGGAAGACTAGCTTACTGCAGAAAGAGAAAATCCGGAATTTTGTTTTTAAATACCCCCCCCCCCCTCAAAAAAAAGAAGCTAAAACATAATAAAAATGAAATAACAGCTATATCAAATGTATATAAAAGAGTATCTGGCTGAACATAAAACACATCTTCTGATGGATGGAACATAATAGAGGAATGGACCACAAAGCAGGGACGAAATGATGAAACCTAACTTAGACTGCAGTATTTATCTTCAACACAAGGTGGTGATGTCACTTGGAACACACAAACAGGAAGCGATGTAGGCTACAGACAGGAAGCGATGTAGGCTACAGACAGGAAGTGATGTAGGCTACAGACAGGAAGTGTTTTGGAGCATAACCAGGAAGTTCCTGGTAAAAGAGTGGGAGGGAAGTAGAGAGGAGACATTGCTGGAACTAGCCGTAGAGGAGGTAATAAGATCTTATTTTATATTTACACCCAGTAACTCCCCCATCATGTCCATCCTCTTCCTCCATAGTCACTGTGATGTCTATTATGGTTTATAGTGACCGCATACATCCTAAATATAGAACCATTTCTCCAACTGTTCAACCAAAGCCTCTGGTTTATAGATCTGATATATCCTAATTATGTCTCCTGATTTTTGTGAGGTGTCAGGATATCACTGTCTATTTCTCCATGTAGGAGTGGAAGTATTTAGAAGGATACAAGGACGTCATGATGGAGAATCAGCCGCCCCTCACATCACCGGGTAAGAGGAGACTTTATTGTAAAGGAGAGAGCAGTACGGAGGCTCTACCTAGATCCCCCATCATCTGATAAACACATATAAACAATGGGCCAGATTCACGTATTGAGAGCGCATCTTTGTGCGGGCGTAACGTATCCTATTTACGTTACGCCTCCGCAACTTTGACAGGCAAGTGCAGTATTCACAAAGCAAAGTTGCGGCGTAGCATAAATAGGCCGGCGTAAGCCCGCCTAATTCAAATGTGGAAGATGTGGGCGTGTGTTATGTAAATTTATTGTGACCCCACATAAATGACGCTGTTTACGAACGGCGCATGCGCCGTCCGTGAAAGTATCCCAGTGCGCATGCTCCAAATTAACCCGCAAAGAGCCAATGCTTGTGACGTCAACGTAAATGACGCCCAGCCCTATTTGCGAACGACTTACGCAAACAACGTAAAACGTGAAAAATTTGACGCTGTTCCGATGTCCATACCTAACATTGGTACGCCTCATAGAGCAGGGGTAACTTTACGCCGGAAAAAGCCTAACGTAAACGACGTATCTCTACTGCGACGGCCAGGCGTACGTTCGTGAATAGGTGTATTTAGCTGATTTACATATTTCTAGGCGTAAATCAGCGTACACGCCCCTAGCGGCCAGCGTAAATATGCAGTTAAGATACGACGGCTTTGGAGACTTACGCTGGTCGTATCTTATACAAATTCTGGCGTATCTGATTCTTTGAATCAGGTGCCAAGATACGACGCCTCCGACTCAGAGATATAACGGCGTATCTGGAGATACGCCATCGTATCTCTTACGTGAATCCGAGCCAATGTATTCAGTCAGTGTGTGTGTTTCCTACAGATGGATCCATTAATGGGAACCCACCAGAGAGATGTCCCCGTCCTCTATATTCCCAGCTAACAGTAGGGGCCCAAACTGTAGGGTGGTGCACATTATTGTAAAGGAGAGAGCAGTACGGAGGCTCCACCTAGATCCCCCATCATCTGATAAACACATAGAAAAAATGTATTCAGTCAGTGTGTGTGTTTCCTACAGATGGATCCAGTAATGGGAACCCACCAGAGAGATGTCCCCGTCCTCTGTATTCCATACAGGAAGATCACAACTATTCACGCTGTTATCAGGTTGGTTGGAGCATCTAATACATAAACGTGACTCAACAATGCAAGACAGTTTGAACCCTACAATTTGTATTTATTTATTTGTGGTCTAGTATCATTGAACCTTATATTTGCCAAACATTCTCTTGGTTTAGGGTGACGATCTGATAGATATAAAAGTTGAGTTTAAGGCAGAAGGCGACCAGTCCACGAAAGAGGGTACCATTATAGTGCCAGTTAAAGTCGAGGAGGCTTTTCATGTCATGATGGAGAATCAGCCGTCCCTCACATCCCCGGGTAAGAGGAGACTTTATTGTAAAGGAGAGAGCAGTACGGAGGCTCCACCTAGATCCCCCATCATCTGATAAACACATAGAAACAATGTATTCAGTCAGTGTGTGTGTGTTTCCTACAGATGGATCCAGTAATGGGAACCCACCAGATAGATGTCCCCGTCCTATGTATTCCTGGGATTCCACACAGGAAGGTCACACCATCCCTCACCATCATCAGGTAGGTGGGACTGAGCATGTAGACCTAAAAATATATTTGCGGTATGGGGTAACATTCCTATATGCAGGGCTTTTTTTCAGGGGGAACTCAGTTCCACCACCTCTGGCTCAGACCCTTTGGTGCCTGCTCACCACATTCAGTTGTAAACACAGAAGTCTGGTTTCTGTGTTTACAAGTAACAGCTCTGCACTCTGTGTGTAACCCCCCTGAACTCTGCACTCTGTATGTAATGCAATCCTTAATGTCCCTTTAAGACCTTTCTACTGTTTTTGAAATCTGAACAGGGTCATGGTTGAGTTCCTGCACCTATTTTCTGAGGGAAAAAATGCTCTGCCTATATGTCATCTCTTGCTCCTTTTTTACAAATGTATTTTTTTATCTTTGGGGTTTAGGGTGAAAAGCTAAAAGGCATTAAAGTTGAGGTTAAAGAGGAAGAAGAAGAGATGTTGATGAGTGGAGCTCAGCAGTCTATGGAGGAGGGTTGTCCTCTGTATTCCCAGGATTCCACACAGGGAGGTCACACCATCCCTCCCCATCATGAGGTAGGTGGGGCTGAGCATTTAGATTAAAAAATGTATTCTAAGTTGTGAGAGGACATTTTTCTTTGTGACTAGTTCCTTTTTTATACAAGTATTTTATCATGTTTGGGGTTTAGGGTGAAGAACTAAAAGACATCAACGATGAGATTAAGGAGGAAGAAGAAGAGAGGTTGGTGAGTGGAGATCAGCCGTCTATGGAGGAGGGTTGTCCTCTGTATTCCCACAATTCTACACAGGAAGGTCACCACTATACAGAGAATAATCAGGTAGGTGGGACTGGGAAAAAAAACTAAAAAATTATTCTACGAATGTACATTCTTCTATGTCATCTCTTATTATTGGCAGCAGTGTTTCCAGATGTTATATTTTATCATCTTTGGGGTTTAGGGTGAAGAACGGAAAGACATCAAAGTTGAGGGTAAAGAGGAAGAAGAAAAGAGGTTGGTGAGTGGAGATCAGCAGTCTATGGAGGAGGGTTTTCCTCTGGATTCCCAGAATTCCAGCCAGGAACATCCGAACTATACAGAAAATAATCAGGTAGATGGGACTGGGTAAAACTAGAACAATAATTCTATGAGAGGATATTCTTCTACGTAACCTTTTATTATTGGAAGCATTGTCTCAAATGTTATGTTTTATAATCTCTGGAATTTAGAATAAAGAACGGAAAGACATCAAAGTTGAGCATAAAGAGGAAGAAGAAGAGACGTTGGTGAGTGGAGATCAGCAGTCTATGGAGGAGGGGGAGATGATTATGGAAATTAAACCGGAGGAATCCTCTCTACATATGGACACAAGTAAGTCATAAACACCTGATGAAGAAAGTTCACATTCTACTTATCTAAGGCATGCAGTTTGAATTGGATGAAATGGATTGAAATATACTATGGCCCGGATTCACGTAGAACCTTTTCAGGGTCCTAGACTATGGAACGCTTTACCAACCAGCATTCGGTTGGAGGAAAACCACCTGACTTTCAGAAGACGGATCAAAACTCTGCTCTTTTGATGTCATGAGACAGGAACAACTAGCGCCCAGAAGCGATTCAGTTCGCATGCGCCGCGCTTTATAAGTTTTTCATTCATTCATTCAGAACCGCGTATCTTTGTGCGGGCGTAACGTATCCTATTTACGTTACGCCTCCGCAACTTTGACAGGCAAGTGCAGTATTCACAAACCAAAGTTGCGGCGGCGTAGCGTAAATACGCCTGATTCAAATGTGGAAGATGTGGGCGTGTGTTATGTAAATTTATTGTGACCCCACGTAAATTACGCTTTTTGCAAACGGCGCATGCGCCGTCCGTGAAAGTATTCCAGTGCGCATGCTCCAAATTAACCCGCAAGAAGCCAATGCTTTTGACGTGAAAGTAAATGACGCCCAGCCCTTACGCAAACGACGTAAAACGTGAAAAATTTTACGCTGTACCGACATCCATACCTAGCATTGGTACGCCTCGTCTACGCCTCATAGAGCAGGGGTAACTTTACGCCGGAAAAAGCCTTACGTAAACGGCGTATCTCTACTGCGACGGCCGGGCGTACGTTCGTGAATAGGCGTATCTAGCTGATTTACATATTTCTAGGCGTAAATCAGCGTACACGCCCCTAGCGGCCAGCGTAAATATGCAGTTAAGATACGACGGCGTAAGAGACTTACGCTGGTCGTATCTAGTGTTGCTCACGAATATTCGCATTGCGAATATTCGGCTCGAATATGGCATATTCGAGAAATCGCGCTATATTTCGAATTTCGCGGTGAATATTCGCAATTCCGAATATTCGCATTTTTTCAATTTGATTTTTAAAACAGATCACATCCTATCGACGTCTAAAAGCATTGCTGGTATGATTAGAGACCCTGGGCCGAGTAGCTAAGCTGAGGCGATCCTTTTATGTTGCCGAATATATAAAAAAAAACATTGCGATTTTTCGCTATTGCGAATGCGAAAATGATTGCGAATTTTCGATAACTGTGGTAGGAGAACTCTGATTGTCTCTGATGCAAAAGGGGGGGGGCTTTGTGTATGTTTCTGTTATGAATATTTGTATGTTTGATATTATTTTTTTTTGTAAGAAGGAAAAAATTGCGCATACCTTAAAAAAAGGGGAGAATACAGCAGCAACTCAAAAATGTTATACAACATAATTTAATACAAGACAGAAAATGGAGTCGCTCTACAAGAATAAAAAATATGTCTAGTGACAAGACATGTGGGCAAATTTTAAAATAAGCAAGCGCAAATAACTTGTGAAATACACAGTGAAACAAATATATAAAGAAATATAGTCCCAATAATAGAAAAATAATCTTTCATAAAAATGTCTTTGATATGTGAAGTGAAAAAAAGTCCAAAGCATGCAGCATGAACGTGTTCAATCTTCAAGGTGTTTGATTGACAAACGGCTGTGACAGATGGATAGAGTAAAGAATCACCACCAATGCAAAACACTTTTTATTTTCTATTGTAAAATATCACGAATATTCTGAGCCAATCAGAGTGCTCCTTCTGCATTTGCCGAATATTCGCAATTATTTTGTATTGTAAAATATCAAGAATATTCTGAGCCAATCAGAGTGCTCCTTCTGCATTTGCCGAATATTCGCAATTATTTTGTATTGTAAAATATCAAGAATATTCTGAACCAATCAGAGTGCTCCTTCCGCATTTGCCGAATATTCGCAATTATTTTGTATTGTAAAATATCACGAATATTCTGAGCCAATCAGAGTGCTCCTACAGCATTTGTCGAAATTGCGCAATAAATATCGCATTCGCATGTTGCGATATTTCGATAAAATATCACGAATATTCTGAGCCAATCAGAGCGCTCCTCCAGCATTTCTCGAAATTGCGCAATAAATATCGCATTCGCATGTTGCGATATTTCGATAAAATATCACGAATATTCTGAGCCAATCAGAGTGCTCCTACCGCAGTTATCAAAAAATCGCAATTATTTTCGCATTCGCAATAGCGAAAAATCGCAATCATTTAATTTCGATAAAATATCACGAATATTCGAATTTAGCGAATATATCTCGAATATTCGAATATATATTCGAGATATATCGCGAAATCGAATATGGCATATTCTGCTCAACACTAGTCGTATCTTAGAGAAATTCTGGCGTATCTGATTCTTTGAATCAGGCGCCAAGATACGACGCCTCAGACTCAGAGATACAACGGCACCAGCCACCACTGGTTAAAAGACTTCCTTCTGTGTTCCAAACAGCGGATAATAACAAATGAGGAGGAAATACTGTACACCATATGAAAGGTCCATCTCCATTGCTCAGTATAACGTCATGTTCCCAACAAATGAGGAGGAGATACTGTACATCATATGAAAGGTCCATCTCCATTCCTCAATATAACGTCATGTTCCCAACAAATGAGGAGGACATACTGTACACCATATGAAAGGTCCATCTCCATTCCTCAATATAACGTCATGTTCCCAACAAATGAGGAGGAGATACTGTACACCATATGAAAGGTCCATCTCCATTGCTCAGTATAACGTCATGTTCCCAACAACTGAGGAGGAGATACTGATATTGCAGGCTTGGCTGGCTTAAAGCGGATGTGCCACTAAACAAATATATTAAAAGCCAGCAGCTACAAATACTGCAGCTGCTGACTTTTAATATAAGGACACTTACCTGTCCTGGAGTCCAGCGGTGATCGCAGCAGATGACGAGCCGATCGCTCGTCACCCTGCTGCTCCCCCCTCCATCCACGGTGAGGGAACCAGGAAGTGAAGCGCTCCGGCTTCACTGCCCGGTTCCCTACGGCGCATGCGCGAGTCGCGCTGCGCCCGCCGATTGGCTCCCGCTGTGTGCTGGGAGCCGAGTGTTCCCAGCATACAACGGGGGACGGACGGGAAGGGGAAAAAAAAACCCGTCCTTTGCCCGTATCGTAGGGCCGGAAGTGGGTGCAGATACCTGTCTGTAGACAGGTATCTGCACCCCCCTCCCCCCTGAAAGGTGTCAAATGTGACACCGGAGGGGGGGAGGGTCCCGATCAGCGGGACTCCACTTTAGAGTGGAGATCCGCTTTAAATCAGGTTTGGTCTCCACCCAGAGACTGGCCACATTAATCACCTTGCAGGTGGACAGACAGACATGGAGAAGGCCATATGAAAGGTCCATCTCCATTCCTCAATATAACGTCATGTTCCCAACAAATAAGGAGGAGATACTGTACACCATATGAAAGGTCCATCTCAATTCCTCAATATAACGTCATGTTCCCAACAAATGAGGAGGAGATACTGTACACCATATGAAAGGTCCATCTCCATTGCTCAGTATAACGTCATGTTCCCAACAACTGAGGAGGAGATACTGATATTGCAGGCTTGGCTGGCTTAAATCAGGTTTGGTCTCCACCCAGAGACTGGCCACATTAATCACCTTGCAGGTGGACAGACAGACATGGAGAAGGCCATATGAAAGGTCCATCTCCATTCCTCAATATAACGTCATGTTCCCAACAAATGAGGAGGAGATACTGTACACCATATGAAAGGTCCATCTCCATTCCTCAATATAATGTCATGTTCCCAACAAATGAGGAGGAGATACGGTACACCATATGAAAGGTCCATCTCCATTTCCCAATATAATGTCATGTTCCCAACAAATGAGGAGGAGATACGCTACACCATGTAAAGGATTTATCTACAATTCCTTATCTTTATCCAACTGATGTATCAGAGACAATGAAGAACTTGAGGGCTCCATGTGACCCTTGTACTTATTGTGAGGCTCTCAAACATGGGCGCCGTAGTTGGAGTTTTCCTTACCTAGATGATTACTCCGGCAATCCAACTGCCATTTGTTGGTTAAATGGTTTCTTTTTTTTTTTTTCGCATTCCTTTTCCCCCTTGTAGTATGTTTTCTCTCTCTGACCATCTTGCCCAGTGTATACATATGACTTCTGAATACAAGATGTATGAGAACAGATATGACTTCTATTAAATATTGCTTTCCAGCAGATGGACGGTGTTTCTGGAATATAAATACATCGGAGGGACATCTTATTATATCTCCAGATTGTAAGGCAGAAGATACCGACATTCCACAATATTCTCCCAAAGTCACCTCTGATTGGTTGGTTAGATCATCAGATCCTTCTAATCCTGAGGAACCTTCTGAGGAATCCCATACTATGACATCAGAGGTCCATCCAAGTTCTCACAGTGCTGACAGATCACCAGATCCCCAGATATCGTCTTCAAGCCATAAGAAGGTTCACACAGGAGAGAGTTCATTGTCATGTTCAGAGTGCGGGAAATGTTTCAAATGCAAAAAAGATCTTATTGTACACCAGAGAAGTCACACTGGTGGGCGTCCTTTTCTTTGTTCAGAGTGCGGAAAATCTTTCACTACAAACAGAAACCTTCGCAGGCACCAGAAAATTCACAGGGGTGAGCGTCCTTTCTCTTGTTCAGAGTGCAGGAAATGTTTCAAATGCAAAAAAGATCTTATTGTACACCAGAGAAGTCACACAGGTGAGCGTCCTTTCCTTTGTTCAGAGTGCGGAAAATCTTTCCCTACAAACAAAAACCTTCGCAGGCACCAGAAAATTCACACCGGTGAGCGTCCTTTTTCATGTCCAGATTGCAAGAAAAGTTTCGGTCGGAAATCAGTCCTGGTTTCTCATCAAACAATTCATAGGGGTGAGCGTTCTTTCTCTTGTTCACAGTGCGGGAAATGTTTCAAATGCAAAAAAGATCTTATTGTACACCAGAGAAGTCACACTGGTGAGCGTCCTTTCCTTTGTTCAGAGTGCGGAAAATCTTTCACTACAAACAATTACCTTCGCAGGCACCAGAAAATTCACACGGGTGAGCGTCCTTTTTCATGTCCAGATTGCAAGAAAAGTTTTGTTCGGAAATCAGCCCTGGTTTCTCATCGAAGAATTCATACGGGTGAGCGTTCTTTCTCTTGTTCAGAGTGCGGGAAATGTTTTGTCAACAAAAGAGCCCTTATTATACACCAAAGAACTCACACAGGTGAGCGCCCTTTTTCTTGCTCAGATTGCGGGAAAAGTCTCCCTACAAAACAAGCACTTTTTATACATCTGAGAATTCACACGGGTGAACGTCCTTATTCATGTTCAGAGTGTGGGAAAAGTTTCACTCTTAAAGGACAACTTGTTGCACACCAGAAAATTCACACGGGTGAACGTCCTTTCTCTTGCTCAGATTGCGGGAAATGTTACCTTAAAAAAGTAAACCTTACTGCACACCTGAGAATTCACACTGGTGAACGTCCTTTCCCTTGTTCGGAGTGCGGAAAACGTTACTTTATAAAACGAAGACTTCTTATACACCAGAGAACTCACACTGGCGAGCGTCCTTATTCATGCTCAGAGTGCGGGAAATCTTTTGCTCAGGAAGGAACTTTTGTTGAACATCAGAGACTTCACACAGGTGAGCGTCCTTATTGGTGTTCAGAGTGCGGAAAAACCTTCCTTCATAGAGGATACCTTGCTAAACATCGGAGAATTCACACAGGTGAACGCCCTTATGCCTGTCCACAGTGCGGGGAATCTTTCTCTTATAAAGCAGCCCTTGTTAAGCATCAGAGAATTAACACAGGTGAGCGTCCCTATTCATGTTCAGAGTGCGGGAAATCTTTCACTATGAAAGGAAACCTTGTGCAACACCAGAGATTTCACACAGGAGAAAGTCCTTATTTATGTTCAGAGTGCGGGAAATCTTTCAAACATAAGGGAAGCCTTCTGAAACACCACAGAAAACACACCACAGAGCGGCCTCATTGCATTCAGAGTTTGGGAAATGAATTACATAGAAAAGAAGGCGGAGACATCACAGAGAAATCTCTTGCTGATTGATTGACAAATGTACGATAACTTTTCCAGGTGGAACTGTTGAGTCCATGGAACAGCTGGAGGATAAGAAATAGTTTGTTAGAGGGGTACATCCCGGCAGAAGTGATATTTCATTTATAGGAGGAGTTTGATGGACCGAGTCTTCTTCTATTTTGTGACGGAACTCCTTGGCATCCCTCTTGGGTGTTTCCACCAAACCGTGCCTCCTGCCCTCCAAACCGTTCCAGCAGACCGGGACCCAATATCAGCCCTTTTACCCCAAATGTCGGACACAGACAAGATTTTGCAGTAGAACCAAAGGATTGACAGTTTATTAAACAGAAGTACGGGTTTTATACACTTCAAAAGTAGGGCAGTCACCACATGGACAATAAAACCAAATTTTACCCAAAACATCACACAGTGGTTTAGATAACGAGATGGAGTTGACACAAGGTTAATTCCATCATAAGTACCTCCTAGAGATAGCCAAATTATCCAACAGACAGAAACAATAGATGACTTATTTAACAATGGGATTTCACACATAGACAATGCTTTGATTAATCAGGGATCCCAGACTGTCCGGCAACAGCATTCAAGAAAACCCAGGGCTGTCCAAATCTCATTAACCAGCTTTCTTTTCACATACATCTGCTCACTGAGTTTGAAGTTAGCAGAGACCATCATCGGACACAGACAAGATGTTGAGGTAGAACCAAAGGATTGACCGTTTATTGAACAGAAGTACGGATTTCTATACACTTCAAAAGTAGGGCAGTCACCCCATGGACAATAAAACCAAATATTACCCAAAACATCACACAGTGGTTTAGATAACGAGCTAACATTGAACATAGTTACATAGTAGGTGAGGTTGAAAAAAGACACAAGTCCATTAAGTCCATCCTATGTGTGTTATTATATGTCTGTATTACATTGTATATCCCTGTATGTTGTGGTCGTTAAGGTGCTCCTCCCCCGCTGAGACCACCGCCTTTGGAAGGGAATTCCACATCCTTGCCGCTCTTACAGTAAAGAACCCTCTACGTATTTTAAGGTTAACCCTCTTTTCTTCTAATTTTAATGAGTGGCCATGTGTCTTGTCAAACTCCCTTTCGCAAAAACGTTTTCTCCCTATTGTGGGGTCACCAGTACGGTATTTGTACATTGAAATCATATCCCCTCTCAAGCGTCTCTTATCCAGAGAGAATAAGTTCAGAGCTCGCAACCTTTCCTCATAACCAATATCCTCCAGACCCTTTATTAGCTTTGTTGCCCTTCTTTGTACTCCCTCCATTTCCAGTAAATCCTTCCTGAGGACTGGTGCCCAGAACTGGACGGCATACTCCAGGTGCGGCCGGACCAGAGTCTTCTAGAGCGGGAAAGTTATTGTTTTATCTCTGGAGTTGATCCCCTTTTTAATGCCAATATTCTGTTTGCTTTCTTAGGCTCAGCAATGGGATTGCTAAGCCTATCATCTAGTAGGACCCCCAGGTCCTTTTTCATCCTAGATTCCCCCAGGAGGTTATCCCCCCAGTGTATAAATTGCATTCATATATTTGTCACCCAAATGCATTATTTTACATTTTTCTACATTAAACCTCATTTGCCATGTAGTTGCCCATCCCATTCATTTGTTCAGATCTTCTTGCAAGTTTTCCACATCCTGCGGAGAAGTAATTGCCCTGCTTAGCTTAGTATCGTCCATAAATACAGAGATTGAACTGTTTACCCCCATCCTCCAGGTCATCTATAAACAAAATATATAGGATTGGTCCCAGCACAGAACCCTGGGGGACCCCACTACCCACCCCTGACCATTTTGAGTACTCCCCATTTATCACCACCCTCTGAACTCGTCCTTGTAGCCAGTTTTCAATCCATGTACTCACCCTATGGTCCATGCCAACAGACCTTACTTTGTACAGTAAACCTTTATGGGGAACTGTGTCAAATGCTTTTGCAAAGTCCAGATACACTACGTCTACGGGCCTTTTTTTATCCAGATACACCACGTCTACGGGCCTTCCTTTATCTAGATACACCACGTCTACGGGCCTTCCTTTATCCAGATACACCACGTCTACGGGCCTTCCTTTATCAAGATACACCACGTCTACGGGCCTTCTTTTATCTAGATACACCACGTCTATGGGCCTCCTTTATCTAGATGCACCACGTCTACGGGCCTTCCTTTATCTAGATACACCACGTCTATGGGCCTTCCTTTATCTAGATACACCACGTCTATGGGCCTTCCTTTATCTAGATCAGGGGTCTTCAAACTATGGCCCTCCAGTTGTTCAGGAACTACAATTCCCATCATGCCTAGTCGTGTCTATGAGAGTTTTACAATGCCTCATGGGATGTTTAGTTCCACAACAGCTGGAGGGCCATAGTTTGAGGATCCCTGATCTAGATACACTACGTCTACGGGCCTTCCTTTATCTAGATGGCAACTCACCTTCTCATAGAAGGTTATAGATTGGTTTGGCAAGAACAATTCTTCATGAATCCATGCTGATTACTGCTAATGATACCGTTCTCATTACTAAAATCTTGTATATAGAACAGAAATAAGGTTTTTTATACACTTCAAAAGTAGGGCAGTCACCACATGAACAATAATAAAACCCAATATTACCCAAAACATCACACCATGGTTAGATAACGAGCTAACGTTGACACAAGGCTAAACCCATCATAAAAACCTCCAAGAATTAGCCAACAGACAGAAACAATAGGTGACTCAATTAACAATGGGAATTCACACCCAGACAATGCTTTGATTAATCAGGGATCCCAGACTGTCCAGCAACAGTATTCAAGCCAGGGCTGTCCAAATCTCATTAACCAGCTTTCTTTTCACATATATCTGCTCACTGAGTTTGAAGTTGGCAGAGACCATCATCAGACACAGACAAGGTGCTGAGGTAGAACCAAAGGATTGACAGTTTATTGAACAGAAGTACGGGTTTTTATACACTTTAAAAGCAGGGCAGTCACCACATGGACAATAAAACCAAATATTACCCAAAACCTTGGATTAAGAGCATAATCCGTTCCAGGAGAATGCTTGTAATCCAAAGCACTCACATATCAAAGCCAGTTTTCCCATAGAAGTCAATGGAAACAAAGACAATTTGTTCCGCATTGACTTCTATAGCATGCAATACTGCATGTGACCAGAGGTGGGGTGGGGGCGTCCGAGAGCCTCGGAAATACTCGGGGACAGCTCGTCTGATCTCGTGAACGGAGTATTTGCGAACGGCTCAGAACCGTTCCGAGTGTCAGTGCCACCTCTGGCCAAATGCGGTCATGCACGCCCCATTATGTTGATTTCTGCTCGTATAGCCAGACAACACTCGCAAACCGAGTCAGAATTGAACAAAAAAAGTTGCTTGTTTTTCAACACGCTCGTTAACCGCGTTGCTCGTAAACCAAGGTTCCACTGTATCTCCCTCAAATGGCAGGGCCCCACAGTCAGTCGGGCTAGGAGGTTCCCTCTACTGTTACGTTTGACCTGCAGGATAGTACTGTTGTGGAGTCTTTAGACCACAGTCTACTGTATTACTATAACATTGTAATGGAACTTTGATTGCTACCCCTTGTACATAGACCTGTTTGACGAGTTATTATCATTGCCTATTACTGGATATGGTTGTTTGACATGTTTGCCTTTTCTGTATAATCCGCATTCCTTAAATAAAGATTTAAAAAACAAAAAAAAATCCTTCCCAAAATATACTGACATTGATCTCCAGACCCTTTTTTTATCCACTACTTATTTATACACGTGTGGGCCAGATCCACAAAGAACTTACGCCGGCGTATCTATTGATACGCCGCGTAAGTTCTACGATGCGCCGTGGTATCTTTGTTTTGTATCCACAAAACAAAGATACGACTGAATGTGGGCTCGATCCGTACGTCTTAGTACGCCGTCGGATCCTAGGTGCATATTTACACTGGCCGCTAGGTGGCGCTTCCGTTGATTTTCGCATAGAGTATGCAAATTAGCTAGATACACCGATTCTCAAACGTACGTCCGCCTGGCGCATTTTTTTACGTCGTTTACGTAAGGCTTTTTTCGGCGTAACGTTACCCCTGCCTCTATGAGGTGTACGCAATGTTAGGTATGGACGTCGGGATAGCGTCGAATTTTCCGTCGTTTGCGTAAATCGTTCGCGAATAGGGCTTTGCGTAAGTTACGTTCACGTCATCTATGCATTGAGCGAGCGTAATTTAATTTGAAAATTCGACGTGATACTGAGCATGCGCCATTCGAAAAAAGCGTCATTTACGTGGGGTCATGCTTAGTTTACATAAAACACGCCCCCCTGTTCCTCATTTGATTTAGGCACGCTTACGCCGGCAAATTTACGCTACGCTGCCGTAACTTACGGCGCAAATTGTTTCTGGATAAGGAAACTACGCTCTAAGTTACGGCGGCGTAGTGTATCTGAGATATGCTACGCCTGCCTAAAGATAGGCAGTTCTTTGTGGATCTGGGCCGTGTGTGTTTGTTTATCAGGTGGATTTTTTTTGTTAATTCTTGTTTTCTTTTTTGTTTTGTTTTTATCTTTTTTTTTGTGTTTTTTTTTTTTTTTAATCAGAGAAAGGTTTTTATACGTATCAGTTGAGATTTTTGTGTTTGCATGAGCTGCTTCTCTATAGAAGTGTGTTTAGGGTGTAGCCTGATTCAGGTGATCACCTTAAATTGCCTGCCTGGAGAGTATATCGATGTTGTGAACAAAGCAAGCTACACTCTTGTGAAACGCGTGAACTTCAATCCCTGTAACCCCTGTCTGGCTTTTGACAATAAATATTATCATAAAGTAATTTTGCAGCTCTGAAGGACCGTTGTCATAGGTTAACCGATGAAGCTGACTGTTGGTCCGTCACGCCTACACACCGTAGGTTAAATAACCGATTGTGTCAGAACGCGGTGACGTAAAACACGACGTGCTGAAAAAAATGAAGTTCAATGCTTCCAAGCATGCGTCAACTTGATTCTGAGCATGTGTGGATTTTTAACCGATGGTCGTGCCTACTAACGATCGGTTTTGACCTATCGCTTACCAATCCATAGGTTAATTTTAAAGGAAGTTGGCTTTTTTTTAAAAGGGGTTGTAAAGACAAAAATATTTTCCTCTTAAATTAAAGTCTGACAGTAGCTGATAAAGTAAAAAGTAATGTTTTGCATTATAACTAGTTTGATACCTGTTGAAATCGAGCTGTTTTATTCACCTCCGTCACTCCTGAATCGTTATTCTCACTGACTTCCTGGTTTGCGGTGCGCATTCATTCTTGCTACATCATGGCCTAATGGGAACTACAGTTCCCATTAGGCTTAGCCTCCATGCCTGTGAGGGATACGAGAGCATCTTCACGCAGGGCTGTAGTCTTAGGGAGGGGGTGAGCACATTCTGCTTTCCACCTTGCAAAACGGCTCAGATGCTGGTGGAAAGCAAGAAGAGGAGTGACAGGAAATGGCATTTTCAAACCTGGATTACTGTATTTTGGAGGTCAAAAGGAAAAACGAGGCAAGTGATATTTAAATGCTCCAGCTTACAGCAATCAATTGAACAAAAAAAACCCGAACCTTTAGTGTTCCTTTAACCTTTGGTTAAATAACCTATGGGGCCCACACACGATCGGTTTTGACCGATGAAAACGGTCCTTCAGACCGTTGTCCTCTGGTTAACCTATCGTGTGTACGAGGCCTAAGATGATCCCATTGCAACATACAGTATAGCCTCTTACCAGATCCAAAAGGATCAAGTGCACACATGAGAACACCACCGCTGGGATAAGCACCACCACCCCACACAGTCACCACTCAGCAGTTCCACATGGTCCCGGTCCACGGGGTAATGAAATCAGAAAGGAGGACTCGTAGCGAATTACCAATAAGAACTTTTAATTAAAAAGGGAATTGCACTTACAGAGAAAACTCTTGGTTAAAAGCACACACGATAGTGTCAGGGTGGCCGCCTGGAGCATGGACTGTGCGTCCTGACGTCACCGCTGTCTCCAACCAATGTATTTCCCCTCAGAAAGGATTGGAGGTCAACGCGCAGTGTCACATACAAAACATTTATAAGGGAGAAAGAGGAACTGGTAATGGTAAGCAGATGAACCCCTTATTGAGGAAACGGACCACTTCCATTTGTCTGTATTTCAACCTAACCACCCAATTCAACTGGAATTAATATTCAAACCTTTAATACTATCAAAAGATCATCTAATTAGAAGACTAAATGACTGCGGAAAAAGAAAATGCAGAAAAAATTAAAAAAAAATCAACAAAAATCCAGAAAAACGCTAGAACATAATAAAAATGAAATACAAGCTATATCAAAGTATATAAAAAGTGTCTGGGTGACCATAAAAAAACATTTTCTGAAAAGCAGCAAGCAAAATGATGAAACCGAACGTAGGCTGCAGTATTTATCTCCAACACAAGGTGGTGATGTTACTTGGCACAAACAGGAAGTGATGTAAGCTACAGACAGGAAGTGATGTAGGCTACAGATAGGAAGTGATGTAGGAGCATAACTAGGAAGTTCCTGGTAAAAGAGTGGGAGGGAAGGAGAGAGCAGACATTGCTGGAACTAGTCGTAAAAGAGGTAATAAGATCTTATTTTATACTTACACCCAGTAACCCCTGTCATGTACGTCCTCTTCCTCCATAGTCACTGTGATGTCTGCTATGTATTATAGTAAGGGCCCATTCTGCATATATAGAACCCTTTATCCAACTGTCCATCCAGAGCCTCTGGATTATAGACCGGATATATCCTAATTATAGCTCTTGATTTTTCTGAGGTGTCAGGATGTCACTGTCTATTTCTCCATGGAGGAGTGGGAGTATTTAGAAGGACACAAGGATCTCTACAAGGACGTCATGATGGAGAATCAGCCGCCCCTCACATCACCGGGTAAGAGGAGACTTTATTGTAAAGGAGAGAGCAGTACGGAGGCTCCACCTAGATCCCCCATCATCTGATAAACACATAGAAACAATGTATTCAGTCAGTGTGTGTGTTTCCTACAGATGGATCCAGTAATGGGAACCCACCAGAGAGATGTCCCCGTCCTCTGTATTCCCGAGATTCCACACAGGAAGGTCACACCATCCCTCACCATCATCAGGTAGGTGGAACTGAGCATATAGACCTCAAAATATATTTGCGGTATGGGGTAACATTCCTACATGTCATCTCTTGCTCCTTTTTACAAATGTATTCTTTCATCTTTGGGGTTTAGGGTGAAAAACTAAAAGGCATTAAAGTTGAGGTTAAAGAGGAAGAAGAAGAGAGGTTGGTGAGTGGAGATCAGCCGTCTATGGAGGAGGGTTGTCCTCTGTATTCCCAGAATTCTCCATGGAAAGATCACCACTATACAGATAATGATCAGGTATATGGGACGGGGCAAAATGCTCAAAAATAATTCTATGAGTGGACATTCTTCTGTGTCATCTCTTATTATTGGCAGCAGTGTTTCCAGATGTTATATTTTATCATCTCTGGAATTTAGAATGAAGAACGGAAAGACATCAAAGTTGAGATTAAAGAGGAAGAAGAAGAGAGGTTGGTGAGTGGAGATCAGCAGTCTATGGAGGAGGGGGAGATGATTATGAAAAGAGAACCGGAGGAATTCTCTCTACATAAGGACACAAGTAAGTCATAAACACTAAATGAAGAAAGTTCACATTCTACTTATCTAAGCATAAAGCATGCAGTTACATGGATTGAAATATACCCCATGTCACATTCCTTTCCCCCTTGTAGTATGTTTTCTCTCTCTGACCATCTTGCCCAGTGTATACATATGACTTCTGAATACAAGATGTATGAGAACAGATATGACTTCTATTAAATATTGCTTTCCAGCAGATGGACGGTGTTTCTGGAATATAAATCCATCGGAGGGACATCTTATTATATCTCCAGATTGTAAGGCAGAAGATACCGACATTCCACAATATTCTCCCAAAGTCACATCTGATTGGTTGGTTAGATCCACAGATCCTTCCAATCCTGAGGAACCTTCTGAGGAATCCCATACTATGACATCAGATGTCCTTCCAAGTTCTCACAGTGCTGACAGATCACCAGATCCATCCAATCCCCAGACATCTTCTTCAAGCCATAATAGGGTTCACACAGGAGAGCGTTCATTGTCATGTTCAGAGTGCGGGAAATCCTTTACTAAAAACAAATACCTTCGTAGGCACCAGAAAATTCACACTGGTGAGCGTCCCTTTCCATGTTCAGAGTGCGGGAAATGTTTCACTCAGAAACAACAACTTATTGTACACCAGAGACTTCACACGGGTGAGCGTCCCTATTTATGTTCAGAGTGCGGGAAATGTTTCACTCAGAAACAACAACTTATTGTACACCAGAGACTTCACACAGGTGAGCGACCGTTTTCATGTCCAGATTGCGAGAAGAGTTTTGTTAGGAAAGCAGCCCTGGTCTCCCATCGAATAATTCATACGGGTGAGTGTCCTTTCTCTTGTTCAGAGTGCGGGAAAAGTTTTGCTCGGAAAGAAACCCTGGTTTCTCATCAAAGAATTCACACAGATGAGCGTCCGTTTTCATGTCCAGATTGCGAGAAAAGTTTCACTCAGAAAGAAGCCCTGGTTTCCCATCAAAGAATTCACACGGGTGAGCGTCCCTTTTCATGTCCAGATTGCGAGAAAAGTTTTGCTCGGAAAGCAGTCCTGGTTTCTCATCAAAGAATTCATAGGGGTGAGAATTCTTTCTCTTGTTCAGAGTGCGGGAAATGTTTTGTTAGAAAAGAAACCTTTATTATCCACCAGAGAACTCACACAGGTGAGTGCCTTTTCTCTTGCTCAGAGTGTGGGAAAAGTTTCCTAAAAAAAGAAGCACTTTTTAAACATCAGAAAATACACACTGGTGAACGTCCTTATTTATGTTCAGAGTGTGGGAAAAGTTTCATTGAAAGAAATGACCTTCGTAAACATCTGAGAATTCACACCGGTGAACGCCCTTTCCCTTGTTCGGAGTGCGGTAAAGGTTTCTTCACAAAACCAAAACTTATTGTACACCAGAGAACTCACACTGGCGAGCGCCCTTATTCATGCTCAGAGTGCGGGAAATCTTTTGCTCAGGAAGGAGCTCTTGTTGAACATCAGAGAATTCACACAGGTGAGCGTCCTTATTCATGTTCAGATTGTGGGAAAAGTTTCACTATAAACAAAATCCTTCTTGTGCACCAGAGACTTCACACGGGAGAAAGTCCTTATACATGTTCAGAGTGCGGGAAATGTTTCACTATGAAAGGAAACCTTGTGCAACACCAGAGAATTCACACAGGAGAAAGTCCTTATTCATGTTCAGAGTGCGGGAAATCTTTCCAACGTAAGGGAAGCCTTCTGAAACACCAGAGAAGACACACCGCAGAGCGGTCTCATTGCATTCAGAGTTCGGGAAATGGATTACATAGAAAATAAGGCGGAGACATCAGAGAGAACCCACCTGCTGATTGATTGACAAATGTACGATAACTTTTCCAGGTGGAACTGTTGGGTCCATAGAACAGCTGGAGGATAAGAAATAGTTTGTTAGAGGGGTACATCCCGGCAGAAGTGATATTTCATTTATAGGAGGAGTTTGATGGACCGAGTCTTCTTCTATTTTGTGACGGAACTCCTTGGCACCCCTCTTGGGTGTTTCCGCCAAACTGTGCCTCCTGCCCTCCAAACCATTCTAGCTGACCGGGACCTAATACCAGCCCTTTTACCCCAAACGTCGGACACATACAAGATGTTGGGGTAAAACCAAAGGAATGACCGTTTATTGAACAGAAGTACGGGTTTTTATACACTTCAAAAGTAGGGCAGTCACCACATGGACAATTAAACCAAATATTACCCAAAACATCACACAGTGGTTAGATAACAAGGTAAAGTTGACACAAGGCTAATTCCATCATAAGTACTTTCAAGAGTTAGCCAAATTATTCAACAGACAGAAACAATAGGTGACTTTATTAACAATGGGAATTCACACAGAGACAATGCTTTGATTATTTAGGGATCCCAGACTGTCCGGCAACAGTATTCAAGAAAACCCAGGGCTGTCCAAATCTCATTAACCAGCTTTCTTTTCCCATACATCTGCTCACTGAGTTTGAAGTTAGCAGAGACCATCATCGGACACAGACAAGATGCTGAGGTAGAACCAAAGGATTGACAGTTTATTGAACAGAAGTACGGGTTTTTATACACTTCAAAAGTAGGGCAGTCACCCCATGGACAATAAATCCAAATATTACCCAAAACATCACACAGTGGTTTAGATAACGAGCTAACATTGAACATAGTTACATAGGTGAGGTTGAAAAAGACACAAGTCCATTAAGTCCAACCTATGTGTGTGATTATATGTCTGTATTACATTGTATATCCCTGTATGTTGTGGTCGTTCAGGTGCTTATCTAATAGTTTCTTGAAACGATCGATGCTCCTCCCCCGCTGAGACCACCACCTTTGGAAGGGAATTCCACATCCTTGCCGCTCTTACAGTAAAGAACCCTCTACGTATTTTAAGGTTAACCCTCTTTTCTTCTAATTTTAATGAGTGGCCACGTGTCTTGTCAAACTCCCTTTCGCAAAAACGTTTTCTCCCTATTGTGGGGTCACCAGTACGGTATTTGTACAATTAAATCATATCCCCCTCTCAAGCGTCTCTTCTCCAGAGAGAATAAGTTCAGTGCTCACAACCTTTCCTCATAACCAATATCCTCCAGACCCTTTATTAGCTTTGTACTCTCTCTATTTCCAGTACATCCCTCCTGAAGACTGGTGCCCAGAACTGGACAGCATACTCCAGGTGCGGCCGGACCAGTGTCTTGTAGAGCGGGAGAATTATCGTTTTATCTCTGGATTTAATTCCCTTTTTAATGCCAATAATCTGTTTGCTTTGTTAGCAGCAGCTTGGCATTGCTGAGCCTATCATCTACTAGGACCCCCAGGTCCTTTTCCATCCTAGATTCCCCCAGAGGTTCTCCCCCCCAGTGTATAGATTGCATTCATATTTTTGCCACCTAAATGCATTTTTTTACATTTTTCTACATGAAACCTAATTTGCCATGTTGTTTGCCCACCCCATTAATTTGTTCAGATCTTCTTGCAAGGGTTCCAAATCCTGCGGAGAAGTAATTGCCCTGCTTAGCTTAGTATTGTCCTGCTTAGCTTAGCTTCCCCAGCCGCGCACAGGGAATGTCAACAACAGGACGTCCAAAGACGTCCACTCGGCACTTGAGAGCCGCGCTGTGGACGTCTTTCCTCCATAGCGCGGATCCCAAGTGGTTAAATCGCCTGCCTGGATAGTATATCGATGTTGTGAACAATGCAAACTCCACTCTTGTGAAACGCGTCAACTTCAATCCCCGAAACCCCTGTCTGGCTTTTGACAATAAAGATTATCATAAAGCAATTTTGCAGCTCCAGTGTGCGACCATTTATTTTCTTACCTTTGACCCTTACTTGACCCAAACACTAAAGCCCTGTACACACGGGCCAGAATCTCATCAGGGAAAACATAGTTTTTCCTGACGAGATTCTTGGCAAGAATCTCTTACCGCCTGAGTGTACAGACACTCCATTTAAAAGAACCACAGTTCTTTTGAATGGCAAGAAAGCGGTGACGTCATCGCGCATGTGCTCTTCACTTACAACGAGCATGTGCTCTTCACATTCAATGCCGTCACCGCCATCTTGCTGCACCCTACCTATGCCTAGGAAGCTACCGCACATGCGTCAAAGTAATTTAGAGCATGCATGGGTTTCCTTGGCGACAGGTAACTATACACACTCTCGGGTTTCTCGGCAGGAAAACACTGTCTGAGCTCCTGCGCCCAGAGACCAGGACTTGCCAGTCCTGGAGAAAACTGGAAATGCAGGCCCAGATTCTTGTATATCGGCGTATCTATGCGGCGGCGTAACGTATCCGATTTACGTTACGCTGCCGCAACTCACACGAGCAAGTGCTGTATTCTCAAAGCACTTGCTCCGTAAGTTGCGGCGGCGTAGCGTAAATCACCCGGCAAAATTCAAATTCGGCGGGTAGGGGGTGTGTATAATTTAAATCAAGCACGTCCCCGCGCCGAAGGAACTGCGCATGCGCCGTCCGTAAAATATCCCAGTGTGCATTGCTCCAAATGACGTCGCAAGGACGTCATTGGTTTCGACGTGGACGTAAATTACGTCCAGCCCCATTCACGGACGAGTTACGCAAACGACGCAACTTTTTCAAATTTCGACGCGGGAACGACGGCCGTACTTAACATTGGCTGCGCCACCATATAGCAGGGGTAACTTTACGCTGGGAAAAGCCTAACGTAAACGTCGTAACTTTACTGTGTCGGCCGCGCGTACGTTCGGGAACTTGCGTATCTAGCTAATTTGCATACTCAACGCGGAATTCGACAGAAGTGCCACATAGCGGTCAAAAAAAAAAAATGCAGTTACGATCCGACGGCGTAAGAGACTTACGCCTGTCGGATCTAATGGATATCTATGCGTAACTGATTCTAAGAATCAGGCACATAGATACAACGGCGCAACTCAGAGATACGACAGCGTATCTGGAGATACGCCGTCGTATCTCTTCTGAGAATCTGGGCCGCAGTGTCTTCTGTATGAAGTACGCATCCTGGAGACTCTCAACCTGCATTAGTGAGAAACCTGGGTAATACCAAATGCTCTTTATACTGTGGCAAGGCATAGAAGAGTCACAAGCCGTATCCTTTGCCTCTGTTTTGATCCATAAACACATAAACTGGTACCCCTCACTTTGTCACCTCTGGGGCAGCTCTCATGTACATGGGCACATTCCTGGCTGTCATTGCTCTTTACAATAATTTTAAAGGAGAATTGGTCAGGGGTCAGGTTTGAAGACCAGAAGCTAAAGCAATAGAGAGACTCCCACCGAACAGCATAGGTATACAGACTAGGATGACCACGTGTCCCGGATTGCCTGGGACAGTCCCGCATTTTGCAGGTCTGTCCCAGGCACATTCATTCCAGGACAATACAGCGTCCTGGAATGAAACTGACACAGACACCCCCCACCCCCCCCCCCCCCGGGCCAATTTGATTCCCTGGCCGGGAATGCCTTGAGGAGCACAATCCCGCCCTCTGCTTGTGATTGGAGAAATCATAAATCCCGCCTCTTCTGTCCAATCACTGTGCTGTGATTTGTTACAGCACAAGCTGATTTTTGGGAAGGGAGGTCTAATACAGACAGGACTTCCTGTAACATGACGTGGGCTCATATATAGATATAGTAGGTAGGACTCCAGCAGAAGTGTAGTCGGTAAACAATCCAAAGTTTGGCAGCAAGTAGTTACAGGCTGGGATCAAGTGTAAGCATAGTTGAGGAAAAAGCCAAAGGTTGGTAACAATGTGTTGGAGGTTGGAATCATGAAGAACCGTAGTCGATGAATAAGCCAAATTCTGGTAACAAGTGGTTGGAGGTTTGCATCATGAACCACAGTCAAGGAAGAAGCCAACAAGTTTTAGCGAAGATACAGACATCAGCAGGAGTGACAAGAGCAAGATATTGACTGGAGAGATCACAATAATCTGGCAAACAGTGCAAAGGCATGGCTGAAATAGGAAGTTCATTTGAGGAGAAAAGGGTTCAAGAGAAACAAGACATAAGGCTGAACTTGTTGAGTTCCTGCCAGACGAAGCGGAGGTCTCGGGTTCTGATACAGACCTTGACATTTTGGTTCATGTGATATTGTCGAAGATTCCAACTCTTCATTCAAGCCTTTGTTCTCTTGTTTAACTCCTACCAAAGCTAATTTCAGGCTTTCACATCAAGCTTCAAGATTTTGGGTTTTCCATTAAGCGCTTATTTCCATTATTAGTTCCTCCTTTATGTGCAGATAAGGCGGCCAGTAAGGACTTCCCTGGCACTTCCAACACTGTGGGAGATCTTTCCCCAATCTACCAAAACTTCCAAACTTGTAGGAGGCCTCCTCTTACTTTCATCTCACTACGCTGTCTATCTCTCAATTCACTATTAAGTCAATAACCTTCTTACTAAACATTTTATCCCCCGACACCTTCTGGCACGTGTCACATCCTATTATCGATTCAAACTGACCATCAGGTTATCGCTCACTATTGCTGTTGCCCTTGACAATCAACTCATAAATCAGCAATGACCTAAAGTGATAATTGTTTGTAAAACATCTCATATCACCCTAAAGCCCTGTACACACGATAGGTTAACCAGAGGACAACGGTCTGAAGGACTGTTGTCATAGGTTAACCGATGAAGCTGACTGTTGGTCCGTCACGCCTACACACCGTAGGTTAAATAACCGATTGTGTCAGAACGCGGTGACGTAAAACACAACGACGTGCTGAAAAAAACGAAGTTCAATGCTTCCAAGCATGCATCAACTTGATTCTGAGCATGCGTGGATTTTTAACCGATGGTCGTGCCTACTAACGATTGGTTTTGACCTATCGGTTACCAATCCATAGGTTAATTTTAAAGGAAGTTGGCTTTTTTTTTAACCTTTGGTTAAATAACCTATGGGGCCCACACATCATCGGTTTTGACCGATGAAAACGGTCCTTCAGACAGGTTGTCCTCAGGTTAACCTATCGTGTGTACGAGGCCTAAGATGATCCCATTGCAACATACAGTATAGCCTCTTACCAGATCCAAAAGGATCAAGTGCACACATGAGAACACCACCGCTGGGGTAAGCACCACCACTCCACACAGTCACCACTCAGCAGTTCCACATGGTCCCGGTCTACGGGGTTATGAAATCAGAAAGGAGGACTCGTAGCGAATTACCAATAAGAACTTTTAATTAAAAAGGGAATTGCACTTACAGAGAAAACTCTTGGTTAAAAGCACACACGATAGTGTCAGGGTGGCTGCCTGCAGCATGGACTGTGCATCCTGACGTCACCGCTGTCTCCACCCAACGTATTTCCCCTCAGAAAGTATTGGAGGTCAACGCGCAGTGCAGGGCCGGTGCAAGGATTTTTGCCAACTAAGGCGAAGGTGCATTTTTCCGCCCCCCCCCCCCCTCCCCCAGACGCACGCACACCATAGATTATATCTCTGCTCCATTAAGCTTTAATGGTTATGATGCTTAAAGTGATCATTTAACGTATTTATCTTTTACAGAGAAAGATAGCATAGATGGCGTTATTCTGCATTGCGCTGTATAATGTATTATTGCTGGGATTTGTTGTTCCTCTGTAACTGTTGGTATTCTCCATTACGCTGTATAATGATTATACTGCGCAATGCAGATTACCACTGACCAGTTATAGAGGAACTACAAATCCCAGCAATAATACATTATACAGCACAATGGAGAATACCAGCAGCTATAGAGGAACAACAAATCCCAGCAATACATTATATAAAACGCAATGCAGAATACCAGCAGCTATAGAGGAACAACAAATCCCAGCAATAATACATTATATAAAACGCAATGCAGAATACCAGCAGTTACAGAGGATTACAAATCCCAGCAATAATACATTATATAAAATGCAATGCAGAATACCAGAAGTTACAGAGGACTACAAATCCCAGGAATAATACATTATACAGGCTGCTTAATATATTACTGCAGGGATTTGGTGTTTTTTTTTTTTTGGAAACTTTAACACAGGTTCGTTTGGACGGCTGCAGCCGATTTTCCACCCTGTCCCCTGGCTGGCGCTATTCAGAAGACTAACTGACTGCGGAAAAAGAAAATGCAGAAAAAATGAAAAGAAATTCAACAAAAATCCAGAAAAACGCTAGAACATAATAAAAATGAAATAAAAGCTATATCAAAGTATATAAAAAGTGTCTGGGTGACCATAAAAAACATTTTCTGTAAAGCAGCAAGCAAAATGATGAAACCGAACGTAGGCTGCAGTATTTATCTCCAACACACGGTGGTGATGTTACTTGGCACAAACAGGAAGTGATGTAAGCTACAGACAGGAAGTGATGTAAGCTTCAGACAGGAAGTGATGTAGGCTACAGATAGGAAGTGATGTAGGAGCATAACCAGGAAGTTCCTGGTAAAAGAGTGGGAGGGAAGGAGAGAGCAGACATTGCTGGAGCTAGTCGTAGAGGAGGTAATACGATATTATTTTTATTTTTAAACTTAGTAACCCCCCCATCATGTCCGTCCTCTTCCTCCATAGTTACTGTGATGTCTGCTATGCATTATAGTAAGGGCACATTCTGCATATATAGAGCCATTTAGCCAACTGTCCATCCAGAGCCTCTGGTTTATAGACCGGATATATCCTAATTATATCTCCTGATATTTCTAAGGTGTCATTATGTCACTGTCTATTTCTCCAAGGAGGAGTGGGAGTATTTAGAAGGACACAAGTATCTCTACAAGGACGTCATGATGGAGAATCAGCCGCCCCTCACATCACCGGGTAAGAGGAGACTTTATTGTAAAGGAGAGAGCAGTACGGAGGCTCCACCTAGATCCCCCATCATCTGATAAACACATAGAAACAATGTATTCAGTCAGTGTGTGTGTTTCCTACAGATGGATCCAGTAATGGGAACCCACCAGAGAGATGTCCCCATCCTCTGTATTCCCGGGATTCCACACAGGAAGGTCACACCATCCCCCACCATCATCAGGTAGGTGGGACTGAGCATGTAGACCTAAAAATATATTTGCGGTATGGGGTAACATTCCTATATGTAATCTCTTGCTCCTTTTTTACAAATGTCTTTTTTTTATCCTTGGGGTTTAGGGTGAAAAACTAAAAGGCATTAAAGTTGAGGTTAAAGAGGAAGAAGAAGAGAGGTTGGTGAGTGGAGATCAGCCGTCTATGGAGGAGGGTTGTCCTCTGTATTCCCAGAATTCTCCATGGGAAGGTCACCAATATACAGAGAATGATCAGGTATATGGGACGGGGCAAAAAACGAAGAAATAATTCTATGAGTGGACATTCTTCTATGTCATCTCTTATTATTGGCAGCAGTGTTTCCAGATGTTATATTTTATCATCTCTGGAATTTAGAATGAAGAACGGAAAGATATCAAAGTTGAGCATAAAGAGGAAGAAGAAGAGAGGTTGGTGAGTGGAGATCAGAAGTCTATGGAGGAGGGGGAGATGATTATGAAAAGAGAACCGGAGGAATCTTCTCTACATAAGGACACAAGTAAGTCATAGACAATAAATGAAGAAAGTTCACATTCTACTTGTCTAAGCATAAGGCATGCAGTTACATGGATTGAAATATACCCCATGTCACATTCCTTTCCCCCTCGTAGTATGTTTTCTCTCTCTGACCATCTTGCCCAGTGTATACATATGACTTCTGAATACAAAATGTATGAGAACAGATATGACTTCTATTAAATATTGCTTTCCAGCAGATGGACTGTGTTTCTGGAATATAAATCCATCGGAGGGACATCTTATTATATCTCCAGATTGTAAGGCAGAAGATACCGACATTCCACAATATTCTCCCAAAGTCACCTCTGATTGGTTGGTTAGATCATCAGATCCTTCCAATCCTGAGGAACCTTCTGATAAATCCCATACTATGACATCAGATGTCCTTCCAAGTTCTCACAGTGCTGACCGATCACCAGATCCATCCAATCCCCAGACATCTTCTTCAAGCCATAAGAAGGTTCACACAGGAGAGCGTTCATTGTCATGTTCAGAGTGCGGGAAATGTTTCAAATGCAAAAAAGATCTTATTGTACACCAGAGAAGTCACACCGGTGAGCGTCCTTTCCTTTGTTCAGAGTGCGGAAAATCTTTCACTACAAACAAAATCCTTCACAGGCACCAGCAAATTCACACGGGTGAGCGTCCTTTTTCATGTCCAGATTGCAAGAAAAGTTTCGTTCGGAAATCAGTCCTGGTTTCTCATCAAAGAATTCATACGGGTGAGCGTCCTTTCTCCTGTTCAGAGTGCGGGAAATGTTTTGTTAACAAAAGAACCCTTATTGTACACCACAGAACTCACACAGGTGAGCGTAATTTTTCTTGCTCAGAGTGCGGGAAAAGACTCCTTACAAAACAAGCACTTTTTATACATCAGAGAATACACACGGGTGAACGTCCTTATTCATGTTCAGAGTGTGAGAAAAGTTTCATTGAAAGAAAACACCTTCGTAGACATCTGAGAATTCACACGGTTGAGCGTTCTTTTTCATGTTCAGAATGTGGGAAAAGTTTCACTCGGAAACAACAACTTATTGCACACCAGAATATTCACACAGGTGAGCGTCCTTTCCCTTGCTCAGAGTGCGGGAAATGTTTCCTTCAAAAAGTAAAACTTACTGAACACCTGAGAATTCACTCTGGTGAACATCCTTTCCCTTGTTCAGAGTGCGGTAAATGTTTCTCTAAAAAACACGATCTTATTAGACACCAGAGAACTCACACTGGCGAGCGTCCTTATACATGCTCAGAGTGCGGGAAATCTTTTTCTCAGAAAGGACCTCTTGTTGAACATCAGAGAATTCACACAGGTGAGCGTCCTTATTCGTGTTCAGAGTGCGGAAAATCCTTCCTTCATAGAGGATACCTTGCCAAACATCGGAGAATTCACACAGGTGAGCGCCCTTATGCCTGTCCACAGTGCGGGGAATCTTTCTCTTATAAAGCAGCCCTTGTTAAGCATCAGAGAATTAACACAGGTGAGCATCCCTATTCATGTTTAGAGTGCGGGAAATCTTTCACTCAGCAAGGAAACCTTGTGCAACACCAGAGATTTCACACAGGAGAAAGTCCTTATTCATGTTCAGAGTGCGGGAAATCTTTCAAACATAAGGGAAGCCTTCTGAAACACCACAGAAGACACACCACAGAGCGGCCTCATTGCATTCAGAGTTCGGGAAATGGATCACATAGAAAATATATCGGGGACATCAGAGAGAACCCACTTGCTGATTGATTGACAAATGTACAATAACTTTTCCAGGTGGAACTGTTGAGTCCATAGAACATCTGGAGGATAAATAGTTTTTTAGAGGGGTACATCCCGGCAGAAGTGATATTTCATTTGTAGGAGGAGTTTGATGGACCGAGTCTTCTTCTATTTTGTGACGGAACTCCTTGGCACCCCTCTTAGGTGCTTCCACCAAACCGTGCCTCCTGCCCTCCAAACCACTCCAGCAGACCGGGACCCAATACCAGCCCTTTTACCCCAAACGTCGGACACAGACAAGATTTTGCAGTAACACCAAAGGAATGACCGTTTATTGAACAGAAGTACGGGTTTTTATACACTTCAAAAGTAGGGCAGTCACCCCATGGACAATAAAACCAAATATTACCCAAAACATCACACCATGGTTTAGATAACGAGCTGGAGTTGACACAAGGTTAATTCCATCATAAGTACCTCCTAGAGATAGCTAAATTATCCAACAGACAGAAACAATAGGTGACTTAATTAACAATGGGATTTCGCACATAGACAATGCTTTGATTAATCAGGGATCCCAGACTGTCCGGCAACAGCATTCAAGAAAGCCCAGGGCTGTCCAAATCTCATTAACCAGCTTTCTTTTCCCATACATCTGCTCACTGAGTTTGAAGTTGGCAGAGACCTTAATCGGACACAGACAAGATGTTGAGGTAGAACCAAAGGATTGACTGTTTATTGAACAGAAGTACGGATTTCTATACACTTCAAAAGTAGGGCAGTCACCACATGGACAATGAAAAACAAATATTACCCAAAACATCACAAAGTGGTTTAGATAACGAGCTAACGTTGAACACCGTTACATAGTAGGTGAGGTTGAAAAAACACATAAGTCCATCAAGTCCAACCTATGTATGTGATTATAGGTCAATATTACATTGTATATCCCTGTATGTTGTGGTCGTTCAGGTGCTTATCTAATATTTTTTTTAAACCTTCGATGCTCCTCACTGAGACCACCGCCTGTAGAAGGGAATTTCACATCCTTGCCGCTCTTACAGTAAAGAACCCTCTACGTAGTTTAAGGTTAAACCTCTTTTCTTCTAATTTTAATGAGTGGCCATGTGTCTTGTTAAACTCCCTTCTGCGAAAAAGTTTTATGCCTATTGTGGGGTCACCAGTACGGTATTTGTACATTGAAATCATATCCCCTCTCTAATAAGTTCAGTGCTCGCAACCTTTCCTCATAACTAATATCCTCCAGACCCTTTATTCGCTTTTTTGCCCTTCTTTGCACTCGTGCCATTTCCAGTACATCCTTCCTGAGGACTGGTGCCCAGAACTGGACGGCATACTCCAGGTGCGGCCGGACCAGAGTCTTGTGGAGCGGAAGAATTATCATTTTATCTATGGAGTTAATTCCCTTTTTAATGCCAACATTCTGTTTGCTTTGTTAGCAGCAGCTTGGCATTGCTGAGCCTATCATCTACTACAGCCCTCATAATTTAACTCGCCTGCTCGCATTTTGCGAGTAAATTTTGAGGGCTGGCGAGGAGCATAGGGGGGCGAGTAAGGAGAGCAGAGCCGCCGTGGCGTTCAAACTGCGAGGAACATTACAGCTTTCAATTCAATAGCTGTGTTCCCCGCAGCGCGCGTCTTATACAGCCCCTCCCCCTTGTCCGGGCACTTTGATAGACATATCCACCCATCCCAGGATTGGATGGGTGATCTGTCTATCAAAGTTTCCTGGACAGGAGGGGAGGGGCTGTATATGACGCGTGCAGCGGGGAACACCGCTTTTGAATTGAAAGCTGTAATGTTCCCCGCGGTTTGAACCATTCGGCGGCGACTCCTCTCCTACCCAGCACAGGTAGGATGGGGGACTCTGGCTACAATTGTGGTGGTGGGGGGACTCTGGCTGCGATGGTGGGGAGGGACTCTGGCTGGAAAATGGGGACATGGGAAGGCTGCATTTTTGGGCACGGATAAAGTTGTTGTTAATATTTATTTGTATAACTTAAAGGGTTTGTAAAGGTAAAAGTTTTTTTACCTTAATGCATCCTATGCATTAAGGTAAAAAAACATCTGACAGCACCGCCCCCCCCCGAGCCCCCGTTTTACTTACCTCACCGTTCCAAAGTCCCGGGCGCGTGCTTGTCATCCTGCTCGGTTCCCAGCCTGGCCGTTGATTGGCTAGGCTGGGCGGATTGATAGCAGCGCAGCCATTGGCTGGCGTTGCTGTCAATCACAGCGGATGACGCGGCGCGCCGGGGGGCGGGGCCGAGTGATACAGTCTGCGGCTATGGCCGCTGCTGTATCACGGGAGCGCGCTCGCAAAAGCTTTCCACCATGCGAGGGAGCTCGCATGAACGTGGAAAGCTTTTGCGAGGAGGAGCCGAGACAGCCGCCGAGGGACCCCAGAAGACACGGATCCGGGTCACTCTGTGCAAAACGATCTGCACAGTGGAGGTAAGTATAACATGTATGTTATTTAAAAAAAAAAAAAATTGTACCTTTTAGTGTTCCTTTAATTCTACATAAAACATTTAAGTGTAATTTCATGAGATTTATGAGGGCGTGTCTAGGGGCGGGATTAGGGGGTGGGACATGGTAGGGGTTGGGCGGGGCAACTGGTGGCGAGTATGCCTTGAGGCCTGGCTAGTAGCTCAGGAAATTTTGAGCCCTGATCTACTAGGACCCCCGGGTCCTTTTCCATCCTAGATTCCCCCAGAGGTTCTCCCCCCCAGTGTATAGATTGCATTTGTATTTTTGCAACCCAAGTGCATTATTTTACATTTTTCTACCCCTTTTTCTAAAGGGGTTGTAAAGGTTCATGTTTTTACACCTTAATGCATCCAATGCATTAAGGTGAAAAAACATCTGATGTTTACCAGCCCCCCAGTTGAGCCCTCGAAAGTCCTGCGTCGAGAACACGCTCGATTTCGGCCCGGTCTTCTCGGCTCTTCATTGGATAGATTGATAGCAGTGCAGCCATTGGCACCCGCTGTGACGTGGCACCCAAACAAATAGAGCTTTCTTTTGGTGGTATTTGATCACCTCTGTGGGTTTATTGTTTGCGCTAGAACCAAAAAAAAATGTAAATTTTGAAAAAAATTCTATATATTTTTTTTTTTTGCTATAATAAATATCCCCAAAAAATATATAGATTTTCCTCTGTTTATGCCGATATTCAACATATTTTTGGTTAAAAAAATCGCAATAAGTGTATATTGATTTGTTTGCGCAAAAGTTATAGCGTCTACAAAATAGGGGATAGTTTTATGGCATTTATATTATAATTATTATTTTTTTTACTAGTAATGGCGGCGATCTGCGCTCTTTATCGTGACTGCGACATTATGGCGGACACATCGGACACCTTTGACCCTATTTTAGGACCATTGTCATTTATACAGTGGTGAGTGCACTGATTACTGTGTAAATTACACTGGCAGGGAAGGGGTTAACCACTAGGGGCACGGGGAAGGGTTTAAGTGTGTCCTAGGGAGTGATTCTAACTGTGTGGGGGCTGGGCTACATGTGACACGACACTGACACTTTTGACACTATTTTAGGACCATTGTCATTATAATAACTATTACTATTATAACTATAAATAGCCACTGATTACTGTATAAATGACACTGGCAGGGAAGGGGTTAAACACTAGGGGGCGATCAAGGGGTTATTTGTGTCCTAGGGAGTGATTCTAATTGTGGGCTACCACTGACATGACAGCGATCACTGCTCCCGATGACAGGTTTACATAGGCATCTCTCCATCTCACGATCGCAGGCCACCAGCAAACATCGGGACCTGCAGGCACGCTGCAACGGTGTGTGTGCGAGCCATTCTGCCGACGTATATGTGTGTGCGGTGGTCGGCAAGTGGTTAAATAGCCTGCCTGGAGAGTATATCGATGTTGTTAACAAAGCAAGCTACACTCTTGTGAAACGCGTCGACTGCAATCAATGTAACCTGTCTGGCTTTTGACAATAAAGATTATCATCAAGCAATTTTGCAGCTCCGGTGTGCGATTATTTCGTTTCTTACCTTTGACCCTTACACTAACTCTGGCAGATTAAACATTGATCTATGTATTTTTTTTTTTTTTTTTTACAAACACTTTTTTTTTTCTTTTTCCTTTCTGCAAGGAAAGAGAAAGATACGATGTATATTTCCTCTCCATTCACATAAAGGAAAAAACACGGGGGGCGGGCTTCACAGTGACTGGTCGGGGTAGCAGATCCGAGGCTACCACAGCGATCAGGTGAAGTGAAGAAGAAATGGCTGCATATTGATGAAAATCCAATTGGCGTTTATTGATCAGCAAATTTACATCAAAAGACACCAATACACAGTCTTGTAGACGCGTGTCACACAGTACAATCATGCTTCATCATGTAATTAAACACAATTGTACTGTGTGATACGCGTCTACAAGAACTTCTGCAAAACAGGAGGAGCAGCCAGTTCAGGAGACTTAGTGGCGGTGGTGGCCGGGGATGGAGGTTCTGTTGGAGGGGTGACTTCATACCTTTGGTCTGCCCTTCTCAGTGGTAAGGACCCTTACTCGGGGCCCACTGCAGAATGGAGCTTCCCAGGGACTGGGTCTGGACCATGAATATGTGAAGCTTCGCAGGTGTTTGGTGGAACTTCTGCAAAGCAGAAAGAGGATCATCTAGTTCAGGAGACTTTGTGGTGGTGGCCGATGACAGAAGTTCTGTTGAAGGGGTGACTTTATGCCTTTGGTCTGCCCTTCTCAGTGGTAAGGACCCTTACTTTTGGCCCACTGCAGAATGGAGCTTCCCAGGGACTGGGTCTGGACCATGACTATGTATGGCCTCGCAGGTGTTTGGTGGAACTTCTGCAAAACAGGAGGAGCATCTAGTTCAGGAGACTTGGTGGGTGGGGACGCTATAGCAATAGAGAGACTTCCACCAAACAACATAGGTATACAGACAGGACTTCCTGGGCTCCCCCGAGGTGCAGGTTCCAAGTACTAACCGGTATTCGCCAGAGCTGATGGTGGGGTTGGGTTTTGCTGTATGTTGGTACCAGGTGGTGGTCCCCAGCAGCGCCCCACCAGGTGGTGAGCATGCTGGGGTCCAGTTGCAGATATAGTAGGTAGGACTTCAGCAGAAGTGTAGTCAGTAAACAATCCAAAGTTCGGTAGCAAGTAGTTGCAGGCTGGGATTGAGTGGAAGCATAGTTGAGGAAAAAGCCAAAGGTCGGTAACAAGGTGTTGGAGGTTGGGATTATGAAGAACCATAGTCAAGGGACAAGCCAACGAAGATACAGACATCAGCAAGAGTGACAAGAGCGAGATATTGTCTGGAGAGATCGCAATAATCTGGCAAACAGAAAGTGCAAAGGCATGGCTGAAATAGGAAGTTAATTTAAGGAGCAAAGGGTTCAAGCAAAACAAGACATAAGGCAGAACTTGTTGAGTTCCTGTCAGACAAAGCAGAGGTCTTGGGTTCTGATACAGACCTTGACATTTTGGCTCATGTGATATTGTCGAAGATTCCAACTCTTCATTCAAGCCTTTGTTCTCTTGTTTAACTCCTACCAAAGCTAATTTCAGGCTTTCACATCAAGCTTCAAGATTTTGGGTTTTCCATTAAGCGCTTATTTCCATTATTAATTGATCTAGCTCCTTCTTTATGTGCAGATAAGGCGGTCAGTAAGGATTTTCCTGGCACTTCCTACACTGTGGGAGATCTTTCCCCAATCTACCGTTCCGAACTTGTAGGAGGCCTCCTCTCACTCTCATTTCACTATGCTGTCTATCTCTCAATTCACTATTGTAATGGAAGGGCCCGTGGACCCAGAAGCTCTTGGAAAGTATGAGATACTCCTGTTTCAGCTTCCCCAATGCCTCTTATGTGTAGATCACCCTGTGTCTCTAATAGGGGCACAGGGTGAATGAGAACCCCACTATGGTCGGTGCTAGTCAGATGTAATGCGGTATACATTGTATATATTGTATGTTGGCTGTAGTGTACTATAAAGCTTGTTGTGATGAGATGGGGTGTGATTGCATTCTAATGTCTATTGTGGTAATTAAGTCTGCTACTGTGATAATGTGCATTGTAAGTTAACAGACAGCCTAAAGGTCAGGTGTATGAGTCATCAGCTGTAGTTAATTAGCTCATGTAAATTAGGTCAGGACCCGGAGTCAGGATGTCTGTTAAAAGATGTGTATTGGGGCTCATTAGGTAACCATTGTGTGATGTTGTGGGTGGGGTTGGGTCATTGTTCATTTGGTTACTGCAGTATCCTAAAGTGTATATAAGAGCGGGATTTCTCAATAAAGGGTCTATGCCTGTTGAACCTCAAACAGAGCAGTGTGTCTCGTTAATGGGGGAATTCGTATGGGTCGTGTTCGCCGTATTGTGGAGTGTCGGTAGCTGCCTTGTGTTCGAGAATGGAATGTCATAAATGGCTTTAACCCCTGTCCCATTTGGGGTGCCGTTACAACTATTAAGTCAATACCCTTCTTACTAAACATTTTATCCCCCAACACCTTCTGGCACGTGTCACATCCTATTATCAACTAAAACTGACCATCAGATTAACTCTCACTATTGCTGTTGCCCTTGATGGCCTCTTACCAGATCCAAAAGGATCAAGTGCACACATAAGAACACCACCGCTAGGATAAGCACCACCACTCCACACAGCCACCTCTCAGCAGTTCCACATGGTCCCGGTCCACGGGGTAATGAAATCAGAAAGGAGGACTCGTAGCGAATTACCAATAACAACTTTTAATAAAAAAGGGAATTGCACTTACAGAGAAAACTCTTGGTTAAAAGCACACACGATAGTGTCAGCGTGGCCGCCTGCAGCATGGACTGTGCGTCCTGACGTCACCGCTGTCTCCAACCAACGTATTTCCCCTCAGAAGGGATTGGAGGTCAACGCGCAGTGTCACATCCAAAACATTTATAGGGGAGAAAGAGGAAATGGTAATGGTTAGCAGATGAACCCCTTATCGAGGAGACGGACCACTTTGAGTGAGTGAGTACCTTGTATAGCGCTACAAATGTGAACTAAATCACCTCAAGGCACTTATTTCCATCTGGTGTCGTCCTGTGTGTCTGTATTTCAACCTAACCACCTAATTTAACTGAAATTAATATTCAAATTCATCCATACTTTCAAAAGATCATCTTATTAGAAGACTAAATGACTTCGGAAAAAGAAAATGCAGAAGAAATTAAAAAAAAATCCAACAAAAATCCAGAAAAACGCTAGAACATAATAAAAATGAAATAAAAGCTATATCAAAGTATATAAAAAGTGTCTGGGTGACCATATTTTTTTTTTTCTGAAAGCAGCGAGCAAAATGGCTGCAGTATTTATCTCCAACACAAGGTGGTGATGTTACTTGGCACAAACAGGAAGTGATGTAAGCTACAGACAGGAAGTGATGTAGGCTACAGATAGGAAGTGATGTAGGAGCATAGCCAGGAAGTTCCTGGTAAAAGAGTGGGAGGGAAGGAGAGAGCAGACATTGCTGGAACTAGTCGTAAAAGAGGTAATAAGATATTATTTTATACTTACACCCAGTAACCCCCCCCCCCCCCGTCATGTCCGTCCTCTGCCTCCATAGTCACTGTGATGCCTGCTATTTATTATAGTAAGGGCACATTCTGCATATATAGAACCATTTATCCAACTGTCCATCCAGAGCCTCTGGATTATAGACCGGATAAATCCTAATTATAGCTCTTGATTTTTCTGAGGTGTCAGGATATCACTGTCTATTTCTCCATGGAGGAGTGGGAGTATTTAGAAGGACACAAGGATCTCTACAAGGACGTCATGATGGAGAATCAGCCGCCCCTCACATCACCGGGTAAGAGGAGACTTTATTGTAAAGGAGAGAGCAGTACGGAGGCTCCACCTAGATCCCCCATCATCTGATAAACACATAGAAACAATGTATTCAGTCAGTGTGTGTGTTTCCTACAGATGGGTCCAGTAATGGGAACCCACCAGAGAGATGTCCCCGTCCTCTGTATTCCCGGGATTCCACACAGGAAGGTCACTCCATCCCTCACCATCATCAGGTAGGTGGGACTGAGCATGTAGACTTAAAAATATATTTGCGGTATGAGGTAACATTCCTATATGTCATCTCTTGCTCCTTTTTTTTACAAATGTGTTCTTATATCTTTGGGGTTTAGGGTGAAAAACTAAAAGGCATTAAAGTTGAGGTTAAAGAGGAAGAAGAAGAGACGTTGGTGAGTGGAGATCAGCAGTCTATGGAGGAGGGTTGTCCTCAGAATTCTACATGGGAAGATCACCACCATACAGAGAATGATCAGGTAGATGGGACTGGGTAAAAGACTCAAAAATAATTCTATAAGAGAACATTCTTCTATGTCATCTCTTATTATTGGCAGCAGTGTTTCCAGATGTTATATTTTATCATCTCTGGAATTTAGACTGAAGAACGGAAAGACATCAAAGTTGAGGATAAAGAGGAAGAAGAAGAGAGGTTGGTGAGTGGAGATCAGCAGTCTATGGAGGAGGAGGAGATGATTATCGGAGTTAAACCGGAGGAATCTTCTCTACATAAGGACACAAGTAAGTCATAAACACTAAATGAAGAAAGTTCACATTCTACTTATCTAAGCATAAGGCATGTAGTTACATGGATTGAATATACTGAGTAAAAAAAATCCAAAGTGGCAGTTGATCCAGGGAGGACAGAAAAGCCACATAAAGCATGTCCATTATTCATTAAAGGGGTTGTAAAGGTACAATTTTTGTTTCCTAAATATCTTCCTTTACCTTAGTGCAGTCCTCCTTCACTTACCTCATCCTTCCATTTTGCTTTTAAATGTCCTTATTTCTTCAGAGAAATCCTCACTTCCTGTTCTTCTGTCTGTAACTCCACACAGTAATGCAAGGCTTTCTCCCTGGTGTAGAGTGTCATGCTCGCCCCCTCCCTTGGACTACAGGAGAGTCAGGACGCCCTCTTCGTTGCAGATAGAGAAAAGAGCTGTGTGTTAGTGGGCGTCCTGACTCTGCTGTAGTCCAGGGGAGGGGGCGAGCAGGACCCTCCACACCACAGAGAAAGCCTTGCATTACTGTGTGGAGTTACAGACAGAAGAACAGGAAGTGAGGATTTCTCTGAAGAAATAAGGACATTTAAAAGCAAAATGGAAGGATGAGGTAAGTGAAGGAGGACTGCACTAAGGTAAAGGAAGCTATTTAGGAAAACAAATTGTACCTTTACAACCCCTTTACGTTAAAAGACTTCCTTCTGTGTTCCAAACAGCAGATAATTTCCCAGATCAACATTCTACAATGATTCTTACAAATATCAGAAGCTTTTCCAGTCTCCTAGAACAAATTCCCGTGGAAGACTATGAAAGGTCCATCTCCATTCCTCAATATAATGTCATGTTCCCAACAAATGAGGAGGAGATACTGAGATTGTAGGCTTGGCTGGCTTAAATCAGGTTTGGTCTCCACCCAGAGACTGGCCACATTAATCACCTTGCAGGTGGACACACAGACATGGAGAAGGCCATATGAAAGGTACATCTCCATTCCTCAATATAATGTCATGTTCCCAACACATAAGTAGGAGATACTGTACACCATATGAAAGATCCATCTCCATTCCTCAATATAATGTCATGTTCCCAACAAATGAGGAGGAGATACTGTACACCATATGAAAGGTCCATCTCCATTCCTCAATATAACGTCATGTTCCCAACAAATGAGGAGGAGATACTGTACACCATATGAAAGGCCCATCTCCATTCCTCAATATAACGTCATGTTCCCAACAAATGAGGAGGAGATACTGTACACCATATGAAAGGCCCATCTCCATTCCTCAATATAACGTCATGTTCCCAACAAATGAGGAGGAGATACTGTACACCATATGAAAGGTCCATCTCCATTCCTCAATATAACGTCATGTTCCCAACAAATGCGTTCAGTAAGGAAAAAAATTGAGGAGACTTAGAGGATAACAACATCGTCGATGTATCTACTCCACAGCTAAATGTTTTATATAAAGGGTCCATCTCCATTCCTCAATATAACGTCATGTTCCCAACAAATGAGGAGGAGATACTGTACACCATGTAAAGGATTTATCTACAATTCCTTATCTTTATCCAATTGATGTATCAGAGACAATGTAGAACTTGAGGGCTCCATGTGACCCTGTTGTACTTATTGTGAGGCTCTCAAACATGGGCGCCGTAGTTGGAGTTTTCCTTACCTAGATGATTACTCCGGCAATCCAACTGCCATTTGTTGGTTAAATGGTTTATTTTTATTTTTTTTCACATTTTCTTTCCCCCTTGTAGTATGTTTTCTCTCTCTGACCATCTTGCCCAGTGTATACATATGACTTCTGAATACAAGATGTATGAGAACAGATATGACTTCTATTAAATATTGCTTTCCAGCAGATGGACGGTGTTTCTGGAATATAAATCCATCGGAGGGACATCTTATTATATCTCCAGATTGTAAGGCAGAAGATACTGGCATTCCACAATATTCTCCCAAAGTCACCTCTGATTGGTTGGTTAGATCATCAGATCCTTACAATCCTCAGGAACCTTCTGATAAATCCCATACTATGACATCAGATGTCCTTCCAAGTTCTCACAGTGCTGACAGATCACCAGATCCATCCAATCCCCAGACATCTTCTTCAAGCCATAAGAGGGTTCACACAGGAGAGCGTTCATTGTCATGTTCAGAGTGCGGGAAATGTTTCAAACGCAAAAAAGATCTTATTGTACACCAGAGAAGTCACACTGGTGAGCGTCCTTTCCTTTGTTCAGAGTGCGGAAAATTTTTCACTACAAACAAAGACCTTCGCAGGCACCAGAAAATTCACATGGGTGAGCGTCCCTTTTCATGTCCAGATTGCAAGAAAAGTTTCATTCGGAAATCTGTCCTGGTTTCTCATCAAAGAATTCATACGGGTGAGCGTCCTTTCTCTTGTTCAGAGTGCGGGAAATGTTTTGTTAACAAAGGAAACCTTATTGTACACCAGAGAACTCACACAGGTGAGCGTAATTTTTCTTGCTCAGATTGCGGGAAAAGACTCCTTACAGAACAAGCACTTTTTATACATCAGAGAATACACACGGGTGAACGTCCTTATTCATGTTCAGAGTGCGAGAAAAGTTTCATTGAAAGAAAACACCTTCGTAGACATCTGAGAATTCACACGGGTGAGCGTCCTTTTTCATGTTCAGAGTGTGGGAAAAGTTTCACTCGGAAACAACAACTTATTGCACACCAGAAAATTCACACAGGTGAGCGTCCTTTCCCTTGCTCAGAGTGCGGGAAATGTTTCCTTCAAAAAGTAAACCTTACTGAACACCTGAGAATTCACACCGGTGAACATCCTTTCCCTTGTTCAGAGTGCGGTAAAGGTTTCGCTAAAAAACACGGTCTTATTAGACACCAGAGAACTCACACAGGTGAGCGTCCTTATTCATGCTCAGAGTGCGGGAAATCTTTTTCTCAGAAAGGACCTCTTGTTGAACATCAGAGAATTCACACAGGTGAGCGTCCTTATTCGTGTTCAGAGTGCGGGAAATCCTTCATTCATAGAGGATACCTTGCTAAACATCAGAGAATTCACACAGGTGGGCGTCCCTATTCATGTTCAGAGTGCGGGAAATCTTTCACTATGGAAAGAAGCCTTGTGCAACACCAGATAATTCACACGGGAGAAACTCCTTATTCATGTTCAGAGTGCGGGAAATCTTTCAAACTTAAGGGAAGCCTTCTGAAACACCAGAGAAGACACCACACAGAGCGGTCTCATTGCATTCAGAGTTCGGGAAATGGATTACATAAAAAATATATCGGGGACATCAGAGAGAACCCACTTGCTGATTCCTTTGACAAATCTATGATGGCTTTTCCAGGTGGAACTGTTGAGTCCATAGAACATCTGGAGGATAATGCCCCATACACACGAAAGGCTAGTCTGATGAAAACGGTCTGATGGATTTTGACATCAGTTATCCGATGAAGCTGACTGATGGTCCTTCGCGCCTACACACCATCAGTTAAAAAAACGATCGTGTCAGAACGCGGTGACGTAAAACACGACGTGCTGAAAAAAAGTTCAATGCTTCCAAACATGCGTCGACTAGATTCTGAGCATGCATGGATTTTTAACCGATGGTCGTACCCACAGACGATCGTTTTTTACTATAGGTTTTTTATCCATCAGATAATTTTAACCACATAAGGAGCGCCTCCTGCACATATACGTCGGCAGAATGGCACGGCTGGGCACACGTATGTACAGGTACGCCCATTTTCCTGTACGAGCCACCCTGCCGACGTATATCGGTGTGCGGCGGTCGGCAAGAGGTTAAAAAGCCTGCCTGGAGAGTATATCGATGTTGTGAACAAAGCAAGCTACACCCTTGTGAAACGCGTCAACTACAATCCCTGTAACCTGTCTGGCTTTTGGCAATAAAGATTACCATCAAGGAAATTTTCATCTCCGGTGTGTGACTGTTTTGTTTCTTACCTTCGACCCTTGACCCTTACTTGACCCAAACACTAACTCTGGCAGATTAAACATTGATATACCGTATTTATCGCGGTATAACGCGCTCTGGCGTATACCGCGCACCCCCAAAGTGGCCCCCAATCCTGTGGGAAAAAAAGATTTTTAGTTTTTTTGTACTTACAGTTTTGATGTCTTGCGCGGCGTCCATCTGCGGCCTCGTCGGGTCCGGCGTCCTTCTGCGGCTTCGGGTGTCCTCTTCGGCGGGTCCGTCTTCGGCGGGTCGGGCGTCCATCTTCGGCGGGTCGGCGTCCATCTTCGGCGGGTCGGGCGTCCATCTTCGGCGGGTCCGGTGTCCATCTTCGGCGGGTCCGGTGTCCATCTTCGGCGGGTCCGGCGTCCTTCGGCGGCGTCCTCCCGCTCGTTTCCCGCCACGACTTTGAATACTGCGCCCACATATAGCGAGCGCAGTACACTCGTGAATCTTCGGGCAGGCTCGGGCGCCTCTCGCACTGACGTCCTGTACGCTCAGGACGTCAGGACGAGAGGCGCGGAGACTGGCCGAAGATTCACGAGTGTACTGCGCTCGCTATATGCGGGCGCAGTATTCAAACTCATGGCGGGAAAGCGGGTATCGGCGTATATCGCGCACCCACGATTTTGCCCTGATTTTCAGGGCAAAATAGTGCGCGGTATACGCCGATAAATACGGTAGGTATTTTTGATATGTATATGTAAGGCCACCAAGGTGTTTGGTGGAACTTCTGTAAAGCAGAAAGAGGATCATCTAGTTCAGGAGACTTAGTGGCGGTGGTGGCCGGGGACGAAGGTTCTGTTGGAGGGGCGACTTTATGCCTTTTGTATGCCCTTCTCAGTGGTAAGGACCCTTACTCAGGGCCCACTGCAGAATGGAGCTTCTCAGGGACTGGGTCTGGACCACGAATATGTGAGGCCTTGCAGGTGTTTGATGAAACTTCTGCCAAACAGGAGGAGCAGCCAGTTCAGGCGACTTATTGGCGGTGCTGGCCGGTGATTTATAGTACTAAATTGCATAATTGGATCTTAGGGTGAGAAATATAAGTATAATAGATCTAAAATTCAAAATAATCACAAATCTATCTCTCAGCTTTTGCTACACCTTGTTGTAATACATCATTAGTCTGGTTAAAAAAAAAGACACAAGTCCGTCTAGTTTAACCAATAAAAGCGGAAAAAACTAGAAAAAAAATCATACAATCCCGTATACACAATCCTATACCCACAGTTGATCCAGAGGAAGGCAAAAACTCCAGCAGAGCATGATCCAATTTGCTGCAGCAGGGGAAAAAATTCCTTCCTGATCCCCCGAGAGCCAATCAGATATTCCCTGGATCAACTTTACCTATAAATGTCAGTACCCAGTTATATTATGTACATTTAGGAAAGAATCCAGGCCTTTTTTTAAAACAATCTACTGAGCTGGCCAGACCACCTCTGGAGGGAGTCTATTCCACATTTTCACAGCTCTTACTGCGAAGAAATCTTTCCGTATTTGGAGATGAAAATGGAAAATGTATTATCGAATACTTACCGTAATTTTCCTTTCCTGATGGACTCCATGGCAGCCTACGTGTGGGTTAACCCCCGCCTCCTCTCCAATGCTATAGGACCCCATACCCATAAAAGTCAACTTACCCTTTAGTACTGTGTTCCGTAACTAGCCGACTCTTGGACACTTTATTTTCTTTTAGGGTGGGAACTCCGTCTGCCATGGAGTCCATCAGGAACGGAAAATTACGGTAAGTATTCGATAATAAATTTTCCATTTTCCTGACAGACTCCATGGCAGCTTACGTGTGGGAAATAACTAGACAGTTCACACGGGTGGGAATGCTGAAATAGAAACAGATTTAATTTGACCCGTCAACCGACAGGATTTACAAACCAAAAATCACAGAAGATAGCGAAGCAGGCTTAAATATAGAAATGGAGGCCCATGAGGCCGCTTCGCAGGTAACAACTGGAGCCACATGCCGGGGCAGCTGCTCCAAAACCACTATGCCTCAGGTGGAGTGTGCCGTTACCATCTACAGGGGAGCTAAGTCCTTAGCACTACATGTCTGTTGGATGGACTGGACAATCCAGGCCTCAATCGTTCTGGTCGAGGTTCGATTCCCTTAGAAATCTGCCAGAGTGTAGGACGAACAGGTAGCCAAAGCGTGTAAAAAAGGAAAAAGGCTTACAGTTATACTTTCCAGAATTGGAAGCAAATGCAAACACATGTAAACTCAAGTTTTCAAAGGCAAAAACCGGCGTTTAAAACGCCAGTTTTTGCCGCAAATTTTGCCGCGTTTAGCAGCGTTTTACCGCGTTTGCGGCTATCAGCGTTCATAACAAAGACATTGTAGACCCTCCCAAAGCTTTGAAACGCAAAAACGTTTGCGTCTGAACCCAAAATTTTGCGTCTGAAAAAACGAACCTAAATCCAACTGCTTTAAAACGCCAAAAAACGTGAATGTGTGCATGGACACATAGGATAACATTAAATGTGTTCAGGGGCAGTTGAAAAAAATGCCCAAATGCCTCTGAACTCGAGTTTACCAGCGTCTCGTGTGCATGGGGCCTAAGGTAGCTCTTTTTTTTTTTTTTTTTTAAGATTAGAGCCGAGCATAAAAAATAAGGATCACCTGACCCTGAGAAAAAATGACTGAAAGCAGCAAACGGAACACAGTACTGAAGGGTGAGTTGACTTTTATGGGTATGGGGTCCGATAGCATTGGAGAGGAGGCGGGGTTAACCCACACGTAGGCTGCCATGGAGTCTGTCAGGAAATCTCTTTTCCTCTAGACGTAAAGAGTGCCCCCTTGTCCTCAGTGATGACCTTAAATTGAATAACTCAACACCAATTTCACTATATGGACCACTTATGTATTTGTCCATGGAGATCAGATCCCCCCTTAATCTCCTCTTCTCAAGAGAGAATACATTGATTCACTCAAATCTTTCCTCATAGCTGAGCTCATCCATGCCTCTTATCAAATCCTGTATGGTGAGTAATAAATGTGCCCATGTAGATGAGAGCTGCCCCAGAGGTGACAAAGTGAGGGGTACCAGTTTAATATGTAGGACATTCTGTACATGGACTACGGGAGAGTCAGGACGCTCTCTTCGTTGCAGATAGAGAAAGGAGCTGTGTGTTAGTGGGCGTCCTGACTCTCCTGTAGTCCAAGGGAGGGGGCGAGCACGACACTCCACACCAGGGAGAAAGCCTTGCATTACTGTGTGGAGTTACAGACAGAAGAACAGGAAGTGAGGATTTCTCAGAAGAAATAAGGACATTTAAAAGCAAAATGGAAGGATGAGGTAAGTGAAGGAGGACTGCAGTAGGGTAAAGGAAGCTATTTAGGGAAAAAAATTACCTTTACAACCCCTTTAATACAATGTCTGATCTCGGCTTCTCTTGTTTCACCATTTCCCTTTCACACTTCATTTTGGCAGTTTCACCATTAACATTCTCATATAACTGCAGCAACATCGCAGACTCTTGTCTTTCCATTCAGATGTCTTTGTGTAATGGTCAGGGGTCAGGCTTGGAGACCAGAAGCTATAGCAATAGAGAGACTCCCAACAAACAGCATAGGTATACAGACAGGACTTCCTGGAAGATGACGTGGGCTCCCCCGAGGTGCAGGGAAACGGAAAGAGCAAATGGAGGCCCCAATAACGCTTGAAGAGGTACAATTGGCAGTCACTGAGATGGCTAATCAGAAGTCCCCTGGACCAGATGGGCTCCCTGTAGAAACGTATAAATACTATGGGAAAGTGTTACTCCCAGAACTCCTTAAAGCAGTGGTTCTCAACCTGGGGGTCGGGACACCTTCGGGGGTCGAATGATGATTTGCCAGGGGTCACCGAATCCTGGGCTGTTCCTGAAGCCTGCGGCCTTTCAAGACCGCCCAGCTGGGCTGTTCATGAAGCACACGGCCGCCCACTCAGTCTCTTCGTAGCCACCGATTCAGTTCACGGTATGGCTGGGGGGCAGGTTAGGGGCGCAAATTACTAGTCTTGCCTTGGGTGCTGACAACCCACGCTATGAAAATAATTTTACTGTTAGGGGTCCCCACAACTTAGGAAATTTTATCAAGGGCTCATGGCACTAGAACCACTGCCTTAAAGTATTGAATTGGGCGATGGAAGAGGGGAAGTTGACCACCTCAATGACCGAAGCTTTAATAATAGTATTGCACAAGGAAGGGAAGGACCCATTAGAGACTACAACATATAGACCTATTTCCCTTCTTTGCGCAGATGCTAAAATAATGGCGGGTAGGTTAAATAAAATTGTTGCGAGACTCATACACCAGGATCAAACTGGATTTACTCCAAGTAGATCAACTAGCATGAATATTAGGAGGGTATTCCTTAATTTACAAATGCCAACAGAGAACAGGGGCACAAGAGCAGTAATGTCCTTAGATGTGGTTAAAGCTTTTGATAGCTTGGAATAGGGGTATATCTGGCACGTTCTAGAAGTTTTTGGGTTTGGCCCAAGATTTATTAGGTGGATTAAAATATTGTGTAGCGCCTGTGTACTTTATAGTACCGGTGCTAGTTAGATTTAAGGGTAGATCAGAGTGTAGTTAAACTCTGAACCAGATTGTTAGTTGCAAAACAGGGTCTCTGTCTCAGCTTGGCTGTGCTGTGAGCCCATTCTGCTGTGATGGGGTGTTTTCCAGCCCCGGTGCTGCAGTCAAAGTTTGGGTGCTCTTTCCCAGCAGCCAATCAGGAGGGTTTGACCTCGCAGTGCATGCTGGGGAGGGGTATTTATGAGGCAGACGCCATTGATTCTGGGTTTTTCCAGTGTGGCACCCACCTTAAGGGTGGCCACATCACGGCGCCCCGGCGTTATGGCCTACCTGGCTGGGGTGTGCGTGCCACGCGGCATTCCTGGTTCTGGAGCCATGCTGGCCCGGAGCATCTGAACATGGACGGGGACCCAGTGAGTGACTGGGTTCCCACCTTTGAAGATCCCAAGCTGTACTGTGTTCGGTGGGGAGTCAGTCTGCAGAGCGCCATTGAGAGGCTGGCAGTCCAAAAGGGCCTGGACAAACCACCAGGGATCAAGATAACAGACAAACAAGGAGAGAGGCGCCTCTGGGTGCAGTACTTAAAACAGTTTAAAAAATGAATTTAAAATTAAAGTTAAAAAAACCACAAGTAAAAAGAAGCCACTCACATTTTGGTGGTCAATCGAAAACGTGTGGAGTCAATTTTCCAGGAGGGTAGGTAGGTATCATCTGGCGGTGTCTTTTCCCTTTGTCCCGGGTACAGCGCTCTGGGATGCAGGGGATCTGTCCTTCTGCCGCTGGTGGAATCAGTGATTTTCGGCGGTGGGCAGGGGAATTCCTCTGCTGGCGCTGTGAGCCGTGTGTGCCGATGGACGAGCAGGGATGACGTCACCAGGAAAGCGACGCGTTTCTGAATGCTGGCCGCGAATGACAGGGCTGCCGCATTCCTTTCTCAAGCTGCTGATACGGAGCATGGGGCTAAACTTTGTATGACGGGGGAGTGGGCGGAGCTAGTCGGGAACAGACTGCAGTAGGTTTAAAACTAAGAGCTGGGCGGGCTGATCTCGGAACAGGACGAAAAGATTAGATTAAAAATTAAAAAATGAAGAAATGAACAAGATGATGAATTAATGAAAAAAGTATATATAAATGGAAAGGATGTATAAAAAATCGGAACAGAAGTGGAAGAAAAAAATATAATAAAAATAAAAATAGAAATAGTAGAAAAATAAATAATAACGATTGATAAAAAAATGATGATAAAAAAATGATGAAAAATGATGAATGAAAATGATAAAAAATGTTAAAAAATGATAGAAAATGATGATAAGTATGTGTGAAAAAAAAAAATATATATGGGTGCAATTATAACATGAATAGTAGTAGATTGGGCAAGAGGACATGGGGAAAGAAGAATAGTGAACGATAGATTTTTTGTGGTCATGGGGCCATGACACTGAGGGATAGAGAAATTTTATTATAGATAATGCTAAGGTTCAAAAAGGGTAAGCCATGTGTATGGGGTGTAGGGGAGAAGGCGGCTGGTGTGATTGGAACAAATTATAAGTAGGAACAAAAACACATTTCGGTGATGTGGGTACATATATAAATATGTATAGGGAGGGTACATACAAGATAACAGGACAGTGAGGGATTGATCACCTGTCGGTCGGTACCTGGGCGACAAGTTGAAGGAGATCCAGATGTAACTGGCGGGGTCCATGGATGCACGTACCCTGAAGGTGGATAGGATACCGCACCTGGAATGGGGACCCCACGAAGATTTTTTAACACATGACCCCTGTCACAGATATACTCTCCCCCAGCATGCCCCGCAAGGGAAAACTCCTCCAATTGGCTGCTGGGGAAAACTTACTCTGTCAGAACCCCTCTGGCGCCAACTGCCGGCAATGGGTGGTATTGCACCCCCCCGACCACAGACTGACCCAGTGGACATTTCTGGGATGACAGAAGTCCCAAATTTAGACAAAACACGAATGGGAGCAAAGTAACTCTCCCATCCCCACTAACTTTAGCGTAGCGCCCATGCTGAAAGCAAGGGGGCGCTACAGACATATAAAACAAAGTTGGAGATGGACCCCAGAATGTGCATTTTGGGTTTAGGGGAAGAAATAAGTGGAGTAGCCGGTACAATAAAAGCAGTGCTGAGGTGCCCCTTTTACGCAAGAAAATGAATTGCTCAAAGATGGCAAGCAGAGAATCCCCCATCAGTGAGAGAGTGGGTTAACGCAGTTACCGAAACAATATGGAAGGAGAAAAAATGGTGGAGAGCGGCGGGTCAGAACTGTAGAACTGTATCGTGTCTACAGTCTCTGAGGAAGAGTCTGGAGAGGAGTCAAGAGTGGGAGCGCTGCCAGGATGGGGGTCACGGGAGAAGTCAGACATGAGGAGACTGTAGGATAAAACCAGAGCAGCCAAGCTGGAGCCATCTGACTGAACCTTGCATGGTGCACCTGAGAGGAGGTCAGTGATAGCACCGCCAGGCCAGTCTAATGGGCGGGTGGTTGCTGATGTAAGGGGGGAGTGAATACAAAAATATTAGTGACCCCCCTTACCTTAGTGTATTTACTCTACGGAAGGTGGTCTTTGGTCACCAGAGTGCCCCACACATCAGAGTTCCTGGTGTTCCCCTTTACATCAGAGTCTGCAGTATTCCCCCTTACAGTGCAAGGACCCTGATGTAAGTGGGAACTCTGATGTAAAGAGAAAGCAGTGAACTCTGATATAAGGTGGTCTCTGGTCAACAGAGCCCCCCTCCACATCAGAGTTCCCCCTTACATCATGATCTGCAGCGTTCCCCTTTACATAAGAGTTCCCTTTCACTGTAAGGGGGAATCCTGCAGACTCTGATGTAAGAGGAAACTCTGAGCAGGCTGGGTTATAGTAACCTAACCTTCATGTCAATGAAGAAATTAGTAATTTTAGGTACTTTTTTTGCAGTGTCAGTAAAAAAAAATGTGGTTCTGCCAGTAAATTTCATGATTTTTGTCAGTAAATTCTCGTGCACGATTGTGTAGACAGGGCCCCAGTGCACTGTATTGCCCGGGGGCCTATAATGCTCTTAAGATGCCACTGGGAGGGGGTGAGCACGTTACTGACCACCGCAGTGAAGCCTCCCTTCACGGTGGTCAGTAAAATCGGACAAACAGGAAGTGAACAGAACAGAGAAGAAATAGAGCAACTTCTGAGCAAAAACGAACAATGAGGAAGTGAAAAGAGGAATGTCTGCAGGTAAAGGATGCTTATTATGAAAAAAAAAATGTTTCCTTTACAACCCCTTTAATACTATCAAAAGATCATCTTATTGGAAGACTAAATGACTGCAGAAAAATAAAATGCAGAAAAAATTGAAAAAAAAAAATCAACAAAAATCCAAAAAAACGCTAGAACAAATAAAAAATGAAATAACAGCGATATCAAAATCAATAAAAGATATCTGGCTGAACATAAAACACATTTTCTGAAAAGCAGCGGGAAAAATGAGGAAACCTAATGTAGGATGCAGTATTTATCTTCAACACAAGGTGGTGATGTCACTTGGAACAAATAGGAAGTGATGTAGGCTACAGACAGGAAGTGTTTTTGGAGAATAAACAGGAAGTTCCTGGTAAAAGAGTGGGCGGGGAAAGAGAGAGGAGACATTGCTGGAACTGGCAGCAGAGGAGGTAATAAGATATTATTTTATATTTACACCCAGTAACCCCGTCATGTCCGTCCTCTCCCTCCATAGTCACTGTGATGTCTGTTATGTATTATAGTAAGGGCACATTCTGCATATATAGAACTATTTATCCAACTGTACATCCAGAGCCTCTGGTTTATAGACCTGGTATATCCTAATTATATCTCCTGATTTTTCTGAGGTGTCAGGATATCACTGTCTATTTCTCCATGGAGGAGTGGGAGTATTTAGAAGGACACAAGGATCTCTACAAGGACGTCATGATGGAGAATCAGCCGCCCCTCACATCACCGGGTAAGAGGAGACTTTATTGTAAAGGAGAAAGCAGTACGGAGGCTCCACCTAGATTTGGGTTGTTACCTCATCCAGGGCCCCAACTAACGATTTCATAATCGATTAGTTGGCCGATTATTGTTTCGATTATTGGATTTATCGGATAATAGCCTTAACCTCTTGACCACCGCCCCATGGCGTGTCGCCCCATGTCAAAAAGACGTCCTCTTTTTAAAGATGGATATCTCGGTAACGGCAGCAGCTGCTGCCACAACCGAGATATCCATCTCTTCAGTGGGCGGTGGTGTACACGATAACGGCGGTCTCCGCGGCGGATTCGCCGCAAGAACGCTGTTATCGGTGGCGGGAGAGGGCCCCCCTCTCCCGCGCCCTCCGCCGCTTAAATTATTAACTAAATAAAAATAAATAAGAAAACCAAACACATTTTTTTTAAAGAGCCCCGTCCCGATGAGCTCGCGCACAGAAGCGAACGCATACGCGAGTAGCTCCCGCATATGAAAACGGTGTTCAAACCACACAAGTGAGGTATCACCGCGATCGTTAGAGCGAGAGCAATAATTCTAGCCCTAGACCTCCTCTGTAACTCAAAAAAATGCGCCTGCGCAGTCAGCTCTACACGGCAGGCGCCGTATACTGCCGACTCGCAGCCCGGCTATTTCCAGAAATGTGGTGACGCGCGTTGTGCGACAGGTCACCTGTTTCACAAGCCGTCAATCATCGAACCGAAGCATAGGAACGCCCAGTTTCGCAGTCATCGGAACCCTGAGGCAGGGATAGGAACGCCCAGTCCCGGAGTCATCAGAACGCGGAAGCCCTGGACAAAATTAGAATATAAAGGTAAATACGGAGAAAAAAAAGAAAAAAAAACCTGCTGAAAGTATATGCCTTACTATGCTGGCTCTAATGCTAAAAATTCGTTTTTAGGGTGAACCTCCTCTTTAAGGCTTAAGTGTGAGTTAGGCTACAATGTCATATAGACCTGTGTGAGCACACAGCAAGAGGGACCCCTTCAACAAAACATATGCATTGAAACGCCCTCTTGCCAAACCTCACCCAGCTCTCTGTCTCTCTACAATATCATATAAAGTAATAGAACTAATTACTCGGTCAACGAGCAATGCAATGAATATAGTGAATATACAACTCTAAATAGATAACCCTTAGGTACTATAGCTATAACTAATCAGGATGGCCTGGTGTCCCAGGCCAAACTTCAATACAGTCTCCTGCTAACAGTCCGTGCACTTGTACGTTGGCGTGCAAAGAGCAATTTATAATCCAAAAGGGTAATAGTAAACTGTTAAAAGTTTCCTGAATAGTCAAACCGCAAAGATGGATATCAACAATCCGCCCTTCCGCAAGACAATCAGTACTTTCAGGCAAGTGCCCGTCTCACCCAACCGGTTCAGGCCTTGTCCTTCTACGGCACACCGTCCGGTCGGTGAGCAGTCTCCAGTCCTCAGACAGGTCGCAGGGTTACTGGGATCTCGTCCGATGACTCCGGGAAAAGCTCCGCCCCTCCTTCTCAAGCCGCTCCGCCTGGGCGTATGTAGGCCTCAACTGCAGCCTACTCCCCGTGGAGACACTCCTGACAGTGTCCTTCTGGGTTGAAGAGGCGGTCCAGAGAGAGCGAGCCAAATACGTTCTCTCCCTTAAATTACCTCCCTCAGCAGGCGGTGTGGAAGGCAAAGCATCTTGGGGTTGCACAGCTGCTCTCTGGGTAATGTAGTTTGTTACAGGCCAGGGCAAATGGAGTCTCTTCTCCTTCTGAATAGAGATGGCCTGGCGGTTTGCCCGGCGGTCGTTTCACGGCGAACTTTGCTCGTTCGCGGTCTGCCAAACAGGCGGACATCTGACAATGTTCACGGCGGTCCACCATTTTACATTGAGAAGAACTTTGACCCATGACACATCCATCAGGGGGTGCAGGACAGCCAATTGAGACATTTCAGCACATTGACATACCCCCTACCTTATAAATAGACCTGATCTGGCGGCCATCTTACATTCTGCTTTTTGTCAGTGTAGGGAGACAGTGTCCTCCTGGGTTGAAGAGGCGGTCCCGAGAGAGCGCGCCAAACACGTCCTCTCCCTTAAATGACCTCCCTCAGCAGGCGGTGCGGAAGGCAAAGCATCTTGGGGTTGTACAGCTGCTCTCTGGGTAATGTAGTTCGTTACAGGCCCTGCAAATGGAGTCTCTTCTCCTTCTGAACTCAATTCCCCAACATTCTCTGTGGTACCAGAATGAAATGTAAACAACAGGTGGCTCTAACCCAACTCAGCCACAGGAGGGAGCTGAGATCCTTCACGATCAGCAATGGTAGTCTTTTATATCACATCAATAAGGGTGATACCCCGCTACACACTCCCCCCACTCAAAAATCTTTGGTCCTCCAAATGAACCAGAACCACCAGAATGAAATGTAAACAGGTGGCTCATTACATCCGCATTAAATTAGCCTCAGAACCTGTGTAATTCATATGAGTTCAGGTTTAAAGGGATGAGGTGGCAACCCTAACCTAGATCCCCCATCATCTGATAAACACATAGAAACAATGGGGTAGATTCACATAGATTTTGGCTGGCGTAGCGTATCTCAGATACACTACGCCGCCGTAAGTTTGAGCAGCAGGTCCTGTATTCACAAAGAACTTGCGCTGTAACTTACAGCGGCGCAGTGTAACTGGGCCGGCGTAAGCCCGCCTAATTCAAAATAGGCTGGTTGGGGGCGTGTTCTATGTAAAATACTAGTGACCCCACATATTTGACGTTTTTAACGAACGGCGCATGCGCCGTCCGTGGACGTATCCCAGTGCGCATGCTCCAAATGACGTTGGCAAATCGTCATGCTTTCGACATGAACGTAAATTACGGCCAGCCCCATTCACGGACGAGTTACGCAAACAACGTAAAATTTGACGCGGTTCCGACGTCCATACTTAACATTGGCTGCGCCATGTTTTTGGTGGTTTATCTTTACACCTGAAAACCCCTTGCGTAAACGGCGTATCTTTACTGCAACGGGGCGGGCGTACGTTCGTGAATAGGCGTATCTAGCTGATTTACATATTCTAGGCATAAATCGGCGTACACGCCCCTAGCGGCCAGCGTAAATATGCAGTTAAGATACGACGGCGTAGGAGACTTACGCCGGTCGTATCTTAGCAACATTTAAGCGCATCTCAGTTTGAGCATACGCTTAAAGTTGCGACGGCGGGGATTCGGACTTACGACGGCGTATCTACTGATACGCCCGTCGTAAGTCTTTGTGAATCTACCCCAATGTATTCAGTCAGTGTGTGTGTTTCCTACAGATGGATCCAGTAATGGGAACCCACCAGAGAGATGTCCCCGTCCTCTGTATTCCCAGCTAACAGTGGGGCCCAAACTGTAGGGTGGTGCACATTATTGTAAAGGAGAGAGCAGTACGGAGGCTCCACCTAGATCCCCCATCATCTGATAAACACATAGAAACAATGTATTCAGTCAGTGTGTGTGTGTTTCCTACAGATGGATCCAGTAATGGGAACCCACCAGAGAGATGTCCCCATCCTCTGTATTCCCAGCTAACAGTGGGGCCCAAACTGTAGGGTGGTGCACATTATTGTAAAGGAGAGAGCAGTATGGAGGGTCCACCTAGATCCCCCATCATCTGATAAACACATAGAAACAATGTATTCAGTCAGTGTGTGTGTTTCCTACAGATGGATCCAGTAATGGGAACCCACCAGAGAGATGTCCCCGTCCTCTGTATTCCGGGGACTCCACACAGGAAGACCACACCATCCCCCGCCATCATCAGGTAGGTGGGACTGAGCATGTAGACCTAAAAATATATTTGCGGTATGGGGTAACATTCCTATATGTCATCTCTTGCTCCTTTTTTACAAATGTATTCTTTTATCTTTGGGGTTTAGGGTGAAAAACGAAAAGGCATCAAAGTTGAGGTTAAAGAGGAAGAAGAAGAGAGGTTGGTGACCAGACATCAGCAGTCTATGGAGGAGGGTTGTCCTCTGGATTCCCACAATTCTACATGGGAAGATCACCACTATACAGAGAATGATCAGGTATATGGGACAGGGCAAAAAACTCAAAAATTATTCTATAAGCGGACATTCTTCGATGTCTCTCTTATTATTGGCAGCAGTGTTTCCAGATGTTATATTTTATCATCTCTGGAATTTAGAATGAAGAACTGAAAGACATCAAAGTTGAGATTAAAGAGGAAGAAGAAGAGAGGTTGGTGAGTGGAGATCAGCAGTCTATGGAGGAGGGGGAGATGATTATGAAAAGAGAACCGGAGGAATCTTCTCTACATAAGGACACAAGTAAGTCATAAACACTAAATGAAGAAAGTTCACATTCTACTTATCTAAGCATAAAGCATGCAGTTACATGGATTGAAATATACCCCATGTCACATTCCTTTCCCCCTTGTAGTATGTTTTCTCTCTCTGACCATCTTGCCCAGTGTATACATATGACTTCTGAATACAAGATGTATGAGAACAGATATGACTTCTATTAAATATTGCTTTCCAGCAGATGGACGGTGTTTCTGGAATATAAATCCATCGGAGGGACATCTTATTATATCTCCAGATTGTAAGGCAGAAGATACCGACATTCCACAATATTCTCCCAAAGTCACCTCTGATTGGTTGGTTAGATCATCAGATCCTTCCAATCCTGAGGAACCTTCTGATAAATCCCATATTATGACATCAGAGGTCCTTCCAAGTTCTCACAGTGCTGACAGATCACCAGATCCATCCAATCCCCAGACATCTTCTTCAAGCCATAAGAAGGTTCACACAGGAGAGCGTTCATTGTCATGTTCAGAGTGCGGGAAATCTTTCACTAAAAACACAAACCTTCGTAGGCACCAGAAAATTCACACTGGTGAGCGTCCCTTTCCATGTTCAGAGTGCGGGAAATGTTTCACTACAAACAAAATCCTCCTTGTGCACCAGAGAATTCACACTGGTGAGCGTCCCTATGCATGTCCAGAGTGCGGGAAATCTTTCACTACAAACAAAATCCTTCTTGTGCACCAGAGAATTCACACTGGTGAGCGTCCCTATCCATGTCCAGAGTGCAGGAAATCTTTCACTACAAACAAAAACCTTCTTGCGCACCAGAGAATTCACATGGGTGAGCGTCCTCATCCATGTTCAGAGTGCGGGAAAAGTTTCTTTACAAACAAAATCCTTCTTGTGCACCAGAGAACTCACACTGGTGAGCGTCCCTATTCATGTTCAGAGTGTGGGAAATGTTTCTTTCAGAAAGATCAACTTATTGTACACCAGAGACTTCACACAGGTGAGCGTCCGTTTTCATGTCCAGAGTGCGAGAAAAGTTTTGTTCAGAGATCAACCCTGGTTTTCCATCGAAGAATTCATACGGGTGAGCGTCCATTCTCTTGTTCAGAGTGCGGGAAAAGTTTTGTTCGGAAATCAGCCCTGGTTTCCCATCTAAGAATTCATACGGGTGAGCGTCCATTCTCTTGTTCAGAGTGCGGGAAATGTTTCCTTAACAAAGTAAGCCTTACTGAACACCTGAAAATGCACACCGGTGAACGTCCTTTCCCTTGTTTGGAGTGCGGTAAATGTTTCTTTACAAAAGCATATCTTATTGTACACCAGAGAACTCACACTGGCGAGCGTCCTTATTCATGCTCAGAGTGTGGGAAATCTTTTGCTCACAAAACATATCTTGTTGAACATCAGAGAATTCATTCTGGTGAGCATCCCTTTCCATGTTCAGAGTGCGGGAAATGTTTCACTAGAAACAACGTCCTTCTTTGGCACCAGAGAATTCACACAGGTGAGCGTCCCTATCCATGTTCAGAGTGCGGGAAATGTTTCATTAAGAAACAACATCTTATTGTACACCAGAGAATTCACACAGGTGAGCGTCCTTTTCCATGTCCAGAGTGCGAGAAAAGTTTTGCTCTGAAATCAGCCCTGGTTTCTCATCAAATAACCCATATGGGTGAGAGTCCTTTCTCTTGTTCAGAGTGCGGGAAAAGTTTCCTAAATAAAGGAGCACTTTTTAAACATCAGAAAATACACACTGGTGAACGTCCTTATTTATGTTCAGAGTGTGGGAAAAGTTTCATTGAAAGAAATGACCTTCGTAGACATCTGAAAATTCACACCGGTGAACGTCCTTTCCCTTGTTCGGAGTGCGGTAAAGGTTTCTTGACAAAACAAAGACTTATTGTACACCAGAGAACTCACACTGGCGAGCGCCCTTATTCATGCTCAGAGTGCGGGAAATCTTTTGCTCAGGAAGGAGCTCTTGTTGAACATCAGAGAATTCACACAGGCGAGCGTCCCTATTCATGTTCAGATTGCGGGAAATCTTTTGCTCGGGAAGGAACTTTTGTTGAACATCAGAAAATTCACACTGGCGAGCGTCCTTTCCCTTGTTCGGAGTGCGGTAAAGGTTTCTTGACAAAACCAAGACTTATTGTACACCAGAGAACTCACACTGGCGAGCGCCCTTATTCATGTTCAGAGTGCGGGAAATCTTTTGCTTGGGTAGGAGCTCTTGTTAAACATCAGAGAATTCACACAGGTGAGCGTCCCTTTCCATGTTCAGATTGCGGGAAAAGTTTCACTATGAAAGGAAACCTTCTTAAGCACCAGAGATTTCACACGGGAGAAAGTCCTTATTCATGTTCAGAGTGCGGGAAATCTTTCAAACATAAGGGAAGCCTTCTGAGACACCAGAGAAGACACACCGCAGAGCGGTCTCATTGCATTCAGAGTTCGGGAAATGGATTACATAGAAAATAAGGCGGAGACATCAGAGAGAACCCACTTGCTGATTGATTGACAAATGTACGATGGCTTTTCCAGGTGGAACTGTTGAGTCCATGGAACAGCTGGAGGATTTATACGAGGAGTTTGATGGACCGAGTCTTCTTCTATTTTGTGACGGAACTCCTTGGCACCCCTCTTGGGTGTTTCCACCAAACCGTGCCTCCTGCCCTCCAAACCACTCCAGCTGACCGGGACCCAATACCATCTCTTTTACCCCAAACGTCGGACACACACAAGATGTTGGGGTAAAACCAAAGGAATGACCGTTTATTGAACAGAAGTACGGGTTTTTATACACTTCAAAAGCAGGGCAGTCACCACATGGACAATAAAACCAAATGTTACCAAAAACATCACACCATGGTTTAGATAACGAGATGGAGTTGACACAAGGTTAATTCCATCATAAGTACCTCCTAGAGATAGCCAAATTATCCAACAGACAGAAACAATAGGTGACTTAATTAACAATGGGATTTCGCACATAGACAATGCTTTGATTAATCAGGGATTGCAGACTGTCCGGCAACAGCATTCAAGAAAACCCAGGGCTGTCCAAATCTCATTAACCAGCTTTCTTTTCCCATACATCTGCTCACTGAGTTTGAAGTTGGCAGAGACCTTAATCGGACACAGACAAGATGTTGAGGTAGAACCAAAGGATTGACTGTTTATTGAACAGAAGTAGGGATTACTATACACTTCAAAAGTAGGGCAGTCACCACATGGACAATGAAAAAACAAATATTACCCAAAACATCACACCATGGTTTAGATAACGAGCTAACATTGAACATAGTTACATAGTAGGTGAGGTTGAAAAAAGACACAAGTCCATCAAGTCCAACCTATGTATGTGATTATAGGTCTGTATTACATTGTATATCCCTGTATGTTGTGGTCGTTTAGGTGCTTATCTAATAGTTTCTTGACACTATCGATGCTCCTCCCCCGCTGAGACCACCGCCTGTGGAAGGGAATTCCACATCCTTGCCGCTCTTACAGTAAAGAACCCTCTACGTAGTTTAAGGTTAAACCTCCTTTTCTTCTAATTTTAATGAGTGGCCACGTGTCTTGTTAAACTCCCTTCTGTGAAAAAGTTTTCTCCCTATTGTGGGGTCACCAGTACGGTATGTGTACATTGAAATCATATCCCCTCTCAAGCGTCTCTTCTCCAGGGAGAATAAGTTCAGAGCTCGCAACCTTTCCTCATAACTGATATCCTCCAGACCCTTTATTAGCTTTGTTGCCCTTCTTTGGACTCGCTCCATTTCCAGTACATCCTTCCTGAGGACTGGTGCCCAGAACTGGACGGCATACTCCAGGTGCGGCCGGACCAGAGTCTTGTAGAGCGGGAGAATTATCGTTTTATCTCTGGAGTTGATCCCCTTTTTAATGCTAATAATCTGTTTGCTTTGCTTGCAGCAGCTTTACATTGCATGCCATTGCTGAGCCCTGATCTACTAGGAACCCCCGGGTCCTTTTCCATCCTAGATTCCCCCAGAGGTTCTCCCCCCAGTGTATAGATTGCATTCGTATTTTTTCCCACCCAAATGCATTATTTAAAATTTTTCTACAATAAAGGGGTTGTAAAGGTTCATGTTTTTTTTTCACCTTAATGCATCCTATGCATTAAGGTGAAAAAACATCCGATGTTTCCCAGCCCCCCCAGTTTACTTACCTGAGCCCTCGAAAGTCCCGCGTCGAGAACGCGTTTGATTTCGGCCCGGTCTTCTTGGCTCTTCATTGGATAGATTGATGGCAGTGCAGCCATTGGCCGGGGTCGAGTCCGGCATTCGTGTGTATGGACGCAAATGCTGGACTCGGGAGCGCACAGAAGGTAACCCCCTTGGGAAAATGCTTCCCAGGGGGGTTAGCTGATGGGGGGAGGAGCCCGAGACAGCCGCAGAGGGAACCCAGAAGACGAGAATTGGGGCAACTCTGTGCAAAACGAGCTGTACAGCGGAGGTAAGTATGACATGTTTGTTATTTTTAATTTTATTTTTAAATCAAACCTTTATTGCCCCTTTAAAATAAAGCCCAGACCCGTTCTCCCCTCCTCTTCCCCACCCTTCTTTCCCCCCCCCCTTCCCTCCTCTTCGATCTCTCTATGCTTCACCTGATTTCACTTTAACTCCTATTTAAGATAAAAATTAAGCACGGGGAGGTTCCTGCCCACTGATGCTATCCATACCTGAATAGAATGCAATGTACATGTCGTTGTGCCCCCTTTTCGCGTGAGATTCTGTACAGGGTCATGTTACGGTACTGGCTGGAATGTATAGCGACTCCTCTGTACTTGTTTTTTGAGTTCATGTACGTTTCTGCTGTAATGTTGGAATTTCTCCGCATGTGCTTTCTCAATAAAACATATATTTGAAAAAAAAATAAAGCCCAGAAACAATAGTGGGTGTTATGCTTTTTTTTTGTCCTACCTAAAACACACCGACGCTGATACTAAGTTTAAAAAAATAAAATAAATCCTGGCCAAAATATAATGACATTGACCTTTTATCCTTTTTTTTATCCACTACTTATTTACCATTTATATACATGTGTGTGTTTATCAGGTGGATTCTTTTGGGTTAATTCTTGTTTTCTTTTGTTTTTATCTATGTTTTGTTGCTGTTTTTTGTGGTTGTTTTTTAATGAAATGTTTTTTTATATGTATCAGTTGAGATTTTTATGTTTGCAGCTGCTTCTCCAGAGCAGGTGGTTTTGGGTGTAGCCTGATTCAGGTGATCACCTTAACCACTTCAGCCACGGAAGGATTTGCCCCCCTTCCTGACCAGAGCATTTTTTGCGATTCGGCACTGCGTCGCTTTAACTGACAATTGCGCGGTCGTGCGACGTGGCTCCCAAACAAAATTTGACGTCCTTTTCTCCCCACAAATAGAGATGATTTCTTTTGGTGGTATTTGATCACCTCTGCGGTTTTTATTTTTTGCGCTATAAACAAAAAAAATTGTAATCTTTTTGCTATAATTTCCCCCAAAAATATATAAAAAAAAATGTTTCCTCAGTTTAGGCCGATACGTATTCTTCTATTTTTGGTATAAAAAAAAATCGCAATAAGCGTATATTTATAGGTTTGCGCAAAAGTTATAGTGTCTACAAAATAGGGAATAGATTTATGGCATTTTTTTTTTTTTTTTTACTCGTAATGGCGGCGATCTGCGATTTTTTTTATCGTGACTGCGACATTATGGCGGACACATCGGACACTTTTGACACTATGTTAGGACCACTGTCATTTATACAGTGGTGAGTGCTATAAATAGCCACTGATTACTGTATAAATGACACTGGCAGGGAAGGGGGGGTTAAACACTAGGGGCGATCAAGGGGTTAAGTGTGTCCTAGGGAGTGATTCTAACTGTGGGGGGGGGTAGGCTACCACTGACATGACAGCAATCACTGCTCCCGATGATAGGGAGCAGTAGATCCCTGTCATGTGACTAGGTAGAACAGGGAAATGCCTTGTATCTCACGGGTCCTGGCAAACATCATGTTCATGGGACCTGCGGGCATGCTGCCCCGGCATGCAGCGGGCGTGTGCCGTCGGGGGGCGTGCACGCACCCGAAAGGTGGCAAATACAAAGAGACGTACAGGTACGCCCATTTTCCTGTACGAGCCATTCTGCCTACGTATATATGTGTGTACGGCGGTCGGCAAGTGGTTGAATAGCCTGCCTGGAGAGTATATCGATGTTGTGAACAAAGCAAGCTACACTCTTGTGAAACGCGTCAACTACAATCGCTGTAACCTGTCTGGCTTTTGACAATAAAGATTATCATCAAGCAATTTTGCAGCTCCGGTGTGCGATTATCTTGTTTCTTACCTTTGACCCTTACAATTAAACATTGATCTAGGTTTTTTTTTTGCAAACACTTTTTTTTCTTTCTCCTTTTTGCCAGGAAAGAGAAAGATACAATGTATCTTTCCTCTCCATTCACATAAAAGGTAAAACACGGGGGGCGGGCTTCACGGTGACTGGTCGGGGTAGCAGATCAGAGGCTACCACAGCGATCAGGTGAAGTGAAGAAGAAATGGCTGCATATTGATGAATATCCAATTGCCATTTATCGATCACCAAAATTACATCAAAAGACACCAATACACAGTCTTGTAGACGCGTATCACACAGTACAATCAATTGTGCTTCATCATGTAATTAAACACAATTGTACTGTGTGATACGCGTCAGTGGGCCCTTATTCGGGGCCCACTGTCGAACGGAGCTTCCCAGGGACTGGGTCTGAACCATGAATATGTAAGGCCTAGTTCAGGAGACTTAGTGGCGGTGGTGGCCGGTGACAGAAGTTCTGTTGAAGGGGTGACTTCATGCCTTTGGTCTGCCTTCCTCAGTGGTAAGAACCCTTACTTGGGGCCCACTGCAGAATGGAGCTTCCCAGGGTCTGGACCACGAATATGTAAGGCCTCGCAGGTGTTTGGTGGAACTTCTACAAAGCAGAAGGAGGAGCAACAAGTACAGGAGACTTAGTGGTGGTGGTGGCCGGTGGTGGAGGTTCTGTTGGAGAGGTGACTTCATGCCTTTGGTCTGCCATTCTCAGTGGTAAGGACCCTTACTTAGGGCCCACTGCAGAATGGAGCTTCCCAGGGACTGGGTCTGAACCATGAATATGTAAGGCCTCGCAGGTGTTTGGTGGAACTTCTACAAAGCAGAAGGAGGAGCAACAAGTACAGGAGACTTAGTGGTGGTGGTGGCCGGTGGTGGAGGTTCTGTTGGAGAGGTGACTTCATGCCTTTGGTCTGCCCTTCTCAGTGGTAAGGACCCTTACTTAGAATGGAGCTTCCCAGGGACTGGGTCTGAACCATGAATATGTGAGACCTCGCAGGTGTTTGGTGGAACTTCTGCAAAACAGGAGGAGCATCTAGTTCAGGAGACTTAGTGACCGGTGACAGAAGTTCTGTTGAAGGGGTGACTTCATGCCTTTGGTCTGCTTTCCTCAGTGGTAAGGACCCTTACCCGGGGCACACTGCAGAACGGAGCTTCCCAGGGACTGGGTCTGGTCCACGATAATGTGAGGCCTTGCAGGTGTTTGGTTGAACTTCTGCCAAACAGGAGGTGCAGCCAGTTCAGGAGACTTAGTGGCGGTGGTGGCCGGTCATGTAAGTTCTGTTGGAGGGGCGACTTTATGCCTTTGGTCTGCCCTTTTTAATGTTAAAGCCCCTATCTCAGGGCCCACTGCAGAACAGATTTTCCCAGAGACTGGGTCTGGACCACGAATATGTGAGGCCTTGCAGGTGTTTGGTGGAACTTCTGCCAAACAGGTGGAGCATATAGTTCAGGTGACTTATTGGCGGTGGTGGTCGGTGATTTATAGTATTAAATCACCTAATTTGATTTTGGGGTGAGAAATATATGTATAATAGATCAAATTCAATAAAATCACAAAACTAGCTCTCAGCTTTTGCTACACCTTGTTGTAATACATAGTTAGTCTGGTTGTAAAAAAGACACGTCCATCCAGTTTGACCAATAAAAGGGGGAAAAAAAAAAAAAATCATACAATCCCGTATACACAATCCTATACCCACAGTTGATCCAGAGGAAGGCAAAAAACTCCAGCAAAGCATGATCCAATTTGCTACGGCAGGGGAAAAAATTCCTTCCTGATCCCCCCGAGAGCCAATCAGATATTCCCTGGATCAACTTTACCTATAAGTGTCAGTACCCAGTTATATTATGTACATTTAGGAAAGAATCCAGGCCTTTTTTTAAAGCAATCTACTGAACTGGCCAGAACCACCTCTGGAGGGAGTCTATTCCACATTTTCACAGCTCCTCCTGCGAAGAAATCTTTCCGTATTTGGAGATGAAATCTCTTTTCCTCTAGACGTAAAGAGTGCCCCCTTGTCCTTTGTGATGACCTTAAATTGAATAACTCACCATTTCCCTTTCACACTTCATTTTGACAGTTTTACTATTAACAAACATTCTCATATAACTGCAGCAACATCGCAGACTCTTGTCTTTCCATTTAGAAGGCCATCAGGTCTGGGAGTCGTCAGGGCACGGTGCACCCTATCCAATTTATGGGGAGAGATATCTGGTATCAGTTGTTTCATTAAGGTTTCTATTGAGTCTTCCAAATTCATCACTGTTTCCGGGAGACCCCGCATGCGAATATTAAATCGTCTGGATCTATTCTCCAGATCTTCGATTTTGGCGTTTGCTTGATCAAGTTGATTTTGTAAGGATGTGATCATTCTGGAGTTTTGGTTAACTTTTTTCACAGTACCGTCCATTTTTAACTCTATATTGTCCAATCTTACTCCAATATTGTAGAAGTCCTCTTTCATGTCTGATGTAATGATTGAACAGGCTTTGGACTAGACATGTGCACAATGAAATATTTTGTTTCGTAATTTCGTTTTTGTCCGAAAAATAAATCTATTTAGTTACTCCTGAAATTTGACTCTTCATGTCTCTTAATGTCTCTTTATGTCAAATCTTTTCTCTCTATGTCAACTCTTCTTCATGTCTCTATAATGTCGAATCTTTTCTCTTTATGTAGAATAATATTGGACTAATAGAGTTAAGGTTAGGCACATTCGACCGTAACGAAAACGAAAATAGAGCATTTGTTTATGTCGGATCTTTCGGTTTTCGTTTTCTGTGCTTTTGTTATCGTTTGTTAAAACGATAACGAAAATACCTGAAATTCAGATGAAAATGCATTCGAACAAAAATGAATGCACATGTCTACTTTTGGACAATTCTTGTTGCAAGAGAGTAGAAAATCTAGCCAGAAGTACTGTATTTCTGGAATAAGAGGCAACGGGGGCAGGTGGCTGAGGAGTTAGAGAAACATTTTGGCAGAAGGCTAGTTCAGTAAGTTCCGCTATCTGCTTGTCCGTGGAGGAGGTTGGGGTTATTGTAAATAATAAGGCCCTATCTGAGGTTTCCGATAAGGGAGATGATTGCGGATTATCACTCCGTGGGGAGGAGAATTCTCCCTGGGATTGGGAAGAAAAGGGATCCTTATGGATCATAGCTTGTATTGAGAGCACATTAGCAGGAGTATGTGGGCCAGCTACAATATTTTTCTCTTCCTCACGCGCCACTCCTTTTTCTATCAGCTCCATCTTAGTTTGGGGAGACTGAAACTGCTTCTGCAATTGGGAGCTGTCTATTCTCTCTGTTGTCTGATTAATTAGCGGTGAGGACCATTGTGGTTGCGGCTGTGTCATTAAACTGGCACGGTAAGAGTTACTCTTACTCCCCACCTTCATAGGTTGCAGAATTTGTTGTTTCTTCTGAGACACGTCGTCAGCTGCGTCACTTCCACCCGGCGCCATTTTTGTCTGAGGAGACTGCTGCTGAGCTTTTAAGGCGCGGGTTATTCGGTAGAACGGGAGTATTTTTTCTGATTGTATTTATTCCCCGCGGTCATCCGCTGCATGGTCCGTTCCCAAATCACGGGTAAGCAGTTAGTTGTCCGATCGTCCTTAATGCTATTTACAGCTGTTTTAGGGATCGAGATGTATGGAGCTCATTTAGAACGTTCACGGCGCCGCGCCCATGCCCTCTTGAGTTCTAATGCAGACCTTGACATTTTGGTTCATGTGAGATTGTCGAAGATTCCAACTCTTTATTCAAGCCTTTGTTCTCTTTAACTCCTACCAAAGCTAATTTCAGGCTTTCACATCAAGCTTCAAGGTTTTGGTTTTTCCACTAAGCACTTATTCCCATTATTAATTGATCTAGTTCCTCCTTTATGTGCAGATAAGGCAGCCAGTAAGGACTTCCCTGGCACTTCCTACACCGTGGGAGATCTTTCCCCAAACTACCGTTCCAAACTTGTAGGAGGCCTTCTCTCACTCTCACTACGCTGTCTATCTCTCAAGTCACTATTAGGTCAATACCCTTCTTACTAAATATGTTATCCCCCCAACACCTCCTGGCACGTGTCATATCCTATTATCAACTCAAACTGGCCATCAGGTTCACTCTCACTATTGCTGTTGCCCTTGACAATCGGCTCATAAATCAGCAATGACCTAAAGTGAGAATTGTTTGTAAAACATCCCATATCACCCTAAGATGATCCCATTTCAACATTTGTATGGCCTCTTACCAGATCCAAAAGGATCAAGTGCACACATGAGAACACCACCGATGGGATAAGCACCACCACTTCAAACAGCTCTGCATGGTCAGGGGCTCCCTGTCCACAGGGCTAAGAAATCATATTGGAGGACTCATAGTGAATTACCAATAACAACTTTTTACTTTCAGCGTGGCCACCTGCAGCATGGACCATGCGTCCTGACGTCACCGCTGTCTCTACCCAACGTATTTCCCCTCAGAAGGGATTGGAGGTCAACGCGCAGCGTCACATCCAAAACATTTATAGCGGAGAAAGCGGAACTGGTAATGGTTAGCAGATGAACCCCTTATCAAGGAAACGGACCACTTCCATGTGTCTGTATGTCAACCTAACCACCCAATTCAACTAAAATTAGTATTCAAATTCATTCAAATCTTTAATACTATCAAAAGATCATCTTATTGGAAGACTAAATGACTGTGGAAAAAGAAATTGCAGAAAAAAATAAACGCTAGAACATAATAAAAATAAAATAACAGCTATATCAAAATATATAAAAAGTATTTGGCGGAACATAAAACACATTTTCTGAAAAGCAGCAAGCAAAATTATGAAACCTAATGTAGGATGCAGTATTTATCTTCAACACAAGGTGGTGATGTCACTTGGAACAAACAGGAAGTGGTGTAGGCTACAGACAGGAAGTGATGTAGGAGCATAAACAGGAAGTTCATGGTAAAGGAGTGGGAGGGAGGGAGATAGCAGACATTGCTGGAACTAGTCGTAGAGGAGGTAATAAGATATTATTTTATACTTACACCAAGTAACCCCCCCGTCATGTCCGTCCTTTTCCTTTATAGTCACTGTAATGTCTACAATGCATTATAGTAAGGGCACATTCTGCATATATAGAACCATTTATCCAACTGTTTATCCAGAGCCTCTGGTTTATAAATCGGATACATCTGAATTATAGCTCTTGATTTTTCGGAGGTGTCAGAATATCACTGTATTTCTCCAAGGAGGAGTGGGAGTATATAGAAGGACACAAGGATCTCTACAAGGACGTCATGATGGAGAATCAGCCGCCCCTCACATCACCGGGTAAGAGGAGACTTTATTGTAAAGGAGAGAGCAGTACGGAGGCTCCACCTAGATCCCCCATCATCTGATAAACACATAGAAACAATGTATTCAGCCAGTGTGTGTGTTTCCTACAGATGGATCCAGTAATGGGAATCCACCAGAGAGATGTCCCCGTCCTCTGTATTCCCGGGATTCCACACAGGAAGGTCACACCATCCCCCACCATCATCAGGTAGGTGGGACTGAGCATGTAGACCTAAAAATATATTTGCGGTATGGGGTAACATTCCTATATGTCATCTCTTGCTCCTTTTTACAAATGTAGTCTTTCATCTTTGGGGTTTAGGGTGAAAAGCTAAAAGGCATTAAAGTTGAAGTTAAAGAGGAAGAAGAAGAGACGTTGGTGAGTGGAGATCAGCAGTCAATGGAGGAGGGTTGCCCTCTGTATTCCCAGAATTTTACATGGGAAGGTCACCACTATACAGAGAATGATCAGGTAGACGGGACCGAGTGAAAAACTCAAAAATTATTCTACGAGAGAACATTCTTCTGTGTCATCTCTTATTATTGTCAGCAGTGTTTCCAGATGTTATATTTTATCATCTCTGGAATTTAGAATGAAGAACGGAAAGACATCAAAGTTGAGGGTAAAAAGGAGGAAGAAGAAGAAGAAGAAGAAGAGAGGTTGGTGAGTGGAGATCAGCAGTCTATGGAGGAGGGGGAGAAGATTATCGGAGTTAAACCGGAGGAATCTTCTCTATATATGGACACAAGTAAGTCATAAACACTAAATTAAGAAAGTTCACATTCTTTTCATTACCGTATATACTCGAGTATAAGCCGACCTGAATATAAGCCGAGGTACCTAATTTTACCACAAAAAAATGGGAAAACGTATTGACTCTAATATAAGCCTATGGTATCCATGTGCATGCCTCACTCTGTCCATGACTAGACTGACGTTTAACATGGGAGTCTATGGAAGGGGTGCCCGGTTTGAAAAATCGGTGCTCCCCAGCCGTAGGTCCCAAAGACAACAAACTTTGCACACTGATAGAGGAGAAATGCGGCTACATTTGTGCCAAGTTCCGTATCCAGGGGGACCTGCAACCGGCCGGTACTGGGTCCCCAAATTCACCGGAGAAATTACTGTTTAACATGGGAGTCTATGGAAGGAGTGCCCGGCTTTGAAAAATTGGTGTTCCCCGGCCGTAGGTCCCCTGGACAACAAACTTTGCACACTTGTAGAGGATAAGTGGGGCTACATGTTTGCCAAGTTCGGGGGCCAGGGGACCTACGGTCGGCTGGTACCAGGTCCCCAAATCCGGGAGATCAGGTGCAAAAAGGTGACTCGAATATAAGCTGAGGGGGGCATTTTCAGCACAAAAAAAATGTGCTGAAAAACTCAGCTTATACTCGAGTATATGGTAAGTTAAAAGAATTCCTTCTTTGTTCTAAAAGGCAGATAATTCCCCAGATTAAAATATTCTACAATGATTCTTACAAATATTAGAAGCTCTTCCAGTCTGCTAGAACATGTTCCTCTGGAAGACTATGAAAGGTCCATCTTCATTCCTCAATATAACGTCATGTTCCCAACAAAGGAGGAGGAGATACTGTACACCATATGAAAGGTCCATCTCCATTCCTTAATATAACGTCATGTTCCCAACAAATGAGGAGGAGATGCTGTACACCATATGAAAGGTCCATCTCCATTCCTCAATATAATGTCATGTTCCTAACAAATGAGGAGGAGATGCTGTACACCATATGAAAGGTCCATCTCCATTCCTCAATATAATATCATGTTCCCAACAAATGAGGAGGAGATGCTGTACACCATATGAAAGGTCCATCTCCATTCCTTAATATAACGTCATGTTCCCAACAAATGAGGAGGAGATACTGTACACCAAATGAAAGGTCCATCTCCATTCCTCAATATAACGTCATGTTCCCAACAAATGAGGAGGAGATACTGTACACCATATAAAGGATTTATCTACAATTCCTTATCTTTATCCATCTGATGTATCAGAGACAATGTAGGACTTGAGGGCTCCATGTGACCCTGTTGTACTTATTGTGAGGCTCTCAAACATGGGCGCTGTAGTTGGAGTTTTCCTTACCTAGATGATTACTCCAGGAATACAACTGCCATTTGTTGGTTAAATGGTTTATTTTTTTTCACATTTCTTTTCCCCCTTGTAGTATGTTTTCTCTCTCTGACCATCTTGCCCAGTGTATACATATGACTTCTGAATACAAGATGTATGAGAACAGATATGACTTCTATTAAATATTGCTTTCCAGCAGATGGACGGTGTTTCTGGAATATAAATACATCGGAGGGACATCTTATTATATCTCCAGATTGTAAGGCAGAAGATACCGACATTCCACAATATTCTCCCAAAGTCACCTCTGATTGGTTGGTTAGATCATCAGATCCTTCTAATCCTGAGGAACCTTCTGATAAATCCCATACTATGACCTCAGATGTCCTTCCAAGTTCTCACAGTGCTGACAGATCACCAGATCCATCCAATCCCCAGACATCTTCTTCAAGCCATAAGAAGGTTCACACAGGAGAGTGTTCATTGTCATGTTCAGAGTGCGGGAAATCTTTCACTAAAAACACAAACCTTCGTAGGCACCAGAAAATTCACAATGGTGAGCGTCCCTTTCTATGTTCAGAGTGCGGGAAATGTTTCACTACAAACAAAATCCTTGTTAGGCACCAGAGAATTCACACAGGTGAGCGTCCCTATTCATGTTCAGAGTGCGGGAAATGTTTCACTGCAAGGAAAAACCTTTCTATGCACCAGAAAATTCACACTATTGAGCGTCCCTATCCATGTTCAGAGTGCAGGAAATGTTTCACTCTGAAACAACAACTTATTGTACACCAGAGAATTCACACAGGTGAGCGTCCGTTTTCATGTCCAGATTGCAAGAAAACTTTTGTTCGGAAAGCAGCCCTGGTTTCCCATCGAAGAATTCATACGGGTGAGCGTCCTTTCTCTTGTTCAGAGTGCGGGAAATGTTTTGTTAAAAAAGAAAACTTTATTATCCACCAGAGAACTCACACTGGTGAGCGTCCTTTCTCTTGCTCAGAGTGTGGGAAAAGTTTCCTTAAAAAAGAATCACTTTTTAGACATCTGAGAATTCACACGGGTGAACGTCCTTTTTCATGTTCAGAATGTGGGGAAAGTTTCACTCGTAAAGGAGAACTTGCTGTACACCAGAGAATTCACACGGGTGAACGTCCTTTCCCTTGCTCGGAGTGCGGGAAACGTTTCCTTAAAAAAATAAACCTTACTGAACACCTGAGAATTCACACCGGTGAACGTCCTTTCCCTTGTTCGGAGTGCGGTAAAGGTTTCTCTACAAAACAAAAACTTATTAGACACCAGAGAACTCACACTGGCGAGCGTCCTTATTCATGCTCAGAGTGCGGAAAATCTTTTGCTCAGGAAGGAACTCTTGTTGAACATCAGAGAATTCACACAGGTGAGCGTCCTTATTCGTGTTCAGAGTGCGGGAAATCCTTCATTCATAGAGGATACCTTGCTATACATCAGAGAATTCACACAGGTGAACGCCCTTATGCCTGTCCACAGTGCAGGGAATCTTTCTCTTTAAAAGCAGCCCTTGTTAAACATCAGAGAATTCACACAGGTGAGCGTCCCTATTCATGTTCAGAGTGCGGGAAATGTTTCACTATGAAAGGAAATCTTGTGCAACACCAGAGAATTCACACAGGAGAAAGTCCTTTTTCATGTTCAGATTGCGGGAAATCTTTCAATCGTAAGGGAAGCCTTCTGAAACACCACAGAAGACACACCACAGAGCGGTCTCATTGCATTCAGAGTTTGGGAAATGAATTACATAGAAAAGAAGGCGGAGACATCACAGAGAAATCTCTTGCTGATTGATTGACAAATGTACGATGGCTTTTCCAGGTGGAACTGTTGAGTCCATGGAACATCTGGACGATAAGAAATTGTTTGTTAGAGGGGTACATCCCGGCAGAAGTGATATTTTATTTATAGGTGGAGTTTGATGGACTGAGTCTTCCATTTTGTGACGGAACTCCTTGGCACCCCTTTTAGCTGCTTCTGCCAAACCGTGCCTCCTGCCCTCCAAACCATTCCAGCAGACCGGGACCCAATACCAGCCCTTTTAACATTGGACGCAGACAAGATGTTGCGGTAGAACTAAAGGATTGACCGTTTATTGAACAGAAGTACGGAGTTTTATACACTTTAAAAGTAGGGCAGTCACCACATGGACAATAAAACCAAATATTACCCAAAACATCAAACAATAGTTTATCTCCAAGAGAGATTATCCAAAAGACAGAAACAATAGGTGATTTAATTAACAATGGGAATTCCCACCTAGACAATGCTTTAATTAATCAGGGATTGCAGACTGTCCGGCAACAGTATTCAAGAAAACCCAGGGCTGTCCAAATATCATTAACCAGCTTTCTTTTCACATAAATCTGCTCACTGAGTTTGAAGTTGGCAGAGACCATCATCGGACACAGACAAGATGTTGCGGAAAGAATGACCTTTTATTGAACAGAAGTACAGGTTTTTATTCACTTCAAAAGTAGGGCAGACACCACATGAACAATAAAACCAAATATTACCCAAAACATCACACCATGGTTTAGATAACGAGCTAGAGTTGACACAAGGTTAATTCCATCATAAAAACCTTCAAGAGTTAGTCAACAGACAGAAACAATAGGTGACTTAATTAACAGTGGGAATTCGCATATAGACAATGCTTTGTTTATTTAGGGATCCCAGACTGTCCGGCAACCGTATTCAAGAAAACCCAGGGCTGTCCTAATCTCATTAACCAGCTTTCTTTTCACATATATCTGCTCACTGAGGTGGGTAGGGGGTGGAATGATGCTCAAAGATGGGTAGGTTGCAGAGACAAGGAACAGTGCTCGGAGGTGGATAGGGGGTGGAACGTTGCTCAAAGATGGGTAGGGGGCCGAGACAAGGAATGGTGCTTGAAGGTGGCTATGGGGCGGAGACAAAGGACAGTGCTCGGAGGTAGGTAGGGGGTGAAACGGTGCTCAGAGTTGAGTAGGGGGCAGAGACAAGGTAAAGTGCTTGTAGGTGGGTGGAACCAAGGAATGGTGCTCGGAGGTGGGTAGGGGGCAGAGACAAGTAATAGTGCTCGGAGGTGGGTAGGGACAGAGACGAGGAATAGTGCTCAGAGGTGGGTAGGGAGCAGAGACAAGAAACAGTGCTCAGAGGTGGGTGGGGGGCAGAACCAAGGAACGGTGCTCAGAGGTGGGTAGGGGCAAAGACAAGGAACGATACTTGGAGGTGAGTAGGGGGAGGAGACAAAGGACAGTGCTCGGAGGTAGGTAGGGGGTGGAACGGTGCTCAGAGGTGGGTAGGGGGCAGAGGCAATAAACAGTGCTCGTAGGTGAATAGGGGGCAGAGACAGGGAACGGTGCTCAGAGGTGGGTAGGGGCGGAACCAAGAAATGGTGCTTGGAGGTGGGTAGGGGGTGGAAAAAAGCAACTGTGCTCGGAGATGGGTAGTGCCAGAAGCAAGGAACGGTGCTTGGAGGTGGGTAGGGGTCAGAGACAAGGAACGGTGCTCGGAGGTGGGTAGGGGGCAGAGACAAGGCACGGTTTTTGATGGTGGGTAGGGGGTGGGACCAAAGAACGGTGCTCAGAGACAAGGAACGGTGCTCAGAGGTGGGTAGGGGGCAGAGACAAGGCACGGTTTTTGATGGTGGGTAGGCGGTGGGACCAAAGAACGGTGCTCGGAGGTGGGTAGGGGGCGGAGACAAAGGGTGACTCAGAAAGGGAGAGTTTCTGCACCTCTGAGAAAAAAAGCCCTGGGGAGCAGTATCCATGCAGCTGCTGTGTCCCAATTGACATGGATTGAGCTGCCTGCACAGGGATGCACAGAACACCCGTCCATCCCCATGTGGACAACTACGGCTCTCGCACTGGTGAATATATAAATAATAAATATATTAAAATCAAACTGTTACTTTTCATTATATTTCTTTCATTCTTTAGCTAAAATATAATCTGTCTAATAATATAGAAATGTAAAAGCAAATGGTGCAACACAGATTGAATCCTGGCTTGTAACAAAATTTACAGCGGGAGCCCTGTCCAGGGTGCTGGTGGACGCAACCCTCACTTTTGTGACTACTTATTCCCAGGAATTCAACAGAACCAAACCCTCAGAACCCTGGTATGAACAAGAACAGGTATGACCTATCAGGTTAGGGATACTATTGAGCACTAATACCCATACAGAACCTATTTTTACTGGGTCCTCAAAAGAGGTTTACCCCTGAAGAAGTCTGTCCCTTACCACTGATGGGGTGCAAGACCAGGAACATCTAGCCAAGGTCACATGGAGTAGAATTTACGAGACACGTGTCAACTTTTCTCGCATTGACAGTTTGTTCCACCCATTATCGTCTGGTAGTCACCCTGGAAACAATCCAACATTGAACAATTAGCTTACGAGCCGTATATAACAATCGCAAAACTGTGGTATGAGCTTGTGGATTTAAAGCCTGGTACACACGATCAGATTTTCTGCAGACAAAACGTAGTACTTTTGCCCAAAGTGCGTTGGCCATGAACTTGTCTTGCATACAAACGGCAAAGAATTGTCGGCCAACAAACATGAAACCTACGTGGTTTTTCAGCTCTTTAGCGCCACCCTTTGGGCAACTTCTGCTTATGTTGTGTTATGGTGAGCATTGCTTCCGAGCATGCGTGTTTGTACTTTGGAGTTTTGTCTGACGCAAAATCCGACAACACAATTGTTGGCGGAAAATTTTAAAGCATGCTATCCAACATTTGTCTGGCGAAAATCCAACAATTGTGCGATGGAGCCTACAAATGGTCGGATTTTCCGCCAACAGCCTGTCGTCACACAATTCCCATTGGAAAATCTGATCGTGTGTACGAGGCTTAAAGGATTCTTCCTCCAGGGCACCCAACAGACACACAATGGGAGTTCTTGGAAAATTAAAGATAAACACTGGAGAAATTGCATCTAAGGCCTTGTACTCACGAGCAGACATGTCCGATGAAACCGGTCCGCGGACTGTTTTCATCGGACATGTCTGCCCGGGGACTGCCTGGGGACTTCTGTTCGATGGCTGTACACACCATCGAACAGAGGTCCGCGCGTAAACAATACGCGGGGCGTGTCCGCGGTGTCGCCGCGTCGATGACGCGGTGTCGCCGCAACAATGACGCGGCGACGTGGGCGGCCTGCCTTTAAAATGCTTCCACGCATGCGTCGAAGTCATTTGACGCATGCGAGGGATGGCGGGCGGCAGGACATGTACGGTAGGTCTGTACAGACGACCGTACATGTCCGGGCGGACAGGTTTCCAGCGGACTGTTTTAAAGCAAGTCCAGGAAACAGTTGTCCGCTGGAAACCTGTCCGATCCGCCCGAAAATGGTCCGCTCGGGCCTACACACGGCCAAACATGTCGTGAGTACGGGGCCTAAGGCCCTGTACACACGACCGGTTCATCTGATGAGAATGGTCCGACGGACCGTTTTCATCGGTCCATAGCTGAAGTGGTCTGATGTGTGTACACACCATCAGTTAAAAAAATGATCGGGTCAGAACGCGGTGACGTAAAACACACGACGTGCTGAAAAAAAACAAAGTTCAATGCTTCCAAGCATGCGTCGACTTGATTCTGAGCATGCGCGGGTTTTGAACCAATGCTTTTGTGTACTAACCATCGGTTTGGCCCGATCGGTCAGCGGTCCATCGGTTCGATTTTAAAGCAAGTTTTAAAATTTTGGTCCGAAGGACAAAAGACCAATGGGCCGTACACACGGTCGGTTTGGACCGATGAAACTGAACCTCGGTCCATTCTCATCGGTTTTGACCGGTCGTGTGTACATCTTAGGACATCTCCAAAGCTTATGGATTAGGTCACCGTGATCTTGTTTGCATTTTGGGCATAAAGGGGTGTTGTGTTTATATAATCTATATCATTTATATAATTGAACAGGTATTCTATAGACTCTGTGCACTAAATATAATTGGGATCGTTTTTGAGAGGCTGAAACATCCCATGTTTCCCCATCTATAGCGCCTATGTCTGTATCCCGGTTTCGGTGTTCCAGTGCATGCAGTTCATGAGCGAGACACCACTTCTCTGCAGCCTCACCAATCATCTTTTTACCACGACAGAGATATCATCCCCACCGGTTGGGAAGGAGAGTCCTTCACCCTAGATCTGCCATACCTCTGCTCCAGGGAAGAGTTGCCCATTCAGAACAGAAACTATTCATCCCGGAAAGGCGTTCTCTCATCTCCTGTTTCAGAGGCTGATCACTTTGAGAAGCGATGAGCAACTTGCAAGTTATCTGAAATATTTGGAGACCCTGTTTTCTCCCACAAGGAATATGTAACTATGCATGGCCATTATTGTTTTCCATCGTACTTTTTCCATTAGCCTCAGGGCTTAAGCCTCGTACACACGATCAGTCCATCCGATGAGAACGGACCGATGGACCTGACTGATGGTCCGTCGCGCCTACACACACTCAAAATGTCCCACATGTATTTAACTGTGCTCTGATCAAAGTTACTTTACAGTACCAACTCATCTGATGGTGAAGAAATCGAAGTCTCTTAGGTTGTGGAACAAACCTAACGTAGACTGCAGTATTTATCTTCAACACAAGGTGGTGATGTCACTTGGAACAAACAGGAAGTGATGTAGGCTACAGACAGGAAGTGTTTAGGTAAAACAGTGGGAAACGAGACATTGCTAGAACTAGCAGCAGAGGAGGTAATATGATATTATTTTATATTTACACCCAGTAACCCCCGTCATGTCCGTCCTCTTCCTCTAGTCACTGCGATGTCTGCTATGCATTATAAGGACACATTCTGCATATATAGAACTATTTATCCAACTGTCCATCCAGAACCTCTGGTTTATAGACCAGATACATCCTAAATATAGAACCATTTATCCAACTGTCCATCCAGAACCTCTGGTTTATAGACCAGATACATCTGTAGCGCCCCTTACTTTCAGTAAAGGCACCACTAAAGTTAGCGGGGGAATGAGAGAGATAATTTGCTCTCATTCCAAATTATGTCAAATTTGGCTGTCGCCAAATCTGGTTTGTCCTGTGTGCTAGACTGCGTTCTAGGGATGAGGTGCCAGAGAGGTCCACGCGGAGCCGCTTCTTCCTAGCAGCCAATTAGAGGAGTTTTCCCCTCGCAGGGCATGCTGGAGAGGATTATTTCTGTGTTGTTGTTCTTGGTTCTTCGCGGGTTCCGGGTGCGGCACCCACCTTTAGGGTGTGCGCACATAGCGGGCCCCACCACTATGGCCTACCTGGCCTGGGGTCGCGCGCAACGCAGAGTTCCTGACTCTGGGCCCTCATGGCCTGGAGCAACTGATGCTGACAGGGGCCCCAGTGACTTACTCCCAAACTCTACTGAAGAGATCCTAAGCTACGTGCTGTGCGGTGGGGGATCGGCTCTAGGAGAACCCGGAGGCAGGTTGTCTGAGAGACTTGAACGAACCATCAGGGATCTGGGTGACCGGACACTGACAGATAACATTAGCATTGTCAGTCGGTGACCCCGAACGCAATTTACTGGGAGGATAAGCTCAACTATTTAGCTCATCCAAGTTCTAGGACTGTGGCAGAGGCCCCACTAGAGCCAGGTCTGTGGCAGAGGCCTGTTCCTCCCAGCAACCTTAAAGTGACGCTTCGGCTGCCAGGCTCGAGTCTGTCACTTCACCCACTCTGGCTAGAGTGGCGACGAACTGTATCTACTACTACTGAGAGCAGGATTGCTCGGTTCATATCCAGGCCTGATACCGCAAAGTTCTCTTACTTCATCAACCTTTTCTCTCTACCTCATGTTGATGTTGGTCGTGTTGGGCCGAGAAATAAAGCATTCAGAAAATCTCACTCGCTGATTGGACATTCGTTTACTGCTCTACTCACTACAATCACCCTAGACAACGATTAGAGGTAACTTAATACGCTGATCCCAAAACAACCAGCGGCTCCTGAGGGGGTAGTGCTATACATCCTAAATATAGAACCATTTATCCAACTGTCCATCCAGAGCCTCTGGTTTATAGACCAGATACTTCTTAAATATAGAGCCATTTATCCAACTGTCCATAAAGCTGTCTCTGGATTGTTGGCATCCATGTGTCTGGATGGTGACTGTATCATTGTGTGTGTCAGGTTCCTATAAGGTGTCAGGATGTCGCTGTCTATTTCTCCATGGAGGAGTGGGAGTATTTAGAAGGACACAAGGATCTCTACAAGGACGTCATGATGGAGAATCAGCTGCCCCTCACATCACCGGGTAAGAGGAGACTTTATTGTAAAGGAGAGAGCAGTATGGAGGCTCCACCTAGATCCCCCATCATCTGATAAACACATAGAAACAATGTATTCAGTCAGTGTGTGTGTTTCCTACAGATGGATCCAGTAATGGGAACCCACCAGAGAGATGTCCCCGTCCTCTGTATTCCCGAGATTCCACACAGGAAGGTCACACCATCCCCCACCATCATCAGGTAGGTGGGGCTGAGCATGTCCATATAAAAATATATGCAAGATAACATTCTTCTCTTTTCCATTTTCACATATCTATTGTTTCCTTTTTACGGTTTAGAGTGAAGCATTGAATGACATCAAATTGGAGGTTAAAGTGGAAGAAGAAGAGACGATGATAAGGGGAGATCGGCGGTCTATGGAAGACGGTGGCTCTCTGTATTCCTCGGATTCCATAAAGGAAGATCAAAACTATACGCACCCTGATCAGGTAGATGAGAATTGTGATAGATTGGTAACCCTGACCCAATTTCAGGGCACAACTATTCTGCCTGCTGGCCCAAATTGTGAGAGCAAGAAATAATAGACTACGTTCTTGCTTGTTCCAGTGCCAAGAGAAGGAGTTTTTATTCCTACTGCAGATTTATAGACAAAATGACATCATTCACATGAGCACATATGATTGGTTCAATCCATATAAAGTCTTCCTTCTTGTACGTTTATTCTTGGCACAAAAGTCCTCGTGGCATACTCAGACCAGTGCCGGCCCAAGACATTGTGCTGCCTGGGACCAAGAATGAAATGCTGCCCCCCCCAGAAAAAAAATCACGCCAACCAAAAGGCCCCCACATTCATTATTTTATATCATGATAACTAAAGGGGACCCGTCATGGCTCTATACATGTATAAAGGAGTATAAAAAGAGGACCTGTCATTACTCTTTACATGTAAAGGAATATCAAGTGGACCTGTCATGGCTCTATACATGTATATAGGACTATAAAGAGTACTTGACATTGCTCTATACATGTATAAAGGAGTATAACGAGGACCTGTCATGGCTCTATACATGTATAAAGGAGTATAACGAGGACCTGTCATGGCTCTATACATGTATAAAGGAGTATAACGAGGGCCTGTCATGGCTCTATACATGTATATAGAGGACCTGTCGAGACTCTTTACATGTAAAGGAATATAAAGAGGACCTGCCATGGCTCTATAAATGTATATAGGAGTATAAAAAGGACCTGTCATGGCTCTATAAATGTATATAGGAGTATAAAGAGGACCTGTCATGGCTCTATAGATGTATAAAGAGGGCCTGTCATGGCTCTATACATGCATATAGGCGTATAAAAGAAGGACCTGCCATGGCTCTATACATGTATCCAGGAGTATAAAGGGACCTGTGAATTGCCGGCGGCCACAATGTCTTTTGCGCAAACGAATCAATGTACGCCAATTGTGTTTTTTGATTTTTTGTTGGTACCAAAAACATGTAGAAGAATACATATTGACCTAAACTGAAGAAAATAGTTTATTTTTCTAAATTTTGGGGATATTTATTATAGCAAAAAGTAAAAAAAAAATATATATATGTATATATTTATAGCACAAAAAATATGCTGCCCCCCTAAAAGTGCTGCCTGGTACCCATGGTACCACCCGGTCCCATCATAGGGCCGGCCCTGACTCAGACGCACAGGGTCCACCACTTAAATTCACAGGGGCTTCACTCAGAGCCATATATGCTCCCTCGGTGGAAGAAGGGAGGAGGGGTGACGTATTAATAGTTCTCTTTGTCTTCACTCCGAGCTGAATCTGTTACTTCATTAAAGGATAATAACATTTGTTGCAATACCCGCACACATATACATTTTATCAAGAAATAAAAAGAAATAAAACAATATAATGAAAGAAAAGCAACATTTGAGTGATTTTAGCACAAAGTAGCATATCATAAAATATTAATTTTAGTAACCTCCATCACAACTGAGCCGTAGAATTCCAAAGTAATTCTAATCTATGAGATGACATCTTCTGTGTAAACGTTAAACCCTTTTTTTTTTTTTGCATAAACAATTTATTTAAAGTTTTGCAGATAATCCAAAAGGCAAAAGGATTCCATGAACCTTACATACTCCTATAGGGTGACCAGACATCCCTGGTTTCCGGGGACAGTCCCCCCCATTGAGGACACTGTCCCAGGGCTGTCTTAATGAGAGGGCACACCTGGGCACTGCCCAGGGGCCCCAGCTGCACGGGGGGGCCCTGTTTTTTCCCCAAAGCAGCTGGTCCTTGAGCCCAAGCTGCCCCAAAATTGGGGGCCACATGATGGCACTGGGAGTGATAGGTACACAGGGGAGGCAGTCTGTCCCCGGGCTTAATTTGAAAAGTCTGATCTCCTTATACTCATATGAATGGTAACAACAGTATGGGTCAAACACAGAGAGGACAAGAAACAAAAACAAGAAAAAATTTAAACAAAGGGCATTCTTTTCAGGGAAGTATAAACAGCAAAAATAAAAGGTGGTTCACCCGAAGTCTAATTTGAGAGTACGATATCTAATAGGCAACTAAGATAGCTCCTGCTCCAGCTATCCGTGACACCAAAAAAAAAAAAAAAAGAAAGACGGGGGGAGGAAAAGGAGGAGTCGAGGGAAGGGGCATGTATGGACAAAGGAAAGGGAGTGAGGACATCACCAACTGCCTTCTCCGACATCCATTGATTAGAACATTAATGTGCATGCCGCCTTTAGCTTGACACAGGATTAACCCTTAGGATCTGGGGTTATAGGGCCCCTAATCATATTCAGGTAGCATCTTTTGTGAGCTCCTAGTATAACTGGGAGCAGAGGCGGCTCTAGGCTTTGTGAGGCATTAGGCAAAACTTGACATGGAGCCTCACTCACGCCCATAATGGGGAAAATAATTCAAGGACAAGAGCCTCTTCCCCACAACCCTGGCTGGTGGTTGTGGGGGTCTGCGGGCAGGGGGCTTATCGGAATCGGGAAGCCCCCTTTAACAAGGCGGCAACCAGATCCTGCTCTTTATTAAATAAGGGGCGGGGGGACCCAGCGATGTCACCTGGTGAACCTGCCCCCTTGTGACGTCATTGACTGAGGGCATGCTGGGTCATTGACGTCACAAGGGATGGTGTCACCAATATTCACTGGTTGTTAGGGACACTGGCAGCCCCCGCTCCTGACTCAGGGCTGAGCACAGCAGCATTAAGGTATCCTGACCCTCAAAATTGGGGAAATACATTGAGTAATTTAGGCGGCCGCGAGGCCTCAGGCGACCGCCTAATTTGCCTAATTAAAGAGCCGCCTCTGACTGGCAGTTTCTAAAGGTCGTCCAGCTTTCTCATGTAGCAGTAAACTTATAACGCGTACACACGTTCGGAAATTCCGACAAGAAAAGTCCGATGTGAGCTGTTGTGTGTAGGCTCCATCAGACTTTTGCTGTCAGAATTTTCACGAACAAAAGATTGAGAGCAGGTTCTCAATTTTTCCGACGGAAAAAGTTCCTATCAGAAATTCCGATCTTCTGTATGCAATTCCGACTCGCAAAAAAACACGCATGCTCAGAATGGAGCAGAAGAGCCGAACTGCCTATTGAACTTCATTGATCTCGGCTCGTCGTACGTCTTATACGTCACCACGTTCTTAGCGGTCGGAATTTCGGACAAGGATTTGTGTGACCGTGTGTATGCAAACCAAGTTTGAGCCAACATTCCTTCTGAAAAATAACACGGTTTTCTGTTCGGAATTTCCGATCGCGTGTACGCGGCATTAGAGATTTTATCCAACGAGATATAGATCAGCTCCTCCATCTCCGCAATACGGTTAATTCGATGGAACCATTCGGTCATTGCAGGTGGATATGTGGACCGCCACTGATCGGGTACACACATCCTAGCAGTGTTGGCCATGTATATCGCAACCGACTTGTAGTACCGCTTTTTATGGATTTTAGATAGGGAGTAGAAGATACTGTGCCAGATTCTCGTAGATCCGGCATATCTCTGCGACGGCGTAACAAATGTCATTTACGTTACGCCGCCGCAAGTTTTACAGGCAAGTGCTTTATTCACAAAGCACTTGCCTGTAAAGTTGCGGCGGCGTAGCGTAAATCACCCGGCGCAAGCCCGCCTATTTCAAATTAGGCAGGTAGGGGGTGTATAGCATTTAAATTAAGCGCGTTCCCGCGCCGAACGTAATGCGCATGCGCCGTCTGAAAAATATCCCAGGGTGCATTGCTCCAAATGACGTCGCAAGGACGTCATTGGTTTCGACGTGAGCGTAAATGGCGTCCAGCCCCATTCACGGACGACTTACGCAAATTACGTAAATTTTAAAATTTTGACGTGGGAACGACGACCATACATTGATTGCGCCTCATATACCCAGGAGCAACTTTACGCCCGGACAAGCCTAACGCAAACGTCGTAACTTCACTGCATCGGCTGCGCGTACGTTCGGGAATTCGCGTATCTAGCTAATTTGCATACTCAACGGGGAAAACGACGGAGGCGACACCTAGCGGACAAAAAAAAATTGCATTTTAGATCCGACGGCGTAAGAGCCTTACGCCTGTCGGATCTAATGGTTATCTATGCGTAACTGATTCTAAGAATCAGTCGCATAGATACGACGGCTCGGATTAGAACTTACGACGGCGTACATGGCGCTGCGCCGTCGTATGTCCTCTGAGAATCCGGGCCACTGTGTCTGGGAATACTCCAGCGGGAGAGAGGACACCTTTATTATCACATCAACGGAGGGTATAAAAAGTGTAGCTGCTGACTTTTAATAAACAGAAACTTACCTGTTCCACGGTCCATCGATGCGGGCACATGGAGCGTTGCTCCTCTCCTCTCCTCAGCCACCATACACGAACGTAGTGATGTAATAGACGTACTACGTGTTTTTTTCCTGCTCTTTACTGCCACCCTTTGGGCATCTTCTGCTATTGTCTGATCTTTAGCATTGGTTCTGAGCATATATGTGTTTGAACTTTGGACTTTAGTCCGATAGACTTGTGTACACATGAACGGATTAGCCGACGTAGGACATTTGTTGCTGGAAAGTTTGTCTGTTCTCACAGCGAACATTTGTCCGATGAAAAAGCAAAAAAGTTTGTCCACGCGGTCGGAATGTCCGCTAAAACAGGTCCGTCAGACAATTGTTGTCAAAAAGTCAGATGGTGTGTATGGGCCTTAAGAATGGATTGCTCCTTTTTTCACAATTGTATTTTATCATCTTTGGGGTTTAGGGTGAAGAAGGGAAAGACATCAAAGTTGAGGATAAAGAGGAAGAAGAAGAGAGGTTGGTGAGTGGAGATCAGCAGTCTATGGAGGAGGGGGAGATGATTATGGAAAGTAATCAGGAGGAATCTTCTCTACATATCAACACAAGTAAGTCATAAACACTAAATGCCAATACGCTTCACTATTTAATTCTACTTCTCTAAGTATAAAGCATGTATTCATATTGTTACATGGAATATGTGATATGTCCATTGAGCTATAGAAAAATCCACCATGGCAGTTAATCAAGATTAGGGCAGCAAAAAATTATAAAATATGACCATAATTCATTAGGTTAAAAGAATTCCTTCTTTTTTCCAAAAGGCAAATAACTCCCCAGATCAACATTCTACAATGATTCTCATTACAAATATCAGAAGCTCTTCCAGTCAGCTAGAAGTATTTGGTGGAATATTTATCTCATATTTACAGCTGGTATAGCAAAGAACCTGGCCACATGATACAGGAAGTCTCCTGTCCTTGCCAAAGAAATGTAATTTATGTATTTCATACACCATCCAGTGTTCCCAATTTAGTGTTCATCATCTCCATTCCTCAATATAACGTCTTGTTCCCAACAAATGAGGAGGAGATACTGTACACCATATGAAAGGTCCATCTCCATTCCTCAATATAACGTCATGTTCCCAACAAATGAGGAGGAGATACTGTACACCATATGAAAGGTCCATCTCCATTCCTCAATATAACGCCATGTTCCCAACAAATGAGGAGGAGATACTGTACACCATATGAAAGGTCCATCTCCATTCCTCAATATAACATCATGTTCCCAACAAATGAGGAGGAGATACTGTACACCATATGAAAGGTCCATCTCCATTCCTCAATATAACGTCATGTTCCCAACAAATGAGGAGGAGATACTGTACACCATATGAAAGGTCCATCTCCATTCCTCAATATAACGTCATGTTCCCAACAAATGAGGAGGAGATACTGTACACCATATGAAAGGACCATCTCCATTCCCCAATATAACGTCATGTTCCCAACAAATGAGGAGGAGTTACTGTACATCATATGAAAGGTCCATCTCCATTCCTCAATATAACGTCATGTTCCCAACAAATGCATTCAGTAAGGAAAAAAAATTGAGGAGACTTAGAGGATGACCATAACAACATCATCGATGTATCTACTCCACAGCTAAATGTTTTAAATAAAGGGTCCATCTCCATTCCTCAATATAACGTCATGTTCCCAACAAATGAGGAGGAGATACTGTACACCATATGAAAGGTCCATCTCCATTCCCCAATATAACGTCATGTTCCCAACAAATGAGGAGGAGATACTGTACACCATATGAAAGGACCATCTCCATTCCCCAATATAACGTCATGTTCCCAACAAATGAGGAGGAGTTACTGTACATCATATGAAAGGTCCATCTCCATTCCTCAATATAACGTCATGTTCCCAACAAATGCATTCAGTAAGGAAAAAAAATTGAGGAGACTTAGAGGATGACCATAACAACATCATCGATGTATCTACTCCACAGCTAAATGTTTTAAATAAAGGGTCCATCTCCATTCCTCAATATAACGTCATGTTCCCAACAAATGAGGAGGAGATACTGTACACCATATGAAAGGTCCATCTCCATTCCCCAATATAACGTCATGTTCCCAACAAATGAGGAGGAGATACTGTACACCATATGAAAGGTCCATCTCCATTCCTCAATATAACGTCATGTTCCCAACAAATGAGGAGGAGATACTGTACACCATATGAAAGGTCCATCTCCATTCCTCAATATAACGTCATGTTCCCAACAAATGAGGAGGAGATACTGTACACCATATGAAAGGACCATCTCCATTCCCCAATATAACGTCATGTTCCCAACAAATGAGGAGGAGATACTGTACACCATATGAAAGTCGCACCTGAGGCTCCATATAAATTGTCAGTTTACCACCACTGCTGTAAAATATTTGAAAGGTATGTCTCTGTTCATCAGTACGATGTCATGTCTTTAGGAATAGGTGGAGAAAAGTTTTACTCTTCACTAGGGGTGCGCCTCTTCACTGGTCTCACGATTCAATTCGATTACGATTATCCTGTCCACGATTCGATTCGTTTATGCGATGCATCACGATTACTGCTCATGGTTAAAAACTTTTTATCCAAAAATTCAAGCAGTCAGAAAAACTCTTTCTTCAGTAGCAGACGGATGATGGCATCAGGCAGACGGATGATGGGCTCAGGCAGACGGATGATGGGATCAGGCAGACGGATGATGGGATCAGGCAGACGGATAGATGGGAGCAGGCAGATGGATAGATGGGATCAGGCAGACAGATGATGGGATCAGGCAGACGGATAGATGGGATCAGGCAGACGGATGATGGGATCAGGCAGACGGATGGTGGGATCAGGCAGACGGATGGTGGAATCAGAGGCAGACGGATAGATGGGATCAGGCAGACGGATGATGGGATCAGGCAGACAGATGATGGGATCAGGCAGACAGATGATGGGATCAGGCAGACGGATGGTGGAATCAGAGGCAGACGGATGATGGGATCAGAGGCAGACGGATGATGGGATCAGAGGCAGACGGATGATGGGATCAGGCAGACGGATGATGGGATCAGGCAGACGGATGATGGGATCAGGCAGACGGATGATGGCATCAGGCAGACGGATAGATGGGATCAGGCAGACGGATAGATGGGATCAGGCAGACGGATAGATGGGATCAGGCAGACGGATAGATGGGATCAGGCAGACGGATAGATGGCATCAGGCAGACGGATAGATGGGATCAGGCAGACGGATAGATGGCATCAGGCAGACGAATAGATGGCATCAGGCAGACGGATAGATGGCATCAGGCAGACGGATAGATGGCATCAGGCAGACGGATAGATGGCATCGGGCAGACGGATTATGGGCCAGATTCTCCAATATTCTGCGGGTGCCTCGCGTAAGCGATTTACACTACGCCGCCGCAACTTACTGGAGCAAGTGCCGTATTCCTCAAGCACTTCCTCCGTAGTTTGCGGAGGCGTAGTGTAAAAGACCTGGCGTATCCCCGCGTATTTCAAAGAGGTTGGCTTATATTTAAATTAAGCGTGCCCCCGTTTCGATCGAACTGCGCATGCGCCGGGCTAAAAATAGCCCAGTGCGCATGCTCCAGTTCTCGGCGGAAAACGTCAATGACGCCGACGTGTGCGCCATTGACGTAAAGTCATATTCAAGAACGACTTAGGAAAACGACGTACCCGACGGGAAAAGACGACGCGGACCCGACGCCATACTTAACATGGCATACGTGGGACTGGCGTAAAATTACCCCTCATATAGCAGGGGTAACCTTACGCTTCCGCAAACGACGTAAGCGACGGTTACGCGACGCAAATTCGTTCGGGAATCGGCGTATCAAGCTCATTTGCATAAACAAATGAGACCTGAACGTAAACGCCACCTAGCGGCCGGCGGTGAATTACATTTAAGATCCGACAGTGTAAGTGACTTACACATGTCGGATCTTCAGCGTATCTATGCGAAAATGATTCTAGGAATCACTACGACGGAGTTTCCTGAGATACTCCGTCGTAACTCTACTCAGAATATGGCCCTATGGCATCAGGCAGACGGATGGTGGGATCAAGCAGACGGATGATGGGATCAGGCAGCGGATGATTGGGATCAGGCAGACGGATAGATGGGATCAGGCAGACGGATAGATGGGATCAGGCAGACGGATTATGGCATCAGGCCGACGGATGGTGGGATCACAGGCAGAGGGATAGATGGGATCAAGCAGAGGGGTGGTGGGATCAGAGGCAGAGGATCAGGCAGAGGGATGATGGGATTAGGCAGAGGGATGTTGGGATCAGAGGCAGAGGGATGATGGGATCAGAGGCAGAGGGATCAGGCAGAGAGATGATGGGATCAGAGGCAGAGGGATCAGGCAGAGGGATGATGGGATTAGGCAGAGGGATGTTGGGATCAGAGGCAGAGGGATGGTGGGATCAGGCAGAGGGGTGATGGTAGTGGAGGGATGGGATCAGTCACAATGGCACTTACCTGCTCTCAGTGTCAGTCGATTCCCCTCCTCCATGCTGCTTAGTGTGTTTTGTTTCCCCCCCCTTCTGGTGCCTCCAGTGAAGCCTCTCCTCATGTCGGGTCTCCTCGAGCTCCTCCCCCTGCACTGTACTGGCTGTCAGCTCATCAGCTGACTTTCTTCTTCAGTGAAGGGGAGGGGGCTTTAAGCCACCATGCAGGTTCTGCCTCTGTGTTTCTCCCCGGGGAGGCAGAGCACTGCAAGGAGCGAAGCAGCAGATGACGTCATCAAACTATCGATTCCGCCGACTCGCAGTATCGATGCTGCATCGCGATCGTCCGAATCGTGATGCATCGATGCTGCGATTATATTCAGCACCCCTACTCTTCACCATAACCTTGCATCAGTGCAAAAATACTGTTGGTTTGGGTGATTTGGGTGTTTTGTATCCTTGATCTGGTTTTTATTGCCACACCCAGTCCAATGGCAGAGCTGGGATGGGCGGTACATTACTGGCCCAGATTCAAGAAGCACACTTGCGCCCGCGCAACCATAGTTGCGCGGCGCAAGTGCTTACTTGCTCCGTGTAACGAGTGCTCCTGATTCAGGAACCTCGTTACACCGAATGCAGCCTAGGATGTGGGCAAACATAAGCCTCCTTATGCTTCACATCTCAGGCTGCATTCTTGCGTTGGCCGCTAGGGGGCGCGGCCTTTGTGATCGGCGTGTAGTATGCAAATTGCATACTACCACCGATTCACAAAAGTTGCGCGGGCCCTGCCTACGCAAGGTACGGAGTTTCCGTACGGCGCCTTTAGCATAAGGTTGCTCCTGCTAATAGCAGGCGCAGCCAATGCTAAATTATAGCTGCGCCTCCCGCTCGCGACGTTCAAATTTAACGTCGTTTACGTAAGTGAACCGTGAATGGCGCTGGACGCCATTCACGTTCACTTACAAGCAAATGACGTCCTTGCGACGTCATTTGCCGCAATGCACGTCGGGAAAGTTTCCCGACGGAGCATGCGCTGTTCGCTCGGCGCGGGAGCGCGCCTAATTTAAATGATTCCTGCCCCCGGCGGGATCATTTACATTAGGCAGCCTTGCGCCCGGCTGCTTAGCATATTGCCCGCGCAATTTGCGGAGCAACTGCTCCGTGAATCGCGGGCAAAGCGCAATATTTGCGTGGGCGCAGAGAAAAAAATTTGCTCTTTGCCCACGCAAATATTGCGCGATTCTACTTGAATCTGGGCCCCTGTGTATAATGTGACTTCTGAATACAAGATGTATGAGAACAGATATGACTTCTATTAAATATTGCTTTCCAGCAGATGGACGGTGTTTCTGGAATATAAATCCATCGGAGGGACATCTTATTATATCTCCAGATTGTAAGGCAGAAGATACCAACATTCACAATATTCTCCCAAAGTCACCTCTGATTGGTTTGGTTAGATCAACAGATCCTTCCAATCCTGAGGAACCTTCTGATAAATCCATACTAGACTTCAGATGTCCATCTAAGATCAATGGATCCTTCTAATCCTGAGGAACCTTCTGATAAATCCCATACTATGACTTCAGATGTCCTTCCAAGTTCTCACAGTGCTGACAGATCACCAGATCCATCCAATCCCCAGACATCTTCTTATAGCCATAAGATGGTTCACACAGGAAAGCATCCGTATTCATGCGGGAAATCTTTGATTGAAAACAAAAATCTTCTTAGACATCAGAGAATTCACACGGGTGAGGGTCCGAATGTATGTTCAGAGTGCGGGAGATGTTTCACTTGCAAAGCAGTACTTATTGCACATCAGAGAACTCACACAGTAGAGCGTCCTTTCCTTTGTTCAGAGTGCGGCAAATGTTTCTCTCAGAAAGAAAAACGTATTTTACACCAAAAAACTCACGCAAGGGAGCGTCCGTTTTCCTGTTCAGAGTGTGGGAAATGTTTCACTGAAAAACGTAAAGTTATTTTACACCAGAGAACTCACACAGGGGTGCGTCCTTTCCCTTGTTCAGAGTGCGGGAAATGTTTCATTGAAAAACATAAACTTATTTTACACCAGAGAACTCACACAGGGGAGCGTCCTTTCCCTTGTTCAGAGTGCGGGAAATGTTTCATTGATAAACATAAACTTATTGCACACCAGAGAACTCACACAGGCGAGCGTCCGTTTTCCTGTTCAGAGTGTGGGAAATGTTTTAGTGATAAAAATCAACTTATTGTACACCAGAGAATTCACACAGGTGAACGTCCTTATTCATGTTCCGAGTGCGGGAAATCTTTCGTTCAGAAAGGAGACCTGGTTAGACACCAGACAATTCACACGGGTAAGCGTCGTTACTCATGTTCAGAGTGCGGGAAATCTTTCATTCAAAGAAGTCAACTTGTTGAACACCAGAGACTTCACACAGGAGAGCGTCCTCATCCATGTTCAGAGTGCGGGAAATCCTTCATTTCTAAAAGAGAGCTTGTCAGACACCAGAGAATTCACAGTGGTGAGCGTCTATATTTATGTTCAGAGTGCGGGAAAAGTTTCACTCAAAAAGGAGAACTTAATGTACACCAGAGAATTCACACGGGCGAGCGTCCTTATTCATGTTCAGAATGTGGGAAATCTTTCCATCAAAAGGGACACCTTCTTAGACACCAGAGAACGCACACTACAGAGCATCCTGATTTCATTCAGAGTGCGGGAAATTGATTACAGATAAAAGAAAATCAGAGACAGAGAGAACACATCTGCTGATTCTTGTGACAAATGTACGATGATTTTTCCAGGTGGAACTGTTGAGTCCATAGAACATCTGGAGGATAAGAAATTGTTCTTCAGAGGGGTAAATCCCGGGAGAAGTGATATTTCATATCTAGGTGGAGTTCACCTATCGCCAATAGCAGGCGATAGGCGCCGTTCGGACATGCTCGGAAAGACGCGTAAATACTCTGTTTCCGAGCCTTTCTGAGGATTGCCGAGGTGTCCTCGGGCCTTTCCCGCCATTTCCAAGGCTTTCCAGTGCCCCCCCACCTCTGGCCGCATGCGGTATTGCATGCCATTGAAGTCAATGCGGAATTAATTATTTTCGTTTCCATTGACTTCAATGGGGAAACTCGCTTTGATATGCTAGTACTTTGGATTACAAGCACTCTCCTGGAACGGATTATGCTCGTAATCCGAGGTTCCACTGTATATATATATATAAAATCTGTGTGTGATAACAGAGAAATTACTGTGTATTGTGTATTGATAATGATGTTAATCCATTAGAATACAATTGCAAATGCAACGTCGGCTAATAACCACCGCTAATAATCTTTCCAAATTGATGAGGTTGACATGTTTCGCCTATTAGCTTCCTCAGGACCTCCTTAACTTGTGTAGCACCCCCTAGCTGTGTTGCTAGAGTGCTAGGATTTATGTTTGTTATTGTAGGTAAATTTCAGGTTTGGCTGGCAGCCAATCCTGTGTGTTTTTTTTTTTTTTGGGGTCAGGGTTTGAGTGACTCGGATAGGCTGGATGACTTAGCAGCAGCTCCTCTGGTGAACTCCTCTTTACTAGCTGGAAACCTGGAGAAGGTTCCAGAAGCATATAGGAGTCCAGCAGTAGCTAGCTGGAGTATTCTGAAGGCCCTGACCAGTCCTCAAAAGAGTCAGCCCAGCAGGGGTAGTGGAGTACAGATGGAATCAGAAGCTGGAGATGGATCGTTATCCTGTCATGGCCTTTGAGGGAGCTCCCCATTCCGAGGGGGTGACCATGGACCTGGGCTCGAGTGCAGACAGTACCCTCTTCTTCAACACATAGAGGTGTCCTGGACAGGAGGCACGAGAGTAAGAAAAGGACAGCAGAACACTGCTATGCAAGTCTCAAGGAACAGCCAAGAGGGCTAGTGAGGCATGCCTAGGAGGACTGGGATGGACTGTGGTGGCATGGGCAGGGTAAAGGGGCAGCTGCAGCTAGGAGAGCTGGCAGTGCCCGAAGAGGTGGTAATGGGAGTAGTAGCCACAGATAGGACAACTAGCACTGAAAACTTAAATTTTTTTGGCTACACCATGGGGGCCCGCGGTTCCTGCCTGCAAAGGGCATTTGTCCAGATTCAGCTGAGACCAGGGGCGGACTGACCATTGAGTCACTCGGGCACTGCCCGAGGGCCCCATGCCACTAGGGGGCCCCATCAGGGTTGCCAGGCTCAGTAAAACCAGGGACAGTATGTAAAAATCTGTGTTTTTTTTAGATCTGTCCCTGATATGTCCGAAACTGACATGCTTTTAATGTGAAGATCCCAAGATTTTAGCTGCCCTGCCTCTGCACTGCCTCCTGGCGTGGTGGCCATCTGTAAGCCAGAGGGGCCCCATAATCTTCTATTGCCCGGGGGCCCCATGAGTTGTCAGTCCGCCCCTGGCTGAGACTGTGCTGAACCTGAAACTTGTGCTAGCTGGCCCTGGGAGTTGTTGTTCTGCAAGTCTGTGCTGGAGGTAGAAGAGGAAAGCGTGTATATATATATACTGGGTGTATAATGTTCAAGTCTAATGATCAAATGGGCATCCCATATCTACCTTTCCCTATCCAAGCTCAATTCCCCAAATTAAAAAACAAACAAATCTGTGGCATTGCTACACCTAGTTGCAAAAAAAAAAAAATGGCCTTAACATAGAGGTTTGTAACCAAGTTAAGGAGGTCCTGAGAAAACTAAAAGGTGAAACACGTCGACCTCTTGGATCAATTTGCCAAAATTCTTAGCGATGGTTTTTATTATGGTCTACATTACATTTGTAATTGTATTCCAATTATTTTAAACATACAAAACATTTTTTATGTGTAATCAAATATTAATATTTTTAGAATCTTGTATGGTAATCCCTCTCTGGTAGCAGTAAAGTCCAATATACTTTAAAAAAAAAAAAAAAATCCTCCCTGCTAGCTAGAAACTTGGAGAAGGTTCCAGAAGCAGATAGGAGGAGTCCAAGAAGAGCTTGCTGGAGTGTTGTGAAGGGACCCTGACCAATCCCCAACTGAAGGGTTGGCAGGGGGCAGGCCCACCTCAAATACTCAGTCTGCCCAGCAGGGGCAGTGGAGTTCGGGTGGAAGCTGGAGATGGAGTGTTATGCTGTCGTGGCCTTTGAGGAAGCTCCCCGGTCTGGAGGGAGGAGGTGGTGACCTTGGGCTCCGGTGGGGACGGGCCCTCATCAAGACACACAGAGGTGTCCTGGACAGGAGACATGGGAGCAAGGACAGGACAGCGGGAGAACACTGCCAGGCAAGTCTCCATGGCCTACATCACACTTGTAATTGTACTGTAATGTTTTTAAACATACAATTTTGCAAACATAGATGTCTGCAGCCATGTTAAGGAGGTCCTGAGGAAGCTAACAGGCGAAACACTTCGACCTCTTTGCTCAATTTGCAAAGATTATTAGCGAGGGTTATTAGTCTTGCCTACATCACATTTGTAATTGTATTGTAATGTTTTTAAACATACAATTTATTTTTATTTTTTATGTGTAAAAAAAATTGATATTTTTAGAATCTTGTGTGGTCATCCCTCTCTGGTACCAATAAAGTCCAATATGCTTTAAAACGTTTTTTGTAGACAATGACTAGAATGGATGAGGTACCTTTACAATAGCCTACTTCCTTTATTCTGTAACTAATGATATTAATCCAATATTCAACCCTGGGACAAGGGGGTGGGTAAGGGGGACATCTGCCCCAGGTGCAGCAGTTTGGGGGGAGGTGTGCCCCCCTTGCCACACATACACTCCAGTGTCAGGCAACCATAAAGCAAACAATTGGTCGTGCATTGCACACTCCATGGCCAGCTTAGTAAAGAACAGACATAGGGCATTACACCTATTCTACAACATTAATGAGCTGCGGGGGGGGGGGGGGGCAGTTCCTCATCCTCACCCTGGGCACTGGACAACTTATCCTGGTATGGCATGTAGAAATGCTTTAACCACTTAAGACCCAGACCATTACGCAGGTAAAGGACCTGGCCAGTTTTTGCGATTCGGCACTGCGTCGCTTTAACTAACAATTGCGCGGTCGTGCGACGTGGCTCCCAAACGAAATTGGCGTCCTTTTTTTCCCACAAATAGAGCTTTCTTTTGGTGGTATTTGATCACCTCTGCAGGTTTTTATTTTTTGCGCTATAAACAAAAATAGAGCGACAATTTTGAAAAAAAAAACAATATTTTTTACTTTTTGCTATAATAAATATCCCCAAAAAAGATATAAATTTTTTTTTTTTTCTCAGTTTAGGCCGATACGTATTCTTCTACCTATTTTTGGTAAGAAATATCGCAATAAGCGTTTATCGATTGGTCTGCGCAAAATTTATAGCGTTTACAAAATAGGAGATAGTTTTATTGCATTTTTATTAATATATATATATTTTTTTTTACTACTAATGGCGGTGATCAGCTATTTTTTTCATGACCACGACATTATGGCGGACACATCGGACAATTTTGACACATTTTTGGGACCATTGTCATTTTCACAGCAAAAAATGCTATAAAAATGCATTGTTTACTGTAAAAATTACAATTGCAGTTTGGGAGTTAACCACTAGAGGGCGCTGAAGGGGTTAAGTGTGACCTCATATGTGTTTCGAACTGTAGGGGGCGGGGCTGGACGTGTGACGTCATTGATCGACTTTCCCTATATCAGGGAACAGACGATCAATGACGGAGCCACAGTGAAGAACGGGGAAGCTGTGTTTACACACAGCTCTCCCCGTTCTTCAGCTCCGGGGATCGATCTCGGGACTCCGACGGCGATCGGGTCCCGCGGCCACAGTCACGGAGCTTCGGACCGGGTCGCGCGCGCGACCCACGGCTGGGCTCTTAAAGAGGACGTACAGGTATGTGCTTGTGTCCAGCCGTGCCATTCTGCCGACGTACATGTGCAGAAGGCGGTCCTTCAGTGGATAAGTGGGCGGAGTTATATGATTTTGAAGGACTGTATGTGGGAGAACTAACCTGTAAAGTTCATTTAAATCACACACAACGTTGGGGGATGTGTGCAGTTTGATTCTTCCATTGCAATCATGGTGGGAAATGTAGAGGATTGCAAAATAAGAAGGGGTGGCGTGGGTGAATGTAGGTTCCTGTGCAATAGTTACTGTAAGTGGCACCACCACTGCAAATGCCCAGTAGGCGTTGCCAGGGCCACTGATAAGGGGGTAGCACCAGTCCTGTACGGGGCCCAGTCATTCGGGGGGGGGGGGGGGGGCAGCACGGGACATGGCTATCGGGAGTGATTGGTAGAGGGGGTGATTGGTAAATCAGGAGGGGGGATTGGAGGAACTGATCCCCTAGGTGCATTAGAAGGCCTCTCACTATGCTGTCTATTTCTAAATTCACTATTAAGTCCCTATTAAGTATTGAGGGCCAGATTCACGTAGAAGTGCGGCGGCGTAGCGTATCGTAGATACGTTACACCGCCGCAAGTTTTCAGCGCAAGTGCCTGATTCACCAAGCACTTGCGTGAAAACTTACGCCGGCGGCCTCCGGCGTAAGCCCGCGTAATTCAAAGGGGCGTGTGCCATTTAAATTAGGCGCGCTCCCGTGCCGAACCTACTGCGCATGCTCCCTTTTGAATTTCCCGCCGTGCTTTGCGCAAAGTGACGTCATTTTTTCGAACGGCGACGTGCGTAGCGTACTTCCGTATTCCCGGACGTCTTACACAAGAAGGAAACGTTTTTACATTTCCACACGGGAACGACAGCCATACTTTATACAGCACATACGTGTGCTGTGTAAAGTTAGGGCACCTAAAACGACGACTAACTTTGCGACGGGAAACTAGACTAGCAGCGACGTAGCGAACGCGAAAAACCGTTGTGGATCGCCGTAACTACTAATTTGCATACCCGACGCTGGTTTACGACGCAAACTCCACCCAGCGGCGGCCGCGGTATTGCATCCTAAGATCCGACAGTGTAATTCAATTACACCTGTCGGATCTAAGGGCTATCTATGCGTAACTGATTCTATGAATCAGTCGCATAGATACTCTGAGAGATACGACGGAGTATCTCCGCTGTGAATCTGGCCCTAAGTACCCTTCTTACTAAACATTTTACCCTCAGACACCATCTGGCACTGTCACATCCTATTATCAACTCAAACTGACCATCAGGTTAACCCTCACCATTGCTGTTACCCATGACTACCAGCTCATGAATCAGCAGTGACCTACAGTTTCCAACAAAGTCAGCAATGCTCATACTGGTTGTTAGCATTTGGCAAGGCCGTGGCTGCAGAGGAAATCCACATAGCGGAGTAGTCAACTTCTGCGGCAATCTGATGGATGGAACATAATAGAGGAAAGGACCACAAAGCAGCAGGCAAAATGATGAAACCTAACGTAGACTGCAGTATTTATTTTCGACACAGGGTGGTGATGTCACTTGGAACAGAACAGGAAGTGATGTAGGCTACAGGCAGGAAGTGATGTAGGCTACAGACAAGAAGTGGTGTAGGCTACAGACAGGAAGTGGTGTAGGCTACAGATAGGAAGTGATGTAGGCTACAGACAGGAAGTGATGTAGGCTACAGACAGGAAGTGATGTAAGCGACAGACAGGAAGTGTTTTTAAATAAACAGGAAGTTCCTAGTAAAAAAGAGTAGGAGAGAAGTATAGAGGAGACATTGCTGGAACTGGCAACAGAGGAGGTAATAAGAACTTATTTTCATTTTTTTTTACATAGTAACCTCCTGTATTAGAGTGCCCTCTTCCCATTTATTTCTATTTCTGTTCAGAGCGCCCGTTTTCCTCCCTGTGTTCTCTGCCTCTCCCCCGTGCTCTTGCCCCACCCCATGTTTACAAGGTTCTTCCCTGTGCTCTCCAACCCCCATGCTCTTTCCTGGTCCCACCTCCCCCCCCCCCCCTTCCACCTAGGGTTGCCACTTCATCTCTTTAAACCCAAACACATATAAGAGACACATGTTCTGTAGAGTGACCACATTTCCAAACTGCCATTCAGGAACATATCCCCTCTCTCACCTTCCCCAAAAAAAGGTGAGGGGGGAATGTAGTCTCGGGGTTGATGGGGAATTTGGCGTCGGGTTATTTGTCAGGTGAATGTGCCACTTGCCACCAGATGCAGTGCTGCTTGCCACCCATAGCCTGCCACCAGATGCAGTGCTTCTGTCACTCCCTCTGCATGAGCCACATGCGTAGAAGTAAAGGAGTGTCGTCACTATCTGGAGAGTGAAGATCACACCAGTCCCTGCTGCTTGCCGCTTGGTGCCAGGGGAGGTGCCGAGGTGGGTGGGGACAGCAGTGCTGCACTAGGCGCAGGCCTCGCTCCCGGCCTCACTGTCTGAGAGTAAATTGTCACTGGTTGCAAGATGACAGGCAGCGCTGGCCCTAGCAACCAGTTCCCGGAAATGTAGTTATTAGTAGGGGGTGTCTGTGTCCTCTATTTCATTCCGGGACATTATATTGTCCCGGAATGAAGGTGCCCGGGACCCGGGAGGACAGACATGTCAATTGCGGGACAGTCCTGGGCAATCCGGGACACGTGGGCACCCTAATGTTCTCTGACTGATTAAGGTGGTAATTAAACCTACTTGGTGCCTTATGTGCTTTAAATTAGCCTCAGAACCTGTGTAATTCATATATGTTCAGGTTTAAAGGGATGAGGTGGCAACCCTACCCACACCTCTGCTGGGTTCCCCCCACCCCTCTCTCAGGGGATCTGTCGGGGTGGAGAGTGGGGAAGGGGCCAGTTAATAGGTCATGGGCTGCTTAAAGCGGTAGTTCACCCTCCTTTCCATCATTAGACCATTACTTTCGGCATCGTAGCGCGAGCTACGGTATGCCGGTCTTAAATTTTTAATCCCCGTACTCACTGTGCTATCTGTCATTGAAGATTCCGGCTCCCGCGGGGAATGGGCGTGCCTATGGAGAGGGAGGATGATTGACGGCCGGCTCTGGCACGTCACGCTCCCCGAAGACAGCCGGAGTAGGTCTCGGTTCTTCACGGCGCCTGCGCACAGGCTATGCGCAGGCGCCGTGAATAGCCAAGCCTATTTCGGCTATTTCCGGAGAAGCGTGACGTGCCAGGGCCGGCCGTCAATCACCTTCTCTCACCATAGGAACGCCCATTCCCCGGAATCTTCAATGAGAGATAGCACAGTGAGTACGGGGATAAAAAATGTAAGACCGGCATACCGTAGCTCGCGCTACGATGCCGAATGTAATGGTCTAATAAAAAAAAACATTTTTTTTTTTTAACAGGGTGAACCCCCGCTTTAATCCAAATTGCCCGGGCCTATTTTTCTCTCTTTGTCGCTATCTGTCTGTCTGTTCCTCTCTCTATCTGCCTGTATTTCTCTCAATCTGTCTATCTCTATCTGTTTGTGTCTCTCTCTCTCTGTCTGTCTATCTCTCTTTCGCTGTCTATCTGTCTCTCTCTGTGTCTGCCTCTCTATCTCTCTGTGTCTCTCTCTATCATTTCTGTCTGTCTCTCTCTGTTCATCTATCTGTCTGTCTCTCTCTCTTTATCCATTTCTCCATCTCACTATCTGTCTGTGTCTCTATCTGTCTGTCTGTCTCTATTAAAGTGCTGCGCAAACTGTTGGCGCTATATAAATCCTGTATAATAATAATAATAATAATCTGTCTATCTATGTATGTCTGTCTCTCTCTGTTCATCTATCTGTCTCTCTCTCTCTCTGTCTCATTATCCATTTCTCCGTCTCGCTATCTGTCTGTGTCTCTCTCTGTCTGTCTATCTATCTATGTATGTCCCTCTCTCTATGTGTCCCCTCATGTATACAGTGAAGATGTTAGGAGTTGTCGTTGCATACAGACCACCCCTCCCCTCAGTCCTCTCTGTACCTGTATGACAAGTCTGAGGTGAGGTGATTTCAGTCACACAGCAGCAGAGGACACGCCCCCACACTTCTACAACAACATCCAATGAAAGTTCTGCCTCTGTCTCCTCCCACACCATGTCACTGTACAGAGAAGGGGGAGGGGCATCACATTTTCTCTCCTGGTGTCAGCTTTCCTCAGGGAGGACGGTTCATCTTCTACAGGACAGACTACACACAGGACCGGAACCAATCTTCTCTATTACATTTACTGTTCAGGGTGCATTAACGTTGTCAGGTTTACACCCGCTTTCCGGCCTCAGTCTTCTGTGTTTCCTAGAAGAAAGGTTCCTGTGTAATGATCAGTGAGATATGTATAGATGTGACGAAACGCGTAAAGACGTGTATGTGTACATCATTATTAGGATTAATTATTGTTCCTCTTTAGATTTAATTTAGGCACCTACAAACACGTATACTTGCATATACTGTATATACAATTAAATGCGTAAAGCGAAACGTAGAGCGCCCCCACTATGGCCACTAACACCCCTCCTGTATTAGAGCGCTTCCACTCTGACCAGTAACAAATTTCCTGTATTAGAGCGCCCCCACTCTGACCAGTAACACATCTCCTGTATTAGAGCGCCCCCACTCTGACCGGTAACACCCCTCCTGTATTTAGAGCACCCCCACTCTGACCGGTAACACGCCTCCTGTATTAGAGCACCCCGACTGAGACCGGTAACACACCTCCTGTATTAGAGCGCCCCCACTCTGACCAGTAACACATCTCCTGTATTAGAGCGCCCCTACTCTGGCCAGTAACACACCTCCTGTATTAGAGCACCCCCTCTCTGACCGGTAACATGCCTCCTGTATTAGAGCACCCCCACTCTGACCAGTAACACCCCTCCTGTATTAGAGCGCCCCCACTCTGACCAGTAACATGCCTCCTGTATTAGAGCGCCCCCACTCTGACCAATAACACACCTCCTGTATTAGAGCACCCCCACTCTGACCGGTAACACGCCTCCTGTATTAGAGCACCCCCACTCTGACCAATAACACGCCTCCTGTATTAGAGTGCCCCCCACTCTGACCAGTAACACACCTCCTGTATGAGAGCACCCCCACTCTGACCAGTAACACACCTCCTGTATTAGAGCACCCCCACTCTGACCAGTAACACACCTCCTGTATTAGAGCACCCCCACTCTGACCAATAACATGCCTCCTGTATTAGAGCGCCCCCCACTCTGACCAGTAACACACCTCCTCTATTAGAGCACCCCTGCTCTGACCAATAACACACCTCCTGTATGAGAGCACCCCCACTCTGACCGGTAACACACCTCCTGTAGTAGAAAGAAATGCTTGGACAGCCGCACTCTGGAAAAATCTTCTTGGTTGCCTTTTATTGATAAAAAATTTCAAACACCAAACATCGTGGCAAAGACAGGGGCATACAGCTGACGTATCGCACTACAATCAGTGCTTACTCATAGCTAACCTCCTGTACACACCTCCTGTATTAGAGCGCCCCCACTCTGACCAGTAACACAGGCTGCACTGATAGGCAGCACTGATAGGTGACACTGAAGAGGAGGCACTGATTGGCACTAGTAGGTGACACTGATGAGGAGGCACTGATTGGTAGCACTGATAATCAGGACACTGATAATCACAGATTTTTAGTGTAGATGTCCCTTTTGGAGAAGCCAGTAATCGGCTGTCTTCTCCTCTCATGCTGTCAGCGTGAGGAAAGGAGTGCCGAGTACCGACTTCTGTTGACATCTGTGATCAGCCATGATTGGACACAGCTTATCACTAGGTAAAGAGCCACTGATTGGCTCTTTACCTCAATATGTGGTCAGCAGTGTCCTTAGGACACAGCGTTAACACAACGCGTCGGATGGCTCCCCGAAACTAGACGCTGTCATTCGACTATAGCGAGGTCGGCAAGTGGTTAACAGTAATTCCCTGTGATCGTCAGCTCCATCTAGTGGCCATAGTTATACAGCACCTCAATCAGGAAAAACACTTCAATACCACATTATGGCCATTAGATGGAGCCAAAGATCATAGAAAATTACTGTGTCAAATAAAATATGACCAACATTCATCATGGTTGGGCAAACACTTGTCACATTTGTTCAGCTATTAAAAAAATAACTAGACCTCTAAGTCTCTACACCACAAAATGTACTCAGCCAATGAGAGGTAAGGAATCAATTTTTATTTTTCTCCTGCTATCAATGTCCGACACGGTACAACACTTCATCCATGTCTTTGGTGATCTCTGATCTCCTTATGAACTGTTTCTTACATGATGAAGATCAGCCATGGAGTATATCTGAGGTGTATATCAGGGTGTGCTTCTTCCCCACATGTCCAGCAACATTCATATACAAGACATTTCCCGCACTCACTAATACACCTCGAGGGTTGTGTGGGACCCCTGATGTACAGGAAGACAAGACTTCAGTGAGGAACAATTCCCTCAATCAGACCAGGAAAATGGATCCTCCCCCTTGTCCATTCTCAGATGTTTGTAAATACAGGACTTCCGTGAGTGACATTTCCCGCACTCAGGACAGGCATACGGCTTCTCCTCCGTGTGAGAACTCAGATGTTTGGAAAGATTGGGCTTTTTCGAAAAACATTTCCCACACTCAGGGCAGGAATGTGGTTTCTCTGTGTGAATTCTCTGATGTCTGACAAGTTCCGATTTTCGTATAAAACCTTTCCCACACTCAGGACAGGAATGCGGCTTCTCACTCCGATGCAATCTCTGATGGCTGTAAAGATTGGACTTCCCTGAAAAACATTTCCCGCACTCGGCACAGGAATACGGCTTTAACCCTGTGTGAGACGTTTGATGTGTGACAAGTTGTGATTTTTGTACAAAACTTTTTCCGCACTCAGGACAGGAATACGGCTTCTCACCCGTGTGCAATCTCTGATGTCTGTAAAGATGGCACTTCTGTGAAAAACATTTTCCGCATTCAGGACAGGAATACGGCTTTTCCCCTGTGTGACGCCTTTGATGTATGATAAGACTTGATTTTTGTACAAAACATTTCCCGCAATCAGAACAGGAATACGGCTTCTCACCCACGTGAAATCGCTGATGTGTTTGAAGGTTGGACTTCACTGAAAAACATTTCCCACACTCAAGGCAGACATATGGCTTCTCTCCAGTATGTAATTTCTGATGATTATGAAGAATGACCTTAGCTGAAAAATGTTTCCCGCACTCAAGACAAGGAAATGGCTTTTCCCCCGTGTGAGACCTCCGATGTCTGACAAGATGTGATTTTTGTACAAAACATTTCCCGCACTCTGAACAGGAATACGGCTTCTCACCCGTGTGAGATATTTTATGCTCATTAAGTTTGGATTTATAAGGGAAACACTTCCCGCACTCAGTACAGGAAAACCTCCTATCTGTTGAAAAGACGTCACCGTCCCACACAGTCTGAGGTTCCTCAGGATAAGAGGAATACAATAGTCCGGCACCATCCCGCACAGTCTGAGGTTCCTCGGGATAAGAGGAATACGATGGTCCGGCACCGTCCCGCACAGTCTGAGGTTCCTCAGGATAAGAGGAATACGATGGTCCGGCACCGCCCCGCACAGTCTGGGGTTCCTCAGGATAAGAGGAATACGATGGTCCGGCACCGTCCCTCACAGTCTGAGGTTCCTCGGGATAAGAGGAATACGATGGTCCGGCACTGTCCCTCACAGTCTGAGGTTCCTCAGGATAAGAGGAATACGATGGTCCGGCACCATCCCGCACAGTCTGAGGTTCCTCAGGATAAGAGGAATACGATGGTCCGGCACCGTCCCGCACAGTCTGAGGTTCCTCAGGATAAGAGGAATACGATGGTCCGGCACCATCCCGCACAGTCTGAGGTTCCTCAGGATAAGAGGAATACGATGGTCCGGCACCGTCCCGCACAGTCTGAGGTTCCTCAGGATAAGAGGAATACGATGGTCCGGCACCGTCCCGCACAGTCTGAGGTTCCTCAGGATAAGAGGAATACGATGGTCCGGCAGTGTCCCGCACAGTCTGAGGTTCCTCAGGATAAGAGGAATACGATGGTCCATCTACACTGTGTGGTGCCGGATGGACATTTGAGGTAGTCGGGTTTTCTCCTGGACTATACTGTGTGATGTCCTCATCTTCTACTTTACAGTCTGGAGACAAAGTGAGACAATCCTCTGAGGTTTTCCTCATCTCCCGTCCATCTACTAAAATAGAAATACAAAGATTATTACTAGACATGAGCAGATTGGTTCCCCTAAACCAGGACTCCGCCCACATCAGGCAGCTTTGTCTCTGAGGCCTCGTACACACGACAGAGATTCTCGGCAGAATTCGCCGAGAAACTCGGTCAAAACCCGGATTCTGCCGAGAATCTCTGTCGTCTGTACAGTTTTGGCTCGATGGAGCCGCCGAGGAGCTCGACGAGAAAATAGAGAACATGTTCTCTATTTTCTCGTTGGCCGCGTTGTTCTATAGGAGAAGGCGGCCCGCCGAGCTCCTCGGCGGCTTCATCCCAAAACGAGACGAGGAACTCGACGTGCCAAGCACGTCGAGTTCCTCTGTCGTGTGTACGGGGCCTGAGGATCTTACAATTCCCCCCTCAAGGTAACTAGTAAATGGCTCCTCTGATCTCCTACCAGATCATTTCTTTATTCATGGGCCTTAGTCAGAGAGTGAGGAAACAACGAGAACTGTCTTTTATGAAATAGACTATATAGTGCAGGGCTTAGGCCTACGTAAAGTGCAAAAATAAATATAAAGCGTAATGGTCAGTATTGGTACGCGACCATCAGTGGTAGCTAAAATGTGTATTTGAGATAAATGGAAGGTCCCAAACTGCTGCCTCCCATTTCCAAAGACTGCACTCAGTGACTTGGGTCTGAGACTTTACAGACATATCCATCCACCCGACACAGCCAGAAAACATCAGAGCAAATAACCCCAGGAGAATAAAGCCTGGTACACACGATCGGATTTTCATCGGACAAAGCGTAGAATATTAGTGTGAAGGGCGTTTGCAGTTTGTATGCAATACAAGTTCCTGGTTAAGAAGTGTCGGCCAACAAACACAAAACGACGTGGTTTTTCAGCTCTTTAGCGCCACCCTTTGGGCAACTTCTGCTAATGTTTTGTTATGGTTAGCATTGTTTCTGAGCATGCATGTTTGTACTTTGGAGTTTTGTCCAAAGGACTTCTGTACACACAATCGGATAATCCGACAACACACACTTGTTGGCGGACAATTTTAAAGCATGCTATCCAACATTTGTTGGCGGAAAATCCGACAATTGTCCGATGGAGCATACAAACGGTCGGATTTCCTGACAACAGCCTGTCATCACTCAATTCCCGTCAGATAATCTGATCGTGTGTATGAGGCTTTACTCTGTTAGAGACCTTGCTAGATGCGGACACGGGGCAGAAGACCCGAGGCACATGGACCAGGACAAGTCCAGCAACGCCTATGTAGAAAAATCAACGCTTTGCTGCCAGCTGAACCCCAGAATCTCCATAAATCCAGTCTAGATATATGAATTGTGTCTGCAGCACAGAGAACGAAGAAATACAGGACTGAGAACACAGCTCAGGGAAGAGACCATGGGATTACAGGCTGATATTAGCCAGTCCTTGCCCTACTCTGCACTAATCCGCGTGCAGTATAGGTGGAGGAATGGATTTAGCGTTAATGACCCACCTGTGGTGATCTCTGTAGGAGTGTCCTCCTCTATAAATGTCCCCGTTATTCCATCCTCCTCCATAGACTGCTGATCATCCCTCACATACGTCTCTTCTACTTTGACCTCAACTTTAGAATCTCTCAAGTTTCCACTCTAAATATATGATAAAAATAAAATCAATTGTAACAATGCCGATAATGTACAGATCCTAATGATACTTTCAGTGATTGTTCCTCATCTACCTGGTGATGGTGGGGGATGGTGTGATCTTCTTGTGTGGAATCCCGGGAATACAGAGGACGGGGGCATCTCTCTGGTGGGTTCCCATTACTGGATCCATCTGTAGGAAACACACACACTGACTGAATACATTGTTTCTATGCGTTTATCAGATGATGGGGGATCTAGGTGGACCCTCCGTACTGCTCTCTCCTTTACAATAAAGTCTCCTCTTACCCGGTGATGTGAGGGGCGGCTGATTCTCCATCATGACGTCCTTGTAGAGATCCTTGTGTCCTTCTAAATACTCCCACTCCTCCATGGAGAAATAGACAGTGACATCCTGACACCTTATAGGAACCTGAAACACACAATGATACAGTCACCATCCAGACACACCCCTTGTCTGTTACTGGATAATGTCCCAGAATTCCCAGAATCCTCCTCACCTCTCCTGTCAGCAGCTCCATCATCTTCTTGGTGACTTCTAGAATCTTCTCCATGTTGTGTCTCTCAGGTTTTAGGGAGTCACATGGAGGCACTGTGATGGTCATATAATCACCTGACTTCACAAGAGGAAATCTCTGTAATGGAGAACCAATAGGAATATCAAGTTAGAATCCCAGAATCCTCCTCACCTCTCCGGTCAGGTCTGTGTTTTATTTATAGAGATAAGAGTGATGTCATGTGATCTCCCAGAATCCTCCTCACCTCTCCGGTCAGGTCTGTGTTTTATTAATAGAGATAAGAGTGATGTCATGTGACCTCCCAGAATCCCCCTCACCTCTCCGGTCAGGTCTGTGTTTTATTAAAGCGGATGTGCCATTAAAAAAAAATATTAAAAGCTAGCAGCTACAAATACTGCAGCTGCTGACTTTTAATATTAGGACACTTACCTGTCCTGGAGTCCAGCGCCGATCGCAGCAGAGGACGAGTGATCGCTCGTCTCTCTGCTGCTCCCCCCGCCATCCTCAGTGAGGGAACCAGGAAGTGAAGCGCTCCGGCTTCACTACCCGGTTCCCTACGGCGCATGCGCGAGTCGCGCTGCGCCCGCCGATTGGTTCACACGCTGTGTGCTGGGAGCCGAGTGTTCCCAGCACACAACGGGGGACAGACGGGAAGTTGGGAAAAACCTTTAGACAGGTATCTGCACCCCCCTCCCCCCTGAAAGGTGTCAAATGTGACACCGGAGGGGGGGCGGGTTCCGATCAGCGCGAGTTCCACTTTATGGTGGAGCTCCGCTTTAATAGAGATAAGAGTGATGTCATGTGACCTCCCAGAATCCCCCTCACCTCTCCGGTCAGGTCTGTGTTATATTAATAGAGATAAGAGTGATGTCATGTGACCTCCCAGAATCCTCCTCACCTCTCCGGTCAGCTCTGTGTTTTATTAATAGAGATGAGAGTGATGTCATGTGACCTCCCAGAATCCTCCTCACCTCTCCGGTCAGGTCTGTGTTTTATTAATAGAGATAAGAGTGATGTCATGTGACCTCCCAGAATCCTCCTCACCTCTCCGGTCAGGTCTGTGTCTTATTAATAGAGATACGAGTGATGTCATGTGACCTCCCAGAATCCTCCTCACCTCTCCAGTCAGGTCTGTGTTTTATTAATAGAGATAAGAGTGATGTCATGTGACCTCCCAGAATCCTCCTCACCTCTCCGGTCAGGTCTGTGTTTTATTAATAGAGATAAGAGTGATGTCATGTGACCTACCAGAATCCTCCTCACCTCTCCGGTCAGGTTTGTGTTTTATTAATAGAGATAAGAGTGATGTCATGTGACCTCCCAGAATCCTCCTCACCTCTCCGGTCAGGTCTGAGATTTATTTATAGAGATAAAAGTGATGTCATGTGACCTCCCAGAATCCTCCTCACCTCTCCGGTCAGGTCTGTGTATTATTAATAGAGATAAGAGTGATGTCATGTGACCTCACAGAAGAGGAAATCTCTGTATTGAAAAACCAATAGGAATATCATGTTGAAAAACTAACATTGACTGAGTAGACATCGAAGAAGAGGGGAGGATCTAGCTAGGAATAAACTGACTAGCTCTAAACGGGAGGTGAGTGGATGCACTGGCCAAATATGACCATTTAGTTTGTCTATTTGATGAACTGTGAACCGAGGGGGTTTGGGTTGAACCCAAACCCAAAACGTATCCCCACTGAGAAACAGAAACGGTTCATTTCTCAAAGAACTCCCAGCGATCTTTGGAGATCAGGGATGGAGGTGGGGGGAAGGTGATGGGATTTTGGAATCTCTGGGATCTTGTGGTCATATTATGAGATCCCTTTCTTGTCCCATGTTCTGTAGATTTCTTAATTACTACTGTACAGTTCTGTGTGATACAAAGATAAATATCAGTCTCCCATCATCCCTCACCTCTATGGTCAGCTCTACATTTTTTTCCCAGGGATTGGCCATAATGTGCCCGATTCAGCAAAGGACAGACATCTCCATCCATTGATATGATTATAATGTGGTTAGATTTATAGCTCCTTCTAGAAGTCATATAAAAGACTCACTAACCGACCGGTCAATGTCACCCATGCATTTGGAGGTCAATGGGCGTGGTTTGCTGGAATCATGGGTCTCACTGATTGGACTAAAGCTGAAATTTCTCTCTTCTATAACCAATGCCACCATCTTGTGCTATAACCAAATATCATAGAGTGCATACACTTTATGTATTCATAGTACTGGTGTGGATGTCGTTATTGATTAACAGAACATCAGAAGACTTAAAGTGAATCTGAATACATCCCAGTGTACAGCGGAGTCAGATTTAACCCCTTTCACTACACTCACCTCTCCAGTCAGCAGGCTGAGGATCTCCAGGGTGAGGTTCAATATCTTCTCATTCCGGGGAAATTCCTTTCTCACAACCTTCACAGAAGTTGAAGTTTGCTGATCGTCCATGATGACGTCCTTGGATGTGTGTATCATCATCTGCTGGGGATAAAAGACATCACAGTGACTATGGAGGAAGAGGATGGACATGATGGGGGGTTACTGGGTGTAAATAGAAAATAATATCTTATTACCTCCTCTGCTGCCAGTTCCAGCAATGTCTTCTCGCTACTTCCTCCCAACTAACCCGGAACATCCTGTCTGTACCTGACATCACTTCCTGTCTGTACCTGACATCACTTCCTGTCTGTGCCTGACATCACTTCAACTCTTCAATAGAGACTTCCTGTCTGAGTAAAATTAAGATCACCACCTTGTCCGTCGGAATTTCCGCCAGAAAAAGTCAGATGGGGCATACACATGTTCGGAATAGCCGATAAAAAAATTCCATCTGACTTTTCCCATCGGAAATTCTGACCGCGTATACGCGGCATTAGACTTACATCACAGATGCTCAAGAGCATGGTTGCGTTTTCTGAGACTTCTGGTGTAGTCTGTTTGCCAGGGTTGTTGCGGTGAGACCCTGATCCTGCGTGTAGTGAGGGGGGGCAAGCTTGTCTAGGGAGGATGACGGTGAGCCCGTATCCATTCTTTTAGGTCAAGAGATGAGGTTAGACTGAAAAGTCTAGGAGTAGTAGTAGTAGTGTTAGTCACAGTGACTATGGAGGAAGAGGACGGACATGATGGGGGAGTTACTGGGTGTAAATAGAAAATAATATCTTATTACCTCCTCTGCTGCCACTTCCAGCAATGTCTTCTCTCTACGTCCTCCCGACTCACCTCTCACCTGGAACTTCCTGTCTGCACCCGACATCACTTCCTGTCTGTATCTGACATCACTTCCTGTCTTCTTGTTTAGTAGAATAACACTTTGTGAAGCTCAGAAGAACAGCAACCCCAAGAAACATTTTATAGTATGAACATGGCCTTGTGCTCTCATCTACACTTCCACCAAGTGGGATAGAAATACAGTGGGGAAAATAAATATTTGTTCCCCTACAGATTTTGTAAGTTTGCCCACTTACATAGAAATGAGGGGGGTCTGTAATTTTTATCATAGGTGTAAAAATCCTCAAAAAACACATAATACAAATGTTATTTAGCGCCTGGTTACTTCAAAGTACCGGTGCTATTTAAATTTAGAGGGAGATCAGAGTGTAGAGTGCGTTTAAGTGCGATTAAACACCAAACGTGCACTTACAGTAAATGCGTTTACGTGCGATTAATCAGCAAACGTGCACTTAAAGCAAAGGCTCTTAGGTGCAAATAAACAGGACACGTGCAGTAACACCCAGTACATTTAGGTGTAAACTACACAGCACACAGGCAGGCAATACAACACGTTAGAGCACTGCAGCTATGCACAATCTCCTGCCTGACAAATAATAATAGCAGATCTAGCTAAGCTATACAGTGTATAAATATATGTACAACTCCTAGGGATGTAGATATATTCTCTACACACTGTATTTCAAGCTAAACTGACTACCCTGCTCTATCTATCTATCTAAAAAGATAATCTCTCTGGCCCAGATTCAGCATAGCTTGCGCTATATTTGCGGGGGAGCAGGGCAACGATTTTGCCCTGCGCCCCCGCAAATATTTTGCGCTGCCCTCGATTCACGGAGCAGTAGCTCCGTGAACTGAGAGGGCGCGCCGGCAAATTTGCCTGGCGTAAGCGCACGCAAGTTAAATGATCCCGCCAGGGGCGGGAATCATTTAAATTAGGCGCGCTCCCGCGCCGAGCGTACAGCGCATGCTCCGTCAGGAAACTTTCCCGACGTGCATTGCGGCAAATGACGTCGCAAGGACGTCATTTGCTTCAAAGTGAACGTGAATGGCGTTCAGCGCCATTCACGAAGCACTTACGCAAACGACGTAACATTTGAACGTCGCGACGCGGGAGAGGCGGTATACTTTAGCACAGACTGCCCCTGCTATTAGAAAGGGCAGCCTTGCGCTAAAGTAGCCGTACGGAAACTGAATCAGTGGTAGTATGCAATTTGCATACTACACGCTTATACACAATGGAAGCGCCCCCTAGCGGCCCCCGCAAGAATGCAGCCTAAAATCTGCGAGGCATAAGAGCCTTATGCCGCGCAGATTTTAGGCTGCAGCCGGTGTAATGAGGTTCCTGAATCAGGAGCACTCGTTACACCGGAGCAAGTAAGCAATTGCGCCGTGTAACTCATGGTTACACGGGCGCAATTGCTTCTTGAATCTGGGCCTCTGTCTCTCTAACTGCTCTCTGTAACAAGCCGGAAGGCGGCCTTTTATAGTGTGGGGCGTGTGCTAAAGCCCTGACCCATAATTGGCCAAAGCAACCCAGGCTTTGGCCAATTATGGATCTTCGTTTTTTGCGCGCTGTGATTGGCCAAGCATGCGGGGTCATGGTGCATGCTTGGCCAATCATCAGCGCGCAACGCCGCAGTAAATTATGGTCTGTTTTGCATCACTCGAATTTGGCGCGAACGACCGCTTTTGTTCAAATTTCGTCGAACGGCCGATGTTCGAGTCGAACATACGTTCGTATCGAACACGAAGCTCATCCCTAAACACAGAGCTCCACGTCCTGTCAGGGAGAGGAGACCGATGCTGTGTCCCTTGTACATAGGGACACCGATTGGTCACCTTCCCCAGTCACCCCCCTCCCCCTACAGTTAAAACACTTACTAGGCTACACATTTAACCCCTTACCCGCCCCCTAGTGGTTAACCCCTTCCCTGCCAGTCACATTTATACAGTAATCAATGCATATTTATAGCACTGTTCACTGTATAAATGTGAATGGTCCCAAAAATGTGTCAAAAGTGTCCGATGTGACCTCGACCAATCATGGATTTGTACAATTGTTCTGTTTTGCAATTTCATATACTCAATACATTTTTTATATTTATGTTTATTGTATTCTATTAGTACCGAGATAGTCCCCTCAAACCTACTGAGTGGGTAATGTTGGGTTTAGCTTCAGCTACTATTCCCTTGCTCCCACTCTCCCCCTTTTCTAGTGTCCGCCATAATGTCGCAGTCCCGAAAAAAATCGCAGATCGCCGCCATTCCTAGTAAAAAATAAATAAAATAAAAAATCATAATTATGTCCCCTATTTTGTAGGCAATATAACTTTTGCGCAAACCAGTAACTATACAGTTATTGCGATTTTTTTTTACCAAAAATATGTAGAAGAATAAGTATCGGCCTAAACGTAGATACATTTTTTTTTTAAATGAATATTTATTATAGCAAAAAGTTAAAAATATTGTGTTTCTTTTCAAAATTTACGCTCTTTTTTTGTTTATAGCCCAACAAATAAAAACCGCACAGGCAATCAAATACCACCAAAAGAAAGCTCTATTTGTAGGGAAAAAAAGGACGTCAATTTTGTTTGGGAGCCACGTCGCACGACCGCGCAATTGTCAGTTAAAGCAACGCAGTGCCGGAAGCTAAAATTTCATCTGGGCAGGAAGGGGGTGTATGTGCACAGTAGGCAAGTGGTTAAAGAAGAGGTATCCAGAACATAAATTAACATGAGCTAATTAACTAATCATTTACCCAGACTAGGCAGCGCTTAGATATGACCTTTCAGAGTAGACGTCACGTCTACTCATTCACCTGCTATACAATACACATTATCATAGGTGTAAGCACAGGACATCTTCACACAATAGCAGGGTCAATTAGCACAGAGAACAGACAGATGGCTGTAGATGACGGCATTAGCATCTAACAGTATGTGTCCCAACAGTATGAATGAGTCACTCTTACAATAACCCCGTTGAGTTCAGAATCAACAAACAGTAAATATTTCTTTACAGATATCCTGGAATATATTGTGGATAGGGATGAAGCCGACCCCCCCCCCCCCCCCGTTCGGTTTGCACCAGAACCTGCAAACAGACCCACAGTTTGTGTGAACCCATTGAAGTCTATGGGACTCGAACGTTTGAAATCTAAAGTGCTAATTAAAGGCTAATATGCAAGTTATTGTCCTAAAAAGTGTTTGGGGACCCGGGTCCTGCTCCTGGGGACATGTATCAATGCAAAAAAAAAAAGTTTTAAAAACTACAGTTTTTTTTCGGGAGCAGTGATTTTAAATTACCTTTTATCCTTCAGAAATTACACTTTGTGCAGGGACAGTTCTAAGCACGGGAAACAAGCGCTGCTTGACAGGCATACTATACACCCCCCCCCCCCCTTCTGGGTACAAAATTTTAAACTTTTTTTAAAACATGTTCCCTGGGGCAGGACCCGGGTCCCCAAACACTTTTTATGACAATAACTTGCATATTAGCCTTTAAAATTAGCACTTTAGGTTTCTCCCATAGACTTTTCCAGGGTGTTCCGCGGCTTTTCGAACTTACCGCGAACACCCCAAATTGTTCGCTGTTCGGCGAACAGGCAATGTTCGAGTCGAACATGAGTTTGACTCGAACTCGAAGCTCATCCCTAATTGTGGATAATAATTACATAATTAACCCATCTCAGGTAGTCCAAGATATCATTTATCAGTCATCCTATGGCCCTAGTGGACATAGGATGATTTTAGACATAAGAGGGTCCGGTGATGTCCCTGGTGAGTCTGTCACAGAGTTCCTTGTCCACATCAACATGGAGACAAAGTGTTGTGCCAGGGGGGTCCAACCTGACAAGGCACTCCCCTATGTGGACAGTATGGTTCAAGAGGGGGTGGGCTAGCATTATGTACAGAAGAGTTGTATATGAGAAGCACCTAATCACTGAACTCTCTACCCTGGGCTGTATATGATATACTCCTGACCACTACACTCTGTACCCTGGGCTGTATATGATATACTCCTGACCACTGCACTCTGTATCCTGGGCTGTATATGATATACTCCTGACCACTACACTCTGTACCCTGGGCTGTATATGATATACTCCTGACCACTGCACTCTGTATCCTGGGCTGTATATGATATACTCCTGACCCCTACACTCTGTACCCTGGGCTGTATATGATATACTCCTGACCACTGCACTCTGTATCCTGGGCTGTATATGATATACTCCTGACCACTGCACTCTGTAGCCTGGGCTGTATATGATATACTTCTGACCACTGCACTCTGTAGCCTGGGCTGTATATGATATACTCCTGACCACTGCATTCTGTACCTTGGGCTGTATATGATATACTCCTGACCACTGCACTCTGTATCCTGGGCTGTATATGATATACTCCTGACCACTGCACTCTGTATATGATATATTTCTGACCACTGCACTCTGTATCCTGGGCTGTATATGATATACTCCTGACCACTACATTCTGTACCTTGGGCTGTATATGATATACTCCTGACCACTGCACTCTGTATCCTGGGCTGTATATGATATACTCCTGACCACTGCACTCTGTATCCTGGGCTGTATATGATATACTCCTGACCACTACACTCTGTACACTGAGCTGTATTTGATATACTCCTGACCATTGCACTATGTACCCTGGGCTGTATATGATATACCCCTGACCACTGCACTCTGTACCCTGGGCTGTATATGATATAATCCTGACCTCTGCACTCTGTACCCTGGGCTGTATATGATATACTCCTGACCACTTCACTCTGTACCCTGGGCTGTATATGATATACTCCTGACCACTACACTCTGTACCCTGGGCTGTATATGATATACTCCTGACCACTGCACTCTGTACCCTGGGGTGTATATGATATACTCCTGACCACTGCACTCTGTACCCTGGGCTGTATATGATATACTCCTTACCACTGCACTGCAGACCATTATTCCCAGGTAGCTCTAATCTGATGACCTGTAAAGTCTATTAAAGCCTCACCCATGAACAATGTCTGGATATGGAAGATTGTCATCATTTCACCGACACACACAAGAGTTTTCAATACATTTTTTATTATAATTTGAAGAAGATTACAGACATAAAATCAGGAAATAATAAAGGTAGAAATCCGATTGGTCGGGAACATCACTTGTTAGAAGAATGGGAAGAACCTGCGCTTCCTGCCAAACCTATAACTAAGAACAGGAATATGGCTTCTCCCCCGTATGAAATCTCCGATGTCTGTAAAGTTGGCTCTTCCTTGAAAAACATTTCCCGCACTCAGGGCAGGAATACGGCTTCTCTGCTGTGTGCGATATTTGATGGATCGCGAGAAGGGATTTCCTGTAAAAACATTTCCCGCACTCAGGACATGAATGTGGCTTCTCCCCAGTGTGAGACCTTAGATGCTTGACAAGATCTGATTTAGTTACAAAACATTTGCCACACTCAGGACAGGAATGTGGCTTCTCACCTGTGTGTACTCTTTGATGAATATTTAAAGCAGCCTTCTCAACAAAACATTTCCCGCACTCAGCACAGCAAAAAGGCTTCTCCCCCGTGTGAGATCTTTGATGTGTGACAAGTCTTGATTTTTGTACAAAACATTTCCCGCACTCAACACAGCCAAAAGGCTTCTCCCCTGTGTGAGACATTTGATGGGCGACAAGAAATGATTTGCACGCAAAACATTTCCCGCACTCAGGACAGGAATATGGGGTTTTCCCAGTGTGAGACATTTGATGAGTGACCAGAGCTGATTTTTTCGCAAACAATTTCCCACACTCAGGGCAGGAATATGGATTCTCTTCTCTGTGCAATATCTGATGGATCGTGAGAAGGGATTTCCTGGAAAAACATTTCCCGCACTCAAGACAGGAATATGGCTTTTCCCCCGTGTGAGACCTTTGATGTGTAACAACACTTGATTTGTGGGCAAAACATTTCCCGCACTCAGGACAGGGATACGGCTTTTCCCCCCTGTGAGACCTCTGATGTGAAACAAGACTTGATTTGTGGGCAAAACATTTTCCACACTCGGAACAGGAATACAGATTCTCTCCTGTGTGCAATCTCTGATGGCTGTTGAGATGGGATTTCATGGAAAAACATTTCCCGCACTCAGGACAGGAATATGGCTTTTCCCCCGTGTGAGACCTCAGATGTATGACAAAGGCTGATTTATAAACAAAGCCTTTCCCGCACTGAGGACAGGAATATGGCTTCTCACCTGTGTGAGATTTATGATGTATGGAAAGTGCATACTTGTTTGAAAAAAAATTCCCACACTCAGTACAGGAAAACCTCTTATCTGTTGGAAGGACGGCACCGTCCCGCACAATCTGAGGTTCCTCAGGATTAGAGGAATACGATGGTCCGGCACCGTCCCGCACAGTCTGAGGTTCCTCAGCATAAGAGGAATACGATGGTCCGGCACCGTCCCGCACAGTCTGAGGTTCCTCAGGATAAGAGGAATACGATGGTCCGGCACCGTCCCGCACAATCTGAGGTTCCTCAGGATAAGAGGAATGCGATGGTCCGGCACCATCCCGCACAGTCTGAGGTTCCTCAGGATAAGAGAAATACGATGGTCCGGCACCGTCCCGCACAGTCTGAGGTTCCTCAGGATAAGAGGAATACGATGGTCCGGCACTGTCCCGCACAGTCTGAGGTTCCTCAGGATAAGAGGAATACGATGGTTCATCTACACTGTGTGGTGCCGGATGGACATTTGAGGTAGTCGGGTTTTCTCCTGGACTATACTGTGTGATCTCCTCATCTTCTACTTTATAGTCTGGAGACAAAGTGAGACAATCCTCTGAAGTTTTCCTCATCTCCCGTCCATCTACTAAAATACAAAGATTATTACTAGACATGAGCTGATTGGTTCCCCTAAACCAGGACTCCGCCCACATCAGGCAGCTTAGTCTCTGAGGATCTTACAATTCCCCCTCAAGGTAACTAGTAAATGGGTCCTCTGATCTCCTACCAGATCAATTCTTTATTCATGGACCTTAGTCAGAGAGTGAGGACACAACAAGAACTGTCTTTTATAGGAGTGACAGTGATGAGGGGATTATAGGACGAGTGTCCCCTCCCCCTCTATCATTCATTGCCATCTTCCCAACACAAGAAGTCCTGTACTTCCCTATTTAGTTTATGATTTAGTCACAAATAACAGCGGGGCTGAGCCCCACCAGAGGTCAGAGAGTGAAGATGGGGGGAGAAAAACCAAGATGAGGACTGGACTGATTCTGAAGACCACCATCATTGGGTTATTGACTCCTCCCTCATTATCACTTTCTGTTTAAAGTTCTAAAGTGTGAGGATGATATCACATTATTATCAACATGTAATAATAGTCTGTGCTCCAATCAAATCATCAGATAAAAAATGCCCAGCTGGTAGAAAATGGGTGTAACAAAAGAGAATATATATAGCAGTATGTAGAAGGGGGAAAGAGAGCAGAAGTCAGGACTATGTAATGTACAACATAATGTATAAGATACAACAGATAGGACTATATAGTATCAGGAGTATGTAATGTACAACATAAAGTATGAAGCGCAGGGGTCAAGAGTAATGTAATGTACAACATAGAGTATATAGTGCAAGGGTCAGGAGTATGTAATGAACAAAACAGAATTCATAGTTGATGGGTCAGGATTATGTACTTTACAACACAAAATACTGTATTTATCGGCGTATATCGCGCACTTTGACCCCCTTAAAATCAGACATTGTCCGAGGCCGAGACGAGTGTACTGCACACTCGGCCACGCTCGGCTCCGCCCGCAGCCAAGCGAGAGGAGCCGAGTGAAGCCCAGCGCGCAGGAAATCCGGCTCTGCACAGCACGCCAAATCCAAACACACGACGCTGCAACCCCGGGCAAGGTGCGGATGGGCACCTCCAAAGCCGCAGACGGACGCCAGACAAGGCTCGACGGACCCCGCGCAAGGCCGCAGACGGACGCCGGACAAGGCCGCCGGGCAAGACATCCAAAGTGTAAGTTTTTTCCCTAAACTTCCCTTCTCAGCTTGGTGTGCGCGCTATACACCGGCGCGCGGTATATGCCGATAAATACAGTATATAGAGAAGGCATTAGGACTACATAAAGTACAATATAAATTATGTAGTGAATGTATTTACTATTAATGACCCACCTGTGCTGATCTCTGTAGGAGTGTCGTCCTCTATAAATGTCCCCGTTATTCCATCCTCCTCCATAGACTGCTGATCATCCCTCACATACGTCTCTTCTTCTTCTGATTTCACCTCAAATTTTATATCGATTGGATCTTCACTCTAAACCAAGAGAATGACAGAAACTTAAAACGTAATATTTAATGTTGTGACGTCACATATGTCGCACTACCCCCGAAGGAGCTGCTGGTTTAGATTTGGTCCTGCCGTTACCTTACTGTTCCATACGCTCGTCTCAGGGGTTCTCCTTGAAGAGTTGTCCACAGAAATGTATGCACCAACACAAAGTCTCTTTCAAGGTTTTAGAGGGGTAGGGGTAGAAGGATAGAGGGTTAGGGGTGGGATTCAGGTACCTTTGCTTTGCGGATCACGGGTACAGTCTCAGATCCAGAGGACAAATACGGTTCCACACTGGATTTCAGCAACCACCAGATAGGCCGACTCTCCCTGACCTACCAGCCGGTGCGAAGCTTGTTCAAAATCTCTGCCACAGGCTTGATGAGTGTCGCCGAGGGGTTACACAGTCCTCTGCCACAAGATCGTGTAACCACACGCACATCTTGTACCGTTCCAAATAACTACGTAGCTCACGGTGCCCGAATCTTTCAGCCAGGCCGGCAGCACAATGAGACAAGTTAACCAGAATGCGTCCTTCAATTGAATCCCCAATGGTTCAGCTTCTCCCCTCAGGCAAGACAGCGTAGGACCATCCCTGGACTAGTAGGCCCCAGAAACTCCTGGGTCTACTCTCAGTTGCGAGGCCTCGGGCCAGCCAGCCCAGAGGCCGAGAAACTGTCAGCATGGCCAGGAGGGCCATCAGCTCAAGATCTGGAGACGAACCCCGCCAAAACGGCATCTGTCCCTTAAGTACCCTCCCCCAGCACATTGGGTTGACCAGGCCCACTGGGCTGTTCTGGGAGGAAAGCACCCAATACACCCAGCACATTGCATTCCAACCTTGACTCCTGGTGACTGCGACACCCGCAGGCAAGTGGAATGTGTGCAACAGCTGGACTGGAACAGAAACCCATACTTTGGTACAAATCCTCTGAGCTAAACTACAGCTCAGATAACTAAATTTACAAAAAAAATAGCGCCTACTCAACAGGAGCAGGACGCTACACATATAAAAAAAGATCCACACATCGTCTCACAAGTCCATGTCCCAGATGTTCTGTTCAACCAACCTTGTAATGGTGGGGGATGGTGTGATCTTCCTGTGTGGAATCCCGGGAATACAGAGGACCCCCCTCCTCCATAGACTGCTGATCCCCACTTATCGACATCTCTTCTTCTTCCTCTTTTATCTCAGCTTTGATAACTTTCAGTTCCTCATCCTAAACCCCAAAGATGATACAATATATGTTTAAAACAGAACAAGAGATTACATAGAAGAATGTCCTCTCATAGCTTAGAGTTCTAGTTGCTCAGTCCCACCTACCTGATGATGGTGAGGGGTGGTGTGACCTTCCTGTGTGGAATCCCGGGAATACAGAGGACAGGGACATCTCTCTGGTGGGTTCCCATTACTGGATCCATCTGTAGGAAACACACACACTGACTGAATACATTGTTTCTATGTGTTTATCAGATGATGGGGGATCTAGGTGGAGCCTCCGTAGTGCTCTCTCCTTTACAATAAAGTCTCCTCTTACCCGGTGATGTGAGGGGCGGCTGATTCTCCATCATGACGTCCTTGTAGAGATCCTTGTGTCCTTCTAAATACTCCCACTCCTCCATGGAGAAATAGACAGTGACATCCTGACACCTTATAGGAACCTGACACACACAATGATACAGTCACCATCCAGACACACCCCTTGTCTGTTACTGGATAATGTCCCAGAATTCCCGGCACTGCTCACCTCTCCTGTCAGCAGCTCCATCATCTTCTTGGTGACTTCTAGAATCTTCTCCATGTTGTGTCTCTCAGGTTTTAGGGAGTCACATGGAGGCACTGTGATGGTCATATGATCACCTGACTTCAGAAGAGGAAATCTCTGTATTGAGGAACCAATAGGAATATCATGTTAGTTTCCCAGAATCCTCCTCACCTCTCCGGTCAGGTCTGAGTTGTAATAATAGAGATAAGAGTGATGTCATGTGACCTCCCAGAATCCTCCTCACCTCTCCGGTCAGCAGGTAGATGATCTCCAGGGTGAGGTTTAGGATCTTCTCAGTCACGTGACTCCGGTCTTCCTCCATCCTCAGTTGTGCCGTCATCCGATCTCTACAGGTCTCCTTGTAGACGGTTAACCTTGGGAAATTAAATTATGAATTATTCAGATGGTATTGGTCACACAATAAAAGGATGTGTGTGTGTGTGGGGGGGGGGGGGGGTAATAGGAGGGTTGCTGTTTATTTAGGAACTACAGCCACCATGTGAACACATTGCGTTTGAACTATTTTGTGTTTGTTACATCTTTGAGGTCCCTCTTGGCCTACTGGAACACAAATTATTTTTTCTATGTTGGGTTTGATTGTTTTTTGAGATGGGTATGCTTAGTTATATATACAATCCTTCTTGTGTCTTCTTATTTTGCTCTAAGGCAGTGCTGTGAGGTCAATGTAGGGTCATAATGATGTCCAGGAAGGGAACTTGCTGGCTTTTGGTCGGAGTTCTGGACTAATCCGGAAAATTGTCAGAACTCCGACGGCAAGGCTCCAATCTCCGGCAGCAAGTGATGTCACTGTCACTTTCTAAGAAGAGAAGGGATTGGAATGGAGAGCAGAAGGATGCCATTAGTGAAGTAGAAGGCTGGGGGCAGTGGCGGAAATACTAGGGTCACAAAGGTCGCACCGGGGGGGCCCAGCAGGGTTGATGGCCGCAGGGCTCTGAGCTGAGCTGTGTCTCTCTCATGCAGCCCAGAGCCCTGCACTACATTTCCCCCTCCCTCACACAGATGGGAGAGGAGAGAGCTTATCTGCTCCTTCTCCTCCCACCCCAGAGCACTGATAGGTTGCACTGATGGCTACCAATAGGTGGTATCAATAGGGCAATGAAAATCGGTGCAAAAAATGTACCGACAATCTTTCAAGGTAATGCCTGTCCTTTCCACAGACACAGCATCGGAAGAAAGGACTGATGCCAACCGGTCACTGTGATTGGCCCTTTACTGTGATCAGCTGTGTCCAAGGGACACTGCAGTCACATAGCGTGCCCCAGGGTGCACAAGGGAGGCAGGGTTCTGGGAGAATGTTCATGGATGCTAGAGCTGCGCGATTAATCGTTAAAGATGCTACCCCCCCCCCCCTCCTGATCTTAAAACAGCATTTCCCGATTCTATGTAACAAAATCAGAAAGTTCTCTTCTCACTTCTGACAAAAAAAAAAATTCCAGGCAGCCTGCCAAGTTTATCTTAACATCGGAGATAAAGAGAAACATTGTAAACATTTTGTCCTTACATCAACGGAATGAACTTTGGTCTGTAAATGAGGTCAGCTTAAAGAGGAGTTCCAGTCTTTTTTTAGGTTTATTAAAAGTCAGCAGCTACAAAAAGTGTAGCTGCTGACTTTTAATAAACAGACACTTACCTGCTCCACGGTCCAGCGACGCGGCCGCCCGGAGCTCCGCTCCTCTCCCCCCCTCTCCACACGGTGCCTTCATTCACTGTGTGGGAAACCCGGCCGTGACAGCTTGCAGCTTCACAGCCGGGCACGCACTGCGCTCCGTGAGTGGACAGGCGATCTCCTGGGATGTGTCACATGTCCCAGGAGATCGCCTAGAGGTAGGGGCCGTCTAAGGCGAGAGGAGGAGTCGTTGGGGCGGTGCCTGGGCGGAAGTAGGACAGGAAGTCCCACTCCTACTGAAGCCCCCACTCCCCCCCCCCCCAAGAAAAATAACATACCAAATGTGGCATGTAAGGGGGTGAGGAGTGCTTAAAGCGGAAGTTCCAAATTTTGAGTGGAATTCCGCTTTAAGCACTTACATTTGTTTCTTACAAGTTAAAATCAGTATTTTTTACTAGAAAATTACTTGTAACCCCCAAACATTATACAGTGGAACCTCGGATTACGAGGATAATCCGTTCCAGGAGAATACTCGTAATCCAAAGTACTCACATATCAAAGCGAGTTTCCCCATCGGAGTCAATGGAAACTAAAATAATTTGTTCCACATTGACTTTAATGACATGCAATACCGCATGCGGCCAGAGGCGGGGGGCGCCGGAGAGCCTCGGAAAAGGCCAGAGGACACCTCGGCAAACCTCGAAAAGACATCATTACCGAGATTTGCCAAGGTCAGCTGAGCTGTCCTCGGGCCTTTCCGAAAGGCACCGATCGGCGATGTTCAGCTCCGGCGCCCCCCCACCTCAGGCCAAACGCGGTACTGCACACTGTTTTGCCCTGAATCGTGCTTGTTTTCGCAAACCGAGTTACGATTTTTAAAAATACAGTGCTCGTATTGCGAAACGCTTGTTTACGCATTACTCGCAATCCGAGGTTCCACTGTATATACATATATATATTTTTTTCTTAGCATAGACCCTAGAGAATAAATTAGCAGTTGTCTGCAATATTTTATGTCACCACCTGCATTTGCGCAGCGGTGTTTTCAAAAGCAATTTTTTTTTGGGAAAAAAATAACTTTAACTAATAAAAAAATACGTAAAGTTAGCTCAATATTTTTGTATGATGTGAAAGAGGATGTTACACCGTGAGAATGTGATCTAATGGATGCCCTCCCAGAATGGAAGCCCTGGGACTTGGATGGAAAGGGGCAGTCAGGGGGCCCCATTCATCTGTGTCCCCCATCACTCATCAGAGTATCCCTGTGAAATTGGTGTCCCCATTAGAGACCCCATCACTCATCAGAGTCTCCCTGGACATTTGTGTCTACCACAGGACCCCCCGCCTGCTCTATTTGTGTCCCCATCAGAACCATCACCCCCCTCCGCATTTTGTGTCCCCATCAGAACCATCACACTCCCTATGCATTTTTGTGTTCCCATCAGAGCCATCAGCCCCCCCCATGTTTGTGTCCCCATCAGAGTCATCAGCCGCCCCCCCACGTTTGTGACCCCATCAGAATCATCAGCCCCCCACATGTTTGTGACCCCATCAAAATCATCAGCCCCCCCCCCCACCACACGTTTGTGTCCCCTTCAGAGTCATCAGCCCCCCCACATGTTCGTGTCCCAATCAGAGTCATCAGCCCCCCCCCCCCACATTTGTGTCCCCATCAGCCCCAACGTTTGTGTCCCCATCAGCCCCCTCGGCATTTTTGTGTCCCCATCAGAACCATCAACTCCCCTTCTGAATTTTTGTGTCACCATCAGAGTCATCAGCCCCTCCACACGTTTGTGTCCCCATCAGAATCATCAGCCCCCACACGTTTGTGTCCCCATCAGAGCCATCAGTCCCCTGACACATATGTGTCCCCATCAGCCCCCTGACACATATGTGTCTCCATCAGCCCCCCATGTTTGTGTCCCCATCAGAATCATCACTCCCCCCATGTTTGTGTCCCCATCAGAGTCATCAGCCCCACCACATGTTCATGTCTCAATCAGAGTCATCAGCCCCCACGTTTGTGTCCCCCATCAGAGCCATGAGCCCCCTCCGCATTTTTGCGTCCCCATCAAAACCATCACCTCCCCCTCTGCATTTTTGTGTCCCCATCAGCCCCCCACTCATTTGTGTCCCCCATCAGAGCCATCAGCCCCCCACTCATTTGTGTCCCCCATCAGAGCCATCAACCCCCCCACTCATTTGTGTCCCCATCAGAGCCATCAGCCCCCCCAACTCATTTGTGTCCCCACCAGCTCCCCCACTCATTTGTGTCTCCATCAGCCCCCCACGTTTGTGTCCCCATCAGAGCCTTTAGCCCCACACGTTTGTGTTGCCACCAGCCTCCCCCACATTTGTGTCCCCATCAGCCCCCGCACATGTTTGTGTCCCCATCAGAGCCATCCCCTCCCTCCACATTTTTGTGTCCCCATCAGAGCCATCACCTCCCCTCCGCATTTTTACATCCCCATCAGCCCCCCCACATGTTTGTGTCCCCATCAGAGCCATCAGCCCCCGACACATGTGTGTCCCCATTAGAGCCATCAGCCCCCCACGTTTGTGTCCCCATTAGAGCCATCACAGTGACTATGGAGGAAAGGGATGCACATGACGGGGTTACAAGGTGTAAATATAAAATAAGATCTTATTACCTCCTATGTTGCCTTACCTCTTTGGTAGCAGCTAGTTCCTTGTGCCACATGGAACTTCCTGTCTGTTCCTGACATCACTTCCATAGAGACTTCCTGTCTTGGTAGAAGTGAGATCACCACCTTGTGGAGCTCAGAGGAACTGCAGCCCTGAGAAACGTCTCGTAGTGTGAACACGGTGTATTGTCACAGTTTGCTGCCTATCGTACAATGCTCCGGAAGTCACGTGGCGGCCAACTGCACATGCGCGATGCGTTCCAAACGCAAATGCGATGCGTTCCAATGGATTCACGACAGTACACACCAGTGAAACTGGTCGGCATCCAGGCTCTTTCCTTAACATCCCCATGGATTGGAGGATGTTCCTCCTATGTTGCCTTTCCTCTTTGGGAGCAGCTAGTTCCTTGTGCCACATGGAACTTCCTGTCTGTTCCTGACATCACTTCCATAGAGACTGCCTGTCTTGGTAGAAGTGAGATCACCACCTTGTGGAGCTCAGAGGAACTGCAGCCCAGAGAAACGTCTCGTAGTGTGAACACAGTGTATTGTCACAGTTTGCTGCCTATTGTACAATGCTCCGGAAGTCACGTGGCGGCCAACTGCACATGTGCGATGCGTTCCAAACGCAAATGCGATGCGTTCCAATGGATTCACGACAGTACACACCAGTGAAACTGGTCGGCATCCAGGCTCTTTCCTTAACATCCCCATGGATTGGAGGATGTTAAAAAAAGAGCCAGGAGCGAGACCGACAGGCCACTTTCCTCTAAATCCATGTCGCCCTGAATGCCGGGTTCGCTGGTGTGTACTGTCGTAAACCCATTGGAACGCTATGTACGATAAGCAGCAAACTGTGACACTACAACGGTCTGTGTGTGTATGTACTGTCTGTGTGTATATGTACTGTCTGTGTGTGTATATGTACTGTCTGTGTGTATATGTACTGTCTGTGTGTATATGTACTGACTGTGTGTGTATGTACTGTCTGTGTGTGTATGTACTGTCTGTGTGTGTATATGTACTGTCTGTGTGTATATGTACTGTCTGTGTGTATATGTACTGACTGTGTGTGTATGTACTGTCTGTGTGTGTATGTACTGTCTGTGTGTGTATGTACTGTCTGTGTGTATATGTACTGTCTGTGTGTATATGTACTGTCTGTGTGTGTATGTACTGTCTGTGTGTGTATGTACTGTCTGTGTGTGTATGTACTGTCTGTGTGTGTATGTACTGTCTGTGTGTATATGTACTGTCTGTGTGTGTATGTACTGTCTGTGTGTGTATGTACTGACTGTGTGTGTATGTACTGTCTGTGTGTGTATGTACTGTCTGTGTGTATATGTACTGTCTGTGTGTGTATGTACTGTGTGTGTGTATATGTACTGTCTGTGTGTAAACACACCTATCCCGTTCTTCGTTGTGGCAGTGTCAGTGATCGTGTGTTCCCTGATATAGGGAAAGGCGATCAGTGACGTCACACGTCCAGCCCCGCCCCCCCTACAGTTAGAAAACACATATGAGGTCACACTTTACCCCTACAGCGCCCCTAGTGGTTAACTCCTAAACTGCGATTGTCATTTCCACAGTAAACAATGCATTTTTATTGCACCTTTTTTGCTGTGAAAATGACAATGGTCCCAAAATGTGTCAAAATTGTCCGATGCGTCCGCCATAATGTCGCAGTCACGAAAAAAATCGCTAAATAGTAACAAAAACATTTTTTTTTATAAAAATGCCATAAAACTATCCCTTATTTTGTAAACGCTATAAATTTTGCGCAAACCAATCGATAAACGCTTATTGTGATTTTTTTTACCAAAAATAGGTAGAAGAATACGTATCGGCCTAAACTGAGGAAAAAAATAGTTTTTTTTATAAATCTTCTTTTGAGGGATATTTATTACAGCAAAAAGGAAAAAATATTGCTTTTTTTTTCAAAATTGTCGCTCTATTTTTGTTTATAGCGCAAAAATAAAAACCGCAGAGGTGACCAAAAGAAAGCTCTATTTGTGGGGAAAAAGGGACGCCAATTTTGTTTGGGAGCCATGCCGCACGACCGCGCAATTGTCAGTTAAAGCGACGCAGTGACGAATCGCAAAAACTGCTTGGGTCCTTTAGCTGCATCATGGTCCGGGTCTTAAGTGGTTTTAAGCCTCACCCCATGAACAATGTCTGGATATGGAAGATTGTCATCATTGCACCGACACACACAAGAGTTTTCAATAAATGTTTTATTATAATTTGAAGAAGATTACAGACATAAAATCAGGAAGTAATAAAGGTAGAAATCCGATTGGTCGGGAAAATAACTTGTTAGAACAATGAGAAGAAACTGCGCTTCCTGCCAAACCTATGAGAGGTAAGGACTCCATTTTTATTTTTCTCCTGCTATCAATGTCCGATACGGTACAACACTTCATCCATGTCTTTGGTGATCTCTGATCTCCTTATCAACTGTTACTTACATGATGAAGATCAGCCATGGAGTATATCTGAGGTGTATATCAGGGTGTGCTTCTTCCCCACATGTCCAGCAACATTCACATACAAGACATTTCCCGCACTCACTAATACACCTCGAGGGTTGTGTGGGACCCCGGATGTACAGGAAGACAGGACTTCAGTGAGGAACAATTCCCTCACTCAGGACAGGAAAGTGGCTTCTCCCTCGTGTGAGATCTCCGATGTCTGGAAAGATCGGACTTCTGTGAAAAACATTTCCGGCACTCAGGGCAGGAATATGGCTTCTCCCCCGTGTGAGATCTCCGATGTCTGTGAAGACTGGAATTCTGTGAAAAATATTTTCCACACACAGGGCAGGAATATGGCTTCTCATCTGTGTGCAATATCTGATGGATCGTGAGAAGGGATTTCCTGGAAAAACATTTCCCGCACTCAGGGCAGGAATATGGCTTCTCCCCCGTGTGAGATCTCTGATGTGTGACCAAATCATTTTTTTTCATAAAACATTTCCCACACTCAGAACAGGAATATAACTTCTCACCTGTGTGCAGTTTCTGATGAGTATTAAGAGCGTACTTATCTAAAAAACATTTCCCGCACTCTGAACAACAAAAAGGCCTCTCTCCTGTGTGAATTCTTTGATGTCTGACAAGTTGCGATTCATATAAAAAACATTTCCCGCACTCAGGACAGGAATGCGGCTTCTCCTGCATGTGAGACCTTTCATGTGTGCCACGACTTGATTTTAGTTCAAAGCATTTTCCGCACTCAGAACAGGAAAACGGCTTTTCCCCCGTGTGAGTCCTTTGATGTTTGCAAAGATATGACTTAGTGGCAAAACATTTCCCGCACTCAGGACAACAATATGGCTTCTCCCCCGTGTGAGATCTCTGATGTGTGACCAAATCAGATTTTATTATAAAACATTTCCCGCACTCTGAACAACAAAAAGGCTTCTCCCCTGTGTGAGATCTTTGATGTGTGACAAGAATCGATTTATATAAAAAACATTTGCCACACTCAGGACAGGAATACGGCTTTTCCCCCGTGTGAGACCTTTGATGTGTAACAAGATGTGATTTGTCAACAAAACATTTCCCGCACTGAGAACAGGAATACGGCTTCTCTCCTGTGTGCAATTTCTGATGGCTGTTGAGATGGCATTTCATGGAAAAACATTTCCCGCACTCAGGGCAGGAATACGGCTTTTCCCCTGTGTGAGACATTTTATGTGCATGAAGAGATGATTTGTGTCTAAAACATTTCCCGCACTCAGAACAGGAATACGGCTTTTCCCCCGTGTGCAGTCTCTGATGTCCCGTGAGAACGGATTTCTTGGAGAAACATTTCCCGCACTCAGGGCAGGAATACGGCTTTTCCCCCGTGTGCAGTCTTTGATGTCCCGTGAGAACGGATTTCTTGGAGAAACATTTCCCGCACTCAGGGCAGGAATACGGCTTTTCCCCCCTGTGAGACATTTGATGTGTGACAAGAGTGGATTTTAGTCCAAAGCATCTGTTTGGTGCCGGATGGACATTTGAGGTAGTCGGGTTTTCTCCTGGACTATACTGTGTGATGTCCTCATCTTCTACTTTACAGTCTGGAGACAAAGTGAGACAATCCTCTGAGGTTTTCCTCATCTCCCGTCCATCTACTAAAATAGAAATACAAAGATTATTACTAGACATGAGCTGATTGGTTCCCCTAAACCAGGACTCCGCCCACATCAGGCAGCTTTGTCTCTGAGGATCTTACAATTCCCCCCTCAAGGTAACTAGTAAATGGGTCCTCTGATCTCCTACCAGATCATTTCTTTATTCATGGACCTTAGTCAGAGAGTGAGGAAACAACGAGAACTGTCTTTTATAGGAGTGACAGTGATGAGAAGATTATAGGACGAGTGTCCCTTCCCCCTCTATCACTCATTGCCATCTTCCCAACACAAGAAGTCCTGCACTTCCTTATTTAGTCCATGATTTAGTCATGAATAACAGCGGGGCTGAGCCCCACCAGAGGTCAGAGAGTGAGGATGGGGGGAGAACAACCAAGATGAAGACTGAAGACCACAATCATTGGGTTACTGACTCCTCCCTCATTATCACTTTCTGTTTAAGGCTCCAATGTTGGAGGACGTTATCACATTATTATCAACATGTCTGTGCGCCAATCACATCATCAGATTTAAAAAAAATAGTATTTTTGTACTCACCGGAAAATCCATTTCTCTGAGTTCATGGACGGACACAGCAGCATCTTGACCTTAGGGCATTATCCTCCTTTCTAGGAGATTGACTAGGCAGAAAAACAGCATGTTAAGTGTTAAACACTTTACACAGTACAGTACCTCCCAGGGGGCGGTTCCCCCAGGAACATCCCCCACTCTCCGCTCTGCAGCCTCAGTTCGTAAACAAGCAGTACAAACAAAGGAGGGGTGGGTGCTGTGTCCGTTCATGAACTCAGAGAAATGGATTTTATGGTGAGTACAAAAATCCTATTTTCTCTTTCGTTCATGGACAGACACAGCAGCATCTGGACCTTAGGGACGTCCCCAAGCAGCGTCAAAAAATCGAGGGGTGGGAAAACACAGCAAACTAACTTCACTCCAAACAAACCAGAGCTCCTCAACGGAGGAACTTCAACCTTAAACAGCCGCCTGCAAAACCTTGCGGCCGAAGGAGGCATCCGAAGATCCACTCACATCCACCTTATAGAACTTTGAGAAGGTGTGGATTGACGACCAGGTCGCTGCCTTACACACCTGTAAAACAGACGCTTGATGGTGGAAAACCCAAGAGGCACCAATCGCCCTGGTCGAGAGCGCTGTAACCGGGAAGGGGGGCGCCCGCCCCTTTAGGGCATAGGCCTGAAGCACGACCTGCCTGATCCACCTAGAAATGGTGGCCGTCGAGACTGCCAGACCCTTCTAAAAACCAGTCACGGACACGAACAGTGAGTCCGACTTCCGAAACGGAGCCGTAGCAGACAGGTACACCCGTAGGGCTCGAACCACGTCCAAGGAGTGCAACGCAGCCTCTTTTGGGTTCGCCGGCCGAGGACACAAGGATGGAAGAACAATGTCCTCATTAATGTGAAAAGCCGAAACAACCTTAGGAAGGAACAACTGCTGCGGAAGCAGCACCACCTTATCCCTGTGGATGACCAAATAGGGAGCCTTGCAAGACAAGGCCGCCAATTCAGACGCCCGTCTGACCGATGTAATTATTGCCACCAGAAAAAACACCTTCTGGGGGTAGAGTCAATAAGGAAATCTCCCTAATGCTCTCAAACGGAGGCTTCTGAAGCACGGAGAGGACTAAATTCAAGGCCCACAGAGGCAGTGGGGGACGCACAGGAGGGGCCACATGCCGAATCCCCTGCACAAGCGAACACACCAGAGAGTGCGCCACCAAGGGCCGCTGAAAGAAAACAGCCAAGGCCGAAATCTGACCCTTAATCGTACTTAAGGTGAGGGCCTGATCCACTCCGCGCTGTAAAAACAGCAGAATCCGGGACATCACGTATGTACGGGGGTGCCAATTCATCTCCTCACACATAGAGATGTAAGCCTTCCACGTACGATGGTAAATCTTTCCCGGGAATTAGACTTCCGCGCCCCGCAGCATGGTAGAGATCACCGAATCCAACAAACCTCAGTCCCTCAGCACCTGGCTTTCAATAGCCACGCCGTTAAAGCCAACGACTGTAAAGCAGGATGAAAGATAGGACCCTGCGACAGAAGATCCTCTTGCAGTGGCAGGTGCAACGGAACATCTGCCACCAGACGCACCAGATCCACGTACCAGGGACAAGGCCAATCCGGAGCAATCAGGATTGTTGGTATCCCCTCGGCTTCTACTCTGCGTAGTAGACGAGGGAAGGCGTAGATTAGGCGATAGTGACCCCACGGTGCCACCAACTCGTCTGACGCGTCCGCCCACGGGTCACTTGACCTGGCCACGAACCATGACACCTTCCGATTGAGTCGGGATGCCAGAAGATCCACATCTGGAGTGCCCCATTTCAGACACAGACTCTGAAACACATCCGGGTGTAGCGACCATTCTCCTTGGTCTAGTGTTTGGCGACTTAGGTAGTCCGCCTGCCAGGTCTTTACGCCCGGAATGTAAACGGCCGAAAAGAACGTTCCGGCTCTTTTCGGAGGATGTGAGCGACTTCCGCTGCTGCAGCCGAGCTCCGTGTGCCCCCTTGATGATTGACATACACCACAGTTGAGGCGTTGTCTGACTGAATCCTGACCGGGCGGCCCTGCAGTCTCAGAGACCACTTGGAGAGGCACAGCCTAATTGCCCGGAGTTCCAGGACATTGATTGGCAGGCGGGACTCTTCCCGAGTCCAGCGCCCCTGGGCTGACTGAACATCCCAGACTCCCCCCCAGCCGGAGAGACTGGCATCCGTCGTGACCACCGTCCAATGGCACGGCAGGAACGACTTCCCGGCCCGAAGCACCGGAGATGTCAGCCACCACACTAGCGAGGACCTGACCAGGCGACTCACCCGGACTTGGTAATCCAGAGACAAAGGAAGCTTGTCCCAACGCGACAGAATTTCTCTCTGTAACACTCGAGTTTGGAATTGAGCATACGGAACCGTCTCAAAGGAGGCCACCATGAGGCCCAGAACTCGCATGCAATAGCGAAGCGACGACCACTTTTGGGTCGCCAACCGCTGCACCGCAGTTTGAAGTGTCTGTAGTTTCTCCATGGGAAGAAAAACTCCCTGAGGAATCCAGGATAAACCCCAGGTATTCCAGGCGCTGAGACGGTACCAACACCGACTTCTGAACATTTAGCAGCCAACCGAATTCCCGTAGGGTCTGGCAGGTGATAGACACATCCACCTCTAAATCTGAGCTTGAAGAAGCTCTCAGAAGAAGATCGTCCAGGTATCCTACAATAGCGATCCCGCGCCACCTTGGTGAAAACCCTTGGCGCCAAAGCCAGGCCGAAAGGGAGGGCCACAAATTGAAAGTGGTCCTCCCCGACTGCAAAGCGCAGAAATGGGGATATGCAAGTACGCGTCCTTGATATCCAAGGACGCCAGGAAATTCCCTAGATGGAGTGCCGCTACTACAGAGCAAACCGACTCCATCCTCAACGTTTGCACCTTGACAAAACAGTTGAGGGCCTTGAGATCCAGGATTGGACGGCCCCCTTCCTTCTTGGGGGCTACAAACAGATTGGAGTAAAACCCCTGAAGCCGTTCCAGTAAAGGAACCGGCACGATCACCCCCCTGACCAGCAGATCCTGAACAGCCCCAAACAGGGCCTCCCGACGACCCGGAGGAAGCTGGAGGTTGGAAGGAAAAAATCTGTTTGGTGGACAAGAGAGAAACTCTATCTTGTACCCCGAGGAAACTACTTCGCAAACCCACCGGTCGGAAAGAAGAGACATTCACCGAGCCGCAAACACGACCCCCCACCCGAGAGATGGGTGGGGGCAGACCTTCATGTGGAAGCAGGTTTATCCGCAGGCTTGTTGGGCTTGCGGAACCAGGGGCGCTTCTGCCCTTCAGCAGGCACCTTAGTGCCCTGGGAACGTTTACCTGCAGCACCGGGCGGATGAAAAAAAACGCTTGGGGGCGGTAAAGGAGGGCCCCTGCCTACGGCGAGGCTCCTTACCTTTACCAGATTGTGGGAGCAGAGTGCTCTTACCTCCCGTGGCATCTTTTATGATGTCATCTAGAGAAGCCCCAAAAAGCCTTTGACCCTTAAAGGGTAAGTCCACCAAGGCCTTCTTAGAAGACTGGTCCGCAGACCAACACTTCAGTCAGACAAGGCGGCTCAATACCACCGCGTAGGCCGAGGCCCTGGAGAGCAAGGGAAGCGTATCCAGGGCTGACTCACAGACAAATTTTAGGCCCTGCACCAACTGATCGGCCAGCGCCACACAGTCCGGAGGGGCTTGATGCTCCTCCAACTCCTAAAGCAACAAATTTGCCCGTTCAGTAAGTGTCTGTGACACTAGAGCCCCAGCCAAGACCGGTCTCACCGCCGACCCCACCACTGTGAACATGGAGCGGCCACAGCCTCAGCTCTCCTATCTGCGGGATCCTTGAAAGCGGGAGCCCCTTCCACAGGCAACGTGGTAGCTTTGTTCAGTCTGGACACAGGGGGGTCTACTGACGGAGGAGAGGTCCACTTTTTCAGGAAGTCCTTCTCAAAAGGATAACGGACCGCAAAGCATTTTGGAACAGAAAAAACGTTTGCGGCCGATCCCATTCCTTGTACAACATTTTTTCCAGATAAGGAACACAAGGAAACGCTTTTGCAGTGCGGGACGGCTTACAGGAACCCAAAAGGGACCGACATCTCAGATGTCTCCGCCGAATCCTCCAATTTTCTGAGTATTCCGCACCGCAGTGATAAGAGCTCCCACTAGCGCCCTATCATGCGCTGACCCTGAAGCAGAGTCATTCTTCGCTGTCCGTGTGGACTAGGCCTGCATCCTCTGACACCTCGGAACCAGGGTCGGGAGCAGTAGCTGGGCCCGATTCCGTGTCAGAGGCACTAAGGGTTAACTCTGGCATGTCTGGGGGAGAAGCATCCGGTTCGGACGCCATGCTGACCCACCCTTTTGCCACCCTTGGAATGCAAGGCAAGACCCACAGGTCACCCTCCCGGCTGCAGTAGAGAACAGGGGACCCCCAGAGGACTCACCACCCGACCATGCCTGTACTGCTGCTGTCTGCCCCAGAGCGCTGCTCCGTGCTGTGCCGTCCCTCAGGAAGTGTGCTGGAGCCGTTCGCGCCAATTTTTCAGCCACTAGAGGCAAAAACCCATTCCAAAATGGCCGCCGACATGCAAAAAGAGCATGTGGGCTACAAGAAAATGGGTGCCGACCTCCAATAAAGGCACCCGGTGCCGCCAAAATGGCAGCCGCGATTGCAGTAAAAAACAAAACAAAACACACATACAGCAGTGAAAACACCCGGGACCCCCGCAGGCCCCCACCCGCACACACGGCAGCAAAACAGCACCCCCTAAGCAGACACATCCCCCAGCCACTGGATAGAGCCCCCCCAGACAGACCCCCCACCTCATGGCCGACCCCGCCACCCAGAACGTGGGGGAAAGGAGGGAGAGGAAGGGAGAGAGGAAAGCAGGGCGGACCCCCATTCGACCTCTCCAGGAATGCACCAGCCGCACCACCCTGCCAAAGCAAGGGGACTGCTTCTTACCCGTCCTGCGACCACCGGCTGGAGACATCCCGGACAGAACCAACGTCTGTGCAGTTACGGCATGGCTGTCGGCCCGGCACACTGTGACACGGACATAGAGCCCGGTCATATGTGTGCCCTGGAGCGTATAGCTCACCGGCCACCCCTGGAGCAACGGGGCATGTTGTGGACGGCCCATCGCGTAGCTAAAGGCCGGCACAAGCTCGATGGCTGAACTTGGGGGGACTACAAGGATCGAGGATCCAGCCTGTCACCCAGTCGGCAGTTGATTGTAGATCTCAAGATCCAAAAATGCAGGAAAAAATAAAAAGAAAAGCAAGAAAATTGCAAAAAAATCTCCAGAGCACATGGGCCCAGGGAAGCCATGTCATTCTCCTTTGCTAGGCAGAAAAAAACTGAGGCTGCAGAGTAGAGAGTGGGGGATGTACCCGGGGGAACCGCCCCCCCCTGGGAGGTACTGTACTGCGTGGAGTGTTTAACACTTAACATGCTGTTTTTCTGCCTAGTCAATCTCCTAGAAAGGAGGATAATACCCTAAGGTCAAGATGCTGCTGTGTCCGTCCATGAACAGAAGAGAAAATACATATTACGTTTATATATAGCAGTGTGTAGAGGGTGCAGAGCAGAAGTCAGGACTATGTCATGTACAACATAATGTATAAGATACAACAGTTAGGACTATATAGCATCAGAATTATGTAATGTACAACATAGAGTATATAGTGCAGGGGTCAGGAGAATATAATATACAAAACAGAGTTTATAGTTGATTGGTCAGAATTATGTACTTTACAACACAGAGTATATAGAGAAGGTGTTATTACTGAGTAAAGTGCAATATAAATTATATAGTGAATGTATTTACTATTAATGACCCACCTGTGCTGATCTCTGTAGGAGTGTCCTCTTCTATAAATGTCCCCGTTATTCCATCCTCCTCCATAGACTGCTGATCATCCCTCACATACGTCTCTTCTTCTTCTGATTTCACCTCAAATTCTATATCGATTGGATCTCCACTCTAAACCAGGAGAATGATAGAAACTTAAAATTTTATAATGTGACATCACATATAGAAAAGATCCACACATCGTCTCACAAGTCCATGTCCCAGATGGTCCGTTCAACCAACCTTGTAATGGTGGGGGATGGTGTGATCTTCCTGTGTGGAATCCCGGGAATACAGAGGACCTCCCCCTCCCATAGACTGCTGAGCTCCACTCATCGACATCTCTTCTTCTTCTTTAATCTCAACTTTGATGTCTTTCAGTTCCTCATCCTAAACCCCAAAGATGATAGAATATGTGTGTAGAATGGAACAAGAGATTACATAGAAGAATGTCCTCTCATAGCTTAGAATTCTGTTCTAGTTGCTCAGTCCCACCTACCTGAGGATGGTGGGGGATGGTGTGACCTTCCTGTGTGGAATCCCGGGAATACAGAGGACGGGGACATCTCTCTGGTGGGTTCCCATTACTGGATCCATCTGTAGGAAACACACACACTGACTGAATACATTGTTTCTATGTGTTTATCAGATGATGGGGGATCTAGGTGGAGCCTCCGTACTGCTCTCTCCTTTACAATAAAGTCTCCTCTTACCCGGTGATGTGAGGGGCGGCTGATTGTCCATCATGACGTCCTTGTAGAGATCCTTGTGTCCTTCTAAATACTCCCACTCCTCCTTGGAGAAATAGACAGTGACATCCTGACACCTTATAGGAACCTGACACACACAATGATACAGTCACCATCCAGACACACCCCTTGTCTGTTACTGGATAATGTCCCAGAATTCCTGGCACGGCTCACCTCTCCTGTCAGCAGCTCCATCATCTTCTTGGTGACTTCTAGAACCTTCTCCATGTTGTGTCTCTCAGGATTTAGGGAGTCACATGGAGGCACTGTGATGGTCATGTGATCACCTGACTTCACAAGAGGAAATCTCTGTATTGAGGAACCAATAGGAATATCATGTTAGAATCCCAGAATCCTCCTCACCTCCCCGGTCAGGTCTGTGTTTTATTAATAGAGATAAGAGTGATGTCATGTGACCTCCCAGAATCCTCCTCACCTCTCCGGTCAGGTCTGTATTTTATTAATAGAGATAAGAGTGATGTCATGTGACCTCCCAGAATCCTCCTCACCTCTCCGGTGAGGTCTGTGTTTTATTAATAGAGATAAGAGTGATGTCATGTGACCTCCCAGAATCCTCCTCACCTCTCCGGTCAGGTCTGTGTTTTATTAATAGAGATAAGAGTGATGTCATGTGACCTCCCAGAATCCTCCTCACCTCTCCGGTCAGCAGATAAATGATCTCCAGGGTGAGTTTTAGGATCTTTTCATTCATGTGACTCTGGTTCTCCTCCATTCCCCTTCGTATTGTCGTTTGATCTCTACAGGTCTCCTTGTATACGGATAACTTTGGGAAATGAAAGTAAGAATTATTTGCATGGTATTGGTCACACATTAAAAGATTGTGGTTGGGGGGAGGGTTGCTGTACATTTAAGAACTACTTTCCCCATGTGAAAATTGAGTTTGATCTTTTTAGAGTTTGTTACATTTTCGAGGTCCAGGGAACCTCTTGGCTCACAAGATCAGAAATTCCCTTTTCTCTGTTGGGTTTCTGAACTAGTTTTGATTAGATTTAGATTTTCTGCAGACAAGTAATGATAAATTAATTATTAACCACTTAGTAATCAGCATATAGAATAGTACCATCATCCTGAAGATCAATTTAAATAAAGCCCAAAAGACTAAAAGCTAAAGAAAGGGGGGCAGTAGGACTGTAGCGGTACCGGGTATATGGGTAAACTCAAAAGAGCAATTATAATAAAATATATAAATTTATTAACATAATATCAAAAAGATATAAAAGACATCAAAACAACATAAACAATAAATCACAATACAAACAACGCGACCAGCCGTGCAGATCACCGATATTAGATTATCCCTAGAGGGAAGATCACTGATGACTGAGAGGAGTGATGTCATTGTCACTGTGCAGTAAGAGAAGGGATTGAATTGGAGAGCAGGAGGATGGTGTTGGTGAAGTAGAGGGCTGGCGAAACTACCAGGGTTGCTGGCCACAGGGCTCTGAGCTGAGAGTGTCTCTCTCGTGCAGCCCAGAGCCCTGCACTAACAGTTCCCCCTTCCTCGCAGGGATGGGAGAGGAGAGAGCTTATATACTCCTTCTCCCACTCGAGCACTTATGCCGCGTACACACGATCGTTTTTCGGCATGGAAAAAAAACAACGTTTTTCAGCATGTCCAAAAAACGACATTTTTCCAACTTCATCATTAAAAACGACGTTGCCCACACACCATTGTTTTTGAAAAATGATGAACAAAGCGCGGTGACGTACAACACGTACGACGGCACTCTAAAGGGAAAGTTCTATTTGCCTTTGGGCTGCTTTTAGCTGATTTTGTGTTAGTTAAAGAAGATTCACGCTGTTTTGTCTGTTACAGCGCGATGAATGTGCTTACTCCATTATGGATGGTAGTTTTACCAGAACGAGCGCTCCCATCTCATAACTTTCTTCTGGGCATGCGTGGGTTTAAAACGTAGTTTTAGCCCACACACGATCATTTTTTACAACCTGAAAAACGACAGTTTTTAAAACGACGTTAAAAAATGCAGCATGTTCGAATTTTTTTTTTGAAAATCCGAAAAACGATGTGAAGTCCAAACACGATCATTTTAAATGACGTTTTTAAAAACGTCGTTTTTTTTCATGCCGAAAAACGATCAGTATAGGCTGCATTAAAAAAGCACTAATAGGTGGCACTGATAGTCAGCAATGATGATCAGTGTAAACAATGTAGAGACAGCCAGGGAATAAACCGGCAAGTCTGTTTTCAGGTGATCAGCTGATCACATGGTAAAGGGCCGCTATGATTAGCCCATTTATATGATCCTCTGTGTCCAGCACACAGCAGTCACAGAACACGCAGAATGCATGCCCCAGGGGGTACGCGGGAGGCAGGGTTCTGGGAGGATGTCCATGGACGCAGGGCTTGGATGGAAGGGGGCAGTTAGGGGGCCTTTCATGGTTTCTTAAACTGTGGCCCTGAAGGTTCTAGTCACTCCTCTGGCTGGGGGCATACCAAGGGTGAAGGACTTCCCTTCTTCATTCCACTTGGTGTCCTGGAACATATTCCTTGTCCAGTAACATGGGAAGAAGGTTTAGGCTGCCTTCATTTCCTGGCAGGGGTTCTGTAAGGATGTCTGAAAACCAAGACCAAGAGCCACCATCCTACCTTAGGGGCCCCCTGAGCCCTACAGCCTCCTCCTCTCCCAGATCCCTGAAGCCTAACTCCTCTGAGTCCTTCAGAATCACCATCACTTCAGAGTCTTTAGCCCTACTACCCCCTCACGGCCTCTAAGCTCCTCTACTTCTCTCAGAACTTCCCCCCCTCTGATACCAATGATGGAACATATTCTCCATGGCAGGCCGAGGAATGTTTTCTTCCTCCTGACCAGCAATGTAAGGGGGCTCTATGCTCCATACTCCTGACCCCGGCACTCCATCATTGTGTTGGCTGCATATTGTAATGATTGCCCATTTGCTGCCTGTGTAGTGTAATAATTGCCCTTTGTAAACCATATATGGTCAGGATGGTCATTGTCTTACCTATTTATTGTCAGTGCTGTTTGTTTCGAGGACCATATAATTAGAGTTTAAGTAAAAAATGAAGGGAATCTTCCGGCCCAGTAAGTGTAGAAATGTTCTGACCCTGAAGGGGTAAATCTATGTTTCCACACTAAATATGTGTGTATCATCATCTGCTGGACATAAAAGACATCACAGTGACTATGGAGATAGAGGACGGACATGACGGGGGTTACTGGGTGTGAATAGAAAATAATATCTTATTACCTCATCTGCCGACAAGTTCCAACAATGACCCCTTTTTGCTTCGTGCCACAAGGAACTTCCTGTGTGTTCCTGACATCACTTCCTGTCTTCTATAGAGACTTCCTGTCTGGGTAGAAGTCCACCATCTTGTGGAGCTCAAAGAAACTGCAGCCCTGAGAAACATATCGTAGTGTGAACCCGGTCTTGTGCTGTGTGTATGTATGTATATCCTTATAGACGAGGACATCTCCACTCCCACCAAGGGGGAATAGAAATATATTACTTCCTAGTCCAGCCTTTTTCAGCCAGGGTTCCTCCACTAGGAGGTCTTTTATTATTTTTATTATTATACAAAATGTATATAGCGCCAACAGTTTGCGCAGTGCTTTACAATACAAAGGTAGACAATACAGCAACAATACAATTAAATACAAGAGGGTTAGAAAGTTCCTGATCCTGTGGGCTTACAATCTAATATGGAGAGGCTGGTGAAACAAAAGGTAATAACTGAGAGGAATGAACTGATGAGGGAAGTAGAAGATTCTGTTGATAGCGGAAGGCAGGATAGGCCTCCCTGAAGAGATGAGTTTTCAGGGAGTGTATAAGATATACTCCTGACCCCTACACTCTGTACCCTGGGCTGTATATGATATACTCCTGACCACTACACTCTGTACCCTGGGCTGTATATGATATACTCCTGACCCCTACACTCTGTACCCTGGGCTGTATATGATATACTCCTGACCACTGCACTCTGTATACTGGGCTGTATATGATATACTCCTGACCACTACACTCTGTACCCTGGGCTGTATATGATATACTCCTGACCCCTACACTCTGTACCCTGGGCTGTATATGATATACTCCTGACCTCTGCACTCCAGACCATTTTTCCCAGGTAGCTCTAATCTGATGACCTGTAAAGTCTATTAAAGCCTCACCCATGAACGATGTCTGGATATGGAAGATTGTCATCATTTCACCGACACACACAAGAGTTTTCAATACATTTTTTATTATAATATAAAGAAGATTACAGACATAAAATCAGGAAATAATAAAGGTAGAAATCCGATTGGTCTGGAAAATCACTTGTTAGAACAATGAGAAGAAACTGCGCTTCCTGCCAAACCTATGAGAGGTAAGGACTCCATTTTTATTTTTCTCCTGCTATCAATGACCGACACGGTACAACACTTCATCCATGTCTTTGGTGATCTCTGATCTCCTTATCAACTGTTTCTTACATGATGAAGATCAGCCATGGAGTATATCTGAGGTGTATATCAGGGTGTACTTCTTCCCCACATGTCCAGCAACATTCAGATACAAGACATTTCCCGCACTCACTAATACACCTCGAGGGTTGTGTGGGACTCCTGATGTACAGGAAGACAGGACTTCAGTGAGGAACAATTCCCTCACTCAGGACAGGGAAGTGGCTTCTCCTCTGTGTGAGATCTCAGATGTCTGTGAAGACTGGAATTCTGTGAAAAACATTTCCCGCACACAGGGCAGGAATACGGCTTCTCACCTGTGTGCCTTCTCTGATGAGTACGAAGAGAAGACTTTACTGAAAAACATTTCCCGCACTCGGGACAAAAATATGGCTTCTCCCCCGTGTGAGATCTCTGATGTGTGACCAAATCAGTTTTTTTTATAAAACATTTCCCGCACTCAGAACAGGAATATAGCTTCTCACCTGTGTGCAGTTTCTGATGAGTATTAAGAGCGAACTTCTCTAAAAAACATTTCCCGCACTCTGAACAACAAAAAGGCCTCTCCCCTGTGTGAGACCTTTGATGTCTGACAAGAAGCGATTTATATAAAAAACATTTCCCGCACTCAGGACAGGGATACGGCTTCTCCTGCATGTGAGACCTTTCATGTGTGCCAAGATTTGATTTTTGTTCAAAGCATTTTCCGCACTCAGAACAGGAAAACGGCTTTTCCCCCGTGTGAGACCTTTGATGTTTGGTAAGGTATGACATAGTGGCAAAACATTTCCCACACTCAGGACAGGAAAACGGCTTCTCTACCATGTGTGATATCTGATGACTTTCAAGATGGGATTTCTGATAAAAACATTTCCCGCACTCAGTACAGGAATACGGCTTTTCCCCCGTGTGAGACCTTTGATGTGTAACAAGATGTGATTTGTCAACAAAACATTTGCCGCACTGAGAACAGGAATACGGCTTCTCTCCTGTGTGCAATTTCTGATGTTTGTTGAGTCGAAATTTCTTGGAAAAACATTTCTCGCACTCAGGGCAGGAATACGGCTTTTCCTCTGTGTGAGACATTTTATGTGCATGAAGAGATGATTTTTGTCCAAAACATTTCCCGCACTCAGAACAGGAATACGGCTTTGCCCCCGTGTGCAGTCTCTGATGTCTCGTGAGAACGGATTTCTTGGAGAAACATTTCCCGCACTCAGGGCAGGAATATGGCTTTTCCCCCGTGTGCAGTCTCTGATGTCCCGTGAGAACGGATTTCTTGGAGAAACATTTCCCGCACTCAGGGCAGGAATACGGCTTTTCCCCCGTGTGAGACAATTGATGTGTAACAAGAGTGGATTTTAGTCCAAAGCATCTGTTTGGTGCCGGATGGACATTTGAGGTAGTCGGGTTTTCTCCTGGACTATACTGTGTGATGTCCTCATCTTCTACTTTACAGTCTGGAGACAAAGTGAGACAATCCTCTGAGGTTTTCCTCATCTCCCGTCCATCTACTAAAATAGAAATACAAAGATTATTACTAGACATGCGCTGATTGGTTCCCCTAAACCAGGACTCCGCCCACATCAGGCAGCTTTGTCTCTGAGGATCTTACAATTCCCCCCTCAAGATAACTGGTAAATGGGTCCTCTGATCTCCTACCAGATCATTTCTTTATTCATGGACCTTAGTCAGAGAGCGAGGAAACAATGAGAACTGTCTTTTATAGGAGTGACAGTGATGAGGGGATTATAGGACGAGTGTCCCTTCCCCCTCTATCACTCATTGCCATCTTCCCAACACAAGAAGTCCTGCAATTCCTTATTTAATCCATGATTTAGTCATGAATAACATCGGGCTGAGCCCCACCAGAGGTCAGAGAGTGAGGATGGGGGAGAACAACCAAGATGAAGACTAAAGACCACAATCATTGGGTTACTGACTCCTCCCTCATTATCACTTTCTGTTAAAGCCTCCAATGTTGGAGGACGTTATCACATTATTATCAACATGTAAAAGTCTGTGCGCCAATCACATCATCAGATTTAAAAACAAATACGTATTATGTTTATATATAGCAGTGTGTAGATGGGAGAGAGCAGAAGTCAGGAGTATGTAATGTACAACATATTGTATAAGATACAACAGATAGGACTATATAGCATCAGAATTATGTAATGTACAACATAGAGTATATAGTGCAGGGGTCAGGAGAATATAATATACAAAACAGAGTTTATAGTTGATTGGTCAGAATTATGTACTTTACAACACAGAGTATATAGAGAAGGTGTTATTACTAAGTAAAGTGCAATATAAATTATATAGTGAATGTATTTACTATTAATGACCCACCTGTGCTGATCTCTGTAGGAGTGTCCTCCTCTACAAATGTCCCCGTTATTCCATCCTCCTCCATAGACTGCTGATCATCCCTCACATACGTCTCTTCTTCTTCTGCTTTACCCTCAAATTCTATATCGATTGGATCTCCACACTAAACCAAGAGAAGGATAGAAACTTAAAATGTAATATTGTGACATCACATACAGAAAAGATCCACACATCGTCCTACAAGTCCATGTCCCAGATGTTCCATTCAACCAACCTTGTAATGGTGGGGGATGGTGTGATCTTCCTGTGTGGAATCCCGGGAATACAGAGGACCTCCCCCTCCCATAGACTGCTGAGCTCCACTCATCGACATCTCTTCTTCTTCTTCCTCTTTAATCTCAGCTTTGATGTCTTTCAGTTCCTCATCCTAAACCCCAAATATAATAGAATATATGTGTAAAATGGAACAAGAAATTACATAGAAGAATGTTCTCTCATAGCTTAGAATTCTGTTCTAGTTGCTCAGTCCCACCCACCTGATGATGGTGGGGGATGGTGTGACCTTCCTGTGTGGAATCCCGGGAATACAGAGGACGGGGACATCTCTCTGGTGGGTTCCCATTACTGGATCCATCTGTAGGAAACACACACACTGACTGAATACATTGTTTCTATGTGTTTATCAGATGATGGGGGGATCTAGGTGGACCCTCCGTACTGCTCTCTCCTTTACAATAATGTGCACCACCCTACAGTTTGGGCCCCACTGTTAGCTGGGAATACAGAGGACAGGGACATCTCTCTGGTGGGTTCCCATTACTAGATCCATCTGCAGGAAACACACACACACTGACTGAATACATTGGCCCAGATTCACAAAGGACTTAGTAAGTCTGAATGTGAGGCGTCGTATCTCGGCGCCTGATTCAAAGAATCAGATACGCCAGAATTTATCTAAGATACGACTGACGTAAGTCTCTTACGCCGTCGTATCTTAGGTGCATATTTACGCTGGCCGCTAGGTGGCGCTTCCGTTGATTTCCGCGTTGAAAATGCAAATAAGCTAGATACGCCGATTCACGAACATACTTGCGCCGGCGTATTAAAATACGCTGTTTACGTAAGGCGTCCGACCGGCGTAACTTTACCCCTCATAAAGCAGGGGTAAGTCATGTTAGGTATGGACGTCGGAACAGCGTCGTATTTTACGTCGTTTGCGTAAGTCGTCCGTGAATGGGGAACGGTGTAGGTTACGTTCACGTCGACTAAACATTGAGCCGGCGTAAGTTAGGGACAAAATTCAACATGATACTGAGCATGTGCGCGCATGCGCCGTTCGTTAGGTGCGTCTATTACGTGGTGTCACGATTCATTACCATACAACACGCCCCCTACCGTAACCTAGGGCGCAAGTTCTTTGTGAATACGGTACTCGCCTCTCTAAGTTACGGCGGCGTAGCGTATATAGTATACGCTACGCCTGCACAAATATACGCCCTCCTACGTGAATCTGGCCCATTGTTTCAATGTGTTTATCAGATGATGGAGGATCTAGGTGGAGCCTCCGTACTGCTCTCTCCTTTACAATAAAGTCTCCTCTTACCCGGTGATGTGAGGGGCGGCTGATTCTCCATCATGACGTCCTTGTAGAGATCCTTGTGTCCTTCTAAATACTCCCACTCCTCCATGGAGAAATAGACAGTGACATCCTGACACCTTATAGGAACCTGACACACACAATGATACAGTCACCAGACACATCCCTTGTCTGTTACTGGATAATGTCCCAGAATTCCCGGCACCGCTCACCTCTCCTGTCAGCAGCTCCATCATCTTCTTGGTGACTTTCAGAATCTTCTGCATGTTGTGTCTCTCGGGTTTTAGAGGGTCACATGGAGACACTGTGATGGTCATATGATCACCTGACTTCAGAAGAGGAAATCTCTGTATTGAGGAACCAATAGGAAAATCATGTTAGTTTCCCAGAATCCTCCTCACCTCTCCGGTCAGGTCTGTGTTTTATTAATAGAGATAAGAGTGATGTCATGTGACCTCCCAAAATCCTCCTCACCTCTCCAGTCAGCAGATAAATGATCTCCAGGGTGAGTTTTAGGATCTTTTTAGTCATGTGACTCCGGTTCTCCTCCATTCCTATTCGTATTGTCGTTTGATCTCTACAGGTCTCCTTGTAGACGGATAACTTTGGGAAATGAATGTAAGAAAGTAAGAATTATTTTGATGGTATTGGTCACACAATAATAGGATGTGGTTGGGGGGGGGGGGTTAATTATGATAAATAAATTATTAGCCACTTAGTAATCAGCATATAGAATAGTACCATCATCCTGAAGATCAATTTGAATAGAGATAGGGCTTAAGGGACCCCAAAGCCCAAAAGACTAAAAGCAAAAGCTAAAGAAAGGGGGGCAGTAGGACTGTAGCGGTACAGGGTAAGCAGGTAAACTCAAAAGAGCAATTATAATAAAATATATGAATTTATTATCATAATATCAAAAAGATATAAGACATCAAAACAACATAAACAATAAATCACAATACAAACAACGCGACCAGCGGTGCAGATCACCGATATTAGATTATCCCTAGAGGGAAGATCACTGAGGAGTGATGTCATTGTCACAGTGCAGTAAGAGAAGGGATTGGATTGGAGAGCAGGAGGATGGTGTTGGAGAAGTAGAGGGCTGGCGAAACTACCAGGGTTGCTGGCCACAGGGCTCTGAGCTGAGAGTGTCTCTCTCGTGCAGCCCAGAGCCCTGAACTAACAGTTCCCCCTTCCTCGCAGGGATGGGAGAGGAGAGAGCTTATATACTCCTTCTTCTCCCACCCCTGAGCACTTATAGGCTGCATTAAAAAAACACTAATAGGTGGCATTGATGGAGATGCACTTATGATCAGTGTAAACAATGTACTGACAGTCTTTCAGGTTAACAGCTCCTAGTTCCCCACACAGAGACAGCCAGGGAAGAAACCGGCAAGTCTGTTTTCAGGTGATCAGCTGATTACATGGTAAAGGGCCGCTATGATTGGCCCTTTACTATGATCCGCTGTGTCCAAAGGACACAGCAGTCACAGAGCATGCTGGATGCATGCCCCAGGGTGCACGCGGGAGGCAGGGTTCTGGGAGGATGTCCATGGACGCAGGGCTTGGATGAGAGGGGGCAGTCAGGGGGCCCTTCATGGTTTCTTAAACTGTGGCCCTGAAGGTTTTAGTCATGCCTCTGGCTGGGGGCATAACAAGGGTGAAGGACTTCCCTTCTTCATTCCACTTGGTGTCCTGGAACATATTTCTTGCCCAGTAACATGGGAAAAAGGTTTAGGCTGCCTTCATTTTCTGGCAGGGGTTCTGTAAGGAGGTCTGAAAACCAAGAGCCCCCATCCTACCTTAGGGGTCCCCTGAGCCCTACAGCCTCCTCCTCTCCCAGATCCCTGAAGCCTAACTCCTCTGAGTCCTTCAGAATCACCATCACTTCAGAGGACCCCAGAGTCTTTAGCCTTATTACCCCCTCACAGCCTCTAAGCTCCTCTACTTCCCTCAGAAACCCCCCCCCCTCCTCTGATACCAATGATGAAACATATTTTTCATGGTAGGACTAGGAATGTTTTCTTCCTCCTGACCAGCAATATAAGGGGCTCTATGCTCCATACTCCTGACCCCGGCACTCCATCATTGTGTTGGCTGCATATTGTAATGATTGCCCATTTGCTGCCTGTGTAGTGAGTGAGTGAGTGAGTGACTTATATAGCGCAGCAATGCGAACTTAATCGCCTCAAGGCGCTTGACATCCAGAGTCGTACCGGTCCTTCAGAAGAGGTGGGTCTTTAGTTTTTTCCTAAAGGCCCGATGGTTTTCCTCCAGGCGGATGGTAGTGGGTAGAGCATTCCAGAGCCGAGGTCCTTGGACCGAAAATCTGCGTTCTCCCTTCGATTTGTAGCGGGATTTAGGAATTTGGAGAAGGTTTTGGTTGGTTGATCGGAGCACGCGCTTGGTGACGTAGGGTTTTATTTTCTCGCTTAAGTATTGGGGAGAGTTCCCCTGTATACATTTGTGGGTGAGGCAGAGTGTCTTGAATGTCACCCTGTCCTGTACGGGCAGCCAGTGGAGGGATCTCAAGGCCGGGGAGACTGATTCCCACGGCTTTTTACCTGTTACCAGTCTGGCTGCCGTGTTCTGGACGACTTGTAGACGTGACATCTGGTATTTCGGTAGTCCTAAATAGAGGGAATTTGCGTAGTCGAGTCGTGAATTGATGATAGTTCCAACCACTACAGCTCTGTCTTCTTCCGGGATGAAGGGGATGAGTCTACGTAGCATGCGGAGCAGGTGATGAGAACTGCTGACAACTGATCCTATTTGTGCATCCATCGTCATGTCTGCGTCAAAGATGACTCCGAGGCTTTTGACTTTGTTGCTTGGCGCAATGGTTTGTCCGAGGATGGTGGGTGGTATCCATGTGGTCCTAGAAATGGATTTCCTATTTGCGTGCAGGGTGAGTAGCTCTGTTTTGGATCCGTTGAGTTTGAGGGAGCTTTCAGTCATCCAATTGTCGATCAGTGTGAGGCATTTTCCAAGTTCATGAAATTGTTCTTTTTTGTTGGTGATTCGAAGGTAAAGCTGCGTGTCGTCAGCATAGGAGTGGTAGCGCAGGTCCTGTTTGCTGATGATTTTGAGGAGCGGGCGGATGTAGATGTTGAAGAGTACGGGTGAGAGGGGCGATCCTTGCGGGACTCCGCATGTAACGGTCCGTGTTTCTGATGTAAAACCTCCAAGTTTCACGGTCTGAGTGCGATTTCCTAGGAAAGATGCGAACCACGGTAGGGCCGCGTCCGAGACTCCTGCTACTTCTTTGAGTCGTGTGAGCAATATGTTGTGGTCTACCGTGTCGAAGGCTGCGCTAAGGTCCAGCAGCACTAGGAGACAGGATTCTCCATCATCTGCTGCTTCGAGGGCGTCATCCCATATCTTGAGAAGAGCCGTTTCTGGGCCGTGGCCTGGGCGAAAACCTGATTGTAGAGGATCTAGGAGTTTGTGATCGTCCAGGTGTGGCTGAAGCTGTTGTACTACTGCTTTCTCCATGATCTTGGAGATCGTGTTGAGGCTTGTAATAATTGCCCTTTGTAAACCATATATGGTCAGGATAGTCATTGTCTTACCTATTTATTGTCAGTGCTGTTTGTTTCGAGGACCATATAATTAGAGTTTAAGTAAAAAATGAAGAGAATGTTCTGGCCCAGTAAGTGTAGAAATGTTCTGACCCTGAAGGGGTAAATCTATGTTTCCACACTATATATGTGTGTATCATCATCTGCTGGACATAAAAGACATCACAGTGACTATGGAGGAAGAGGATGGACATGATGGGGGTTACTGGGTGCAAATAGAAAATAATATCTTATTACCTCCTCTGCCGACAGGTTCCAACAATGACCCCTTTTTGCTTCGTGCCACAAGGAACTTCCTGTGTGTACCTGACATCACTTCCTGTCTTCCATAGAGACTTCCTGTTTGGGTAAGAAGTCCACCATCTTGTGGAGCTCAAAGGAACTGCAGCCCCGAGAAACATATCGTAGTGTGAACCCGGTCTTGTGCTGTGTGTGTGTGTGTATGTATATCCTTATAGACGAGGACATCTCCACTCCCACCAAGGGGGATAGAAATATATTACTTCCTAGTCCAGATTTTTTCAGCCAGGGTTCCTCCACTAGGAGGTCTTTTAGTATTTTTATTATTATACAAAATGTATATAGCGCCAACAGTTTGCGCATTGCTTTACAATACAAAGGTAGACAATACAGCAACAATACAATTAAATACAAGAGGGTTAGAAAATTCCTGATCCTGTGGGCTTACAATCTAATATGGAGGGGCTGGTGAAACAAAAGGTAATAACTGAGAGGAATGAACTGATGAGGGAATTAGAAGATTCTGTTGATAGCGGAAGGCAGGATAGGCCTCCCTGAAGAGATGAGTTTTCAGGGATCGCCTAGAAGTGGACAGAGTTGGAGATAACCAAAGAGATTGGGGTAGTGAGTTCCAGAGGATGGGAGATGCTCTGGAGATGTTATTGTTATGCGTTGGGCAATAGGAAGCCAGTGTAGGAATTGGTGGAGAGGGGTGGCGGACACTGAACGGTTGGTAAGGTGAATGAGTCTGGCAGCAGCATTCATGATACACTGAAGAGAGGATAGCTTGTGGGGAGGTAGGCCAATGAGGAGGGAGTTAGAGGTTCTTGAGAAATGAACAGGTTCTATATAGAGGCGCATGGCAATTATTTTTGTAGTATACACTATACATATAATTTGTGACATTTCCAATAATACATAATTCTAATCATAATACAGGGGTCAGTGTCACCTTCCATATTACAGGGTTCGGTGTCACTTTCCATAATACAGGGTTCGGTGTCACCCCCTCCTTCATAATACAGGGGTCAGTATCACCCCCTCCACATTACAGGGGTCAGTGTCAACCCCCCTTAATAATACTGGGGTCAGTGTCACCCCCCCTTAATAATACAGTGGTCAGTGTCACCCCCTCCTTCATAATACAGCGGTCAGTGTCACCCCCCCTTAATAATACAGGGGTCAGTGTCACCTTCATAATACAGGGGTCAGTGTCACCCCCTTCATAATACAGGGGTCAGTGTCGCCTCCCTTAACTCTAAAGAGATCAGTGCCACCGCTCCACATTACAGGGGTCAGTGTCAACCCCCTTAATAATACTGGGGTCAGTGTCTCCCCCCCTTTATAATACAGGGGTTAGTGTCACCCCCTCATTCATAATACAGGGGTCAGTGTCACACCCCCCCTTAATAATACAGGGGTCAGTGTCACCCCCTCCTTCATAATACAGCGGTCAGTGTCACCCCCCCCCCCCTTAATAATACAGGGGTCAGTGTCACACCCCCCCTTAATAATACAGGGGTCAGTGTCACCCCCTCCTTCATAATACAGCGGTCAGTGTCACCCCCCCCCCCTTAATAATACAGGGGTCAGTGTCACCTTCATAATACAGGGGTCAGTGTCACCTCCCCTTCATAATACAGGGGTCAGTGTCACCTCCCCTTCATAATACAGCGGTCAGTGTCACCCCCCCCTTGATAATACAGGGGTCAGTGTCACCTTCATAATACAGCGGTCAGTGTCACCCCCCCCCTTAATAATACAGGGGTCAGTGTCACACCCCCCCTTAATAATACAGGGGTCAGTGTCACCCCCTCCTTCATAATACAGCGGTCAGTGTCACCCCCCCCCCCCTTAATAATACAGGGGTCAGTGTCACCTTCATAATACAGGGGTCAGTGTCACCTCCCCTTCATAATACAGGGGTCAGTGTCACCTCCCCTTCATAATACAGCGGTCAGTGTCACCCCCCCCTTAATAATACAGGGGTCAGTGTCACCTTCATAATACAGGGGTCAGTGTCACCCCCCCCCCCCCCCACACACAATAATACAGGCAGACTGGGGAGTCGGACCGTATAGTTGGGCTTCGGGTTGGCCCTCTTGAGGAGAAGATATCTTTATACGCCGACAATACCCTCCTATATCTCCATGATCCCGCTGACTCGTTGACTGCTGCATTGGAGATCTTTGATGAGTTTGGTAAGTATTCTGGGATACGTATTAACTGGACTAAGTCTGTTCTTTTCCCCCTAGATGTGAAGGCTAGGGATGTGGCCCCGCAGACGGCGCTACAGTGGGTAGAAGAATTTACGTATTTGGGTACCAGGGTCTCCAGAGATCTTCAGTCCTTCTACCGGCTCAATTTGCGACCGGTTGTTGAACGACTTAAGGACCATTTCTCACGTTGGAGTAACTTGCCTTTAAATCTCCTGGGGCGCATTAACGTTTTGAAAATGATCTACCTTCCCAAATGTAATTATATCTTTAGGAACTGCCCTGTGTGGATTTCATCCTCCTTTTTCAAGGACTTGGATGGTTGTATTGGCTCTTTTCTGTGGCGGGGATCATCCCCTCGGTTGGCCAGATCCACTCTCCAGCTGTCTGTTAGTTGTGGGGGGCTGGCCCTGCCCAACTTATTGGTGTATTATTGGGCAGCTGTGCTGGTTACAGTGCAGTGGTGGTTTGAGCAGTCTAGAGCCAATGCAGCTGTCTGCCTGGAGGCAGCCATTGTGGGGTCCCTTACCGAACTTAGTAATCTGGTTTATAGGGGGGTCCTCTGCGTACCCCCTGTTGCGGGCTCCATCTAGGACTACGCTATGGGTGTGGGGTGTGGCTAGGCGCCGTTTTCTGTCCCCGGGTCACTGGTCTCCCTTTACCCCGCTATGGGCAAACCCTCCCTTTAGACATTTTCGTTCCATGACGGACCCACAGTTGTGGGCCCGCTGGGGCATCAGACTGTTGCGGGATATTGTTTCAAGTGGGTCCTTGCTTTCCTTTCCGGACTTGACAAGCCGGTTTGGACTCCCACCCTGGATGCTTTTCCACTACTATCAGTTGCGACATGCCTTCCGGGCCCAGTTTCCTACACCTCCTATCCTCCAGGCCGATGTTGTTGAGGATTTGCTGGCTCAGAGCTCTCTGAAGAAGGCCCTGTCCACCTTGTACCTGACGATTCTTAGCAAGGACTCCCCTAAGATAGATTCACTATGGAGAAAGTGGGAGGGAGATATCCCATCCCTGGACAGGGAAGCGTGGGAGGAATGTTTTGAAGATAGCTACAAGCTGGTGATCTCCTCTAGGGATAAATTGAAACGAACTAAGGGGCAGATTCACAAAGAGTTACACCGCCGTATCAGTAGATACACCGACGTAACTCGGAATCTAAGCCCGTCGTATGTTTAAGTGTATGCTCAAACTGAGATACACTTAAACCTACCTAAGATACGACGGCCTGTGCCGTCGTATCTTAGGGTGCAATATTTCCGCTGGCCGCTAGGTGGTGCTTCCATTGAGTTTGGCGTAGAATATGCAAATGAGTAGATACGCCGATTTACGAACGTACGCTTGCCTGTCGCAGTAAAGATACGCTGTTTCTGTAAGAGATACACCGCGTAAAGATAAACATGCCCCCTAGGTGGCGTAGCCAATGTTAAGTATGGCGGTCGTTCCTGAGTCGAAATTTGAAAATTTTACGTCGTTTGCGTAACTCGTTCGTGAATGGGGCTGGACGTAATTTACGTTCACGTCGAAACCAATGACGTCCTTGCGGCGTACTTTGGAGCAATGGACACTGGGAAATTCCACGGACGGCGCATGCGCCGTTCGGGGAAAAACGTCAATCACGCCGGGTCACCATAAATTAACATAAAACATGCCCCCTCATCCTCATTTGAATTACGCGCGCTTACGCCGGCCCCATTTACGCTACGCCGCCGTAACTTAGGAGGCAAGTGCTTTGTGAATACAGCACTTGCCTCTCTGACTTACGGCGGCGTAGCGTAAATACGATACGCTGCGCCGCCGTAACAATGCGCGCCCCTACCTGAATCCGGCCCTAAGTTCTTACATAGGGTGTACTTTACGCTTCAGAGACTGCATGGAATCTATCCGCAAACGCTCCCCGAACTGCCCGCGATGTTGTTCTCCAGAGGGTACCTATAGCCACATGTTCTGGGCCTGTCCCAGGCTCTCGGATTATTGGTCCGCAGTTTTTGAGACCATTAATGTCCGTCTCCACCTGGATTCTCCAGAGCTGGCTCTGCTGGGGGTACAGGAAGATGAGCAGAGGCCTAGGAACACCAAGCTGCTAATGTCTCTGCTATTTTTTTACGACAAAAAGGTGATTCTGTTCAAATGGACCTCCAGGCCCCCCCACGGTGGGGGCATGGATGGATGCGGTTAATGCTGTTTTGACTAACCCTTTATGATTCTGATTGTATTGGGGTCCTCGCTTGGCTGTGGGTTCCCCCCTTGCCCCGCCCTCCTCCTCTCCTCTCCTCTTCCCCCCCCCCTCCTCTTCCCTGCTCACTCCTTCAATTTTGTTGAATACATTGATGACATGTTGCATCTCTCCTGCTAACTCATGTGCTCCATGTGTTTTTTCTGTATTACTTTCGTTTCCTTCTGAATTGTGTTTTCTTTATTGTGCCTTGTACCATTTGTGCATCAATAAAGACCAACCTTGTTATTAAAAAAATACAGGCAGACTGAAACCCGGACTGTACATGTGAATCCCAGACAGGTGGCAACCCAAACCCAAGCTGTTCACAGTTCTTCAAATGGGCAAACTGTCCCCAATACCCATACTAGACCCTTAAAGCGGTTGTATACCCTTAAAAATAATAATAAAAAAAACCTGCAAGGCAAAGGCATAATGAGCTAGTATGACTAGCATACTAGCTCATTAGCAATTACTTACCTTAGATCGAAGCCCCCGTAGCGGTCTTCGGACACGTCCTCCGTTTGCGTCATGATACCTTTTTGCCTGACGAAGAGGTCCTGCGTGGCCTCGAAACGTTGCTCTTTTTGACATAATAGATATGCATTAAATCTTTGGACGTTATGATTCCTGGTGTGCTGGCGAGTATATATATATATGATACCCGGAGTGACTTCCTGGTATCGCCGCTCCAGCGCTGTGACAGACAGGAGCGGCGATGACATCATTCCCGCGCATACACGCGGATCGGCATGCGCACATTTCCGGGAAGGCTCCCATTCAGGAGCCGATGCGCTCAGTGCGCCTGCCCCCTTTTCTGCAAATATGTCCTTAACCATGTAGATTAAGGAGATATTGCAAGCACCTACAGGTAAGCCTTAATGTAGGCTTACCTGCAGGTGCAAGTATACCATGAGGGTATGCAACCGCTTTATCCAAGCCTGCAACCTAGCTCTCCGGAAAAGGGGAGGACATTTGTGCCGCCCGTCACCTCCTCAACCATACTAGGCCACATACCCTCAACATAGGGGGAGTATCTTACCAAGTGCATTCATTACTGATTGGAAGGTTGTACAAAGTATGAGCTTGTATCAAGAGGCACCAGAGACACCCATGAACAATGTCTGGATATGGAAGATTGTCATCATTTCACCGACACACACAAGAGTTTTCAATAAATGTTTTATTACAATTTGAAGAAGATTACAGACATAAAATCAAGAAATAATAAAGGTAGAAATCTGATTGGTCAGGAAAATCACTTGTTAGAACAATGAGAAGAAACTGCGCTTCCTGCCAAACCTATGAGAGGTAAGGACTCCATTTTTATTTTTCTCCTGCTATCAATGGCCGACACGGTACAACACTTCATCCATGTCTTTGGTGATCTCTGATCTCCTTATCAACTGTTTCTTACATGATGAAGATCAGCCATGGAGTATATCTGAGGTGTATATCAGGGTGTGCTTCTTCCCCACATGTCCAGCAACATTCATATACAAGACATTTCCCGCACTCAAGGGTTGTGTGGGACCCCTGATGTACAGGAAGACAGGACTTCAATGAGGAACAATTCCCTCACTCAGGACAGGGAAGTGGCTTCTCCCCCGTGTGAGATCTCAGATGTCTGTTAAGACTGGAATTCTGTGAAAAACATTTCCGGCACTCGGGGCAGGAATACGGCTTCTCACCTGTGTGCCTTCTCTGATGAATACGAAGAGAAGACTTTACTGAAAAACATTTCCCACACTCAGGGCAGGAATACGGCTTTCCTTCCGTGTGAGACATTTTATGTTCATGAAAAGATGATTTTTGACCGAAACATTTCCCGCACTCAGAATAGGAATACGGCTTCTCCCCCGCGTGAACCTTCTGATGTTTGGAAAGATATGACTTTGTGGCAAAACATTTCCCGCACTCAGAACAGGAATACGGCTTCTCTCCCGTGTGCAATCTCTGATGTTTGTTGAGTTGAAATTTCTTGTAAAAACATGTCCCGCACTCAGGGCAGGAGTACGGCTTTCCCCCCGTGTGAGACATTTTATGTTCATGAAGAGATGATTTTTGTCTGAAACATTTTCCACACTCAGAACAGGAATACGGCTTTTCCCCCGTGTGAGACATTTTATGTTCATGAAGAGATGATTTTTGTCTGAAACATTTCCCGCACTCAGAACAGGAATATGGCTTTTCCCCCGTGTGAACCTTCTGGTGTATGGAAAGATATGACTTTCTGGCAAAACATTTGCCGCACTCAGAACAGGAATACGGCTTCTCTCCTGTGTGCAATCTCTGATGTTTCGTGAGAAGGTATTTCTTGAAGAAACATTTCAAGCACTCGGGGCAGGAATACGGCTTTTCCCCACTGTGAGTCCTTTGATGTGTGACAAGAGTGGATTTTAGTCTAAAGCATTTTCCGCACTTAAGACAGGAATGCGGCTTTTCAGCTGTGTGAGATTTATGATGTATGGAAAGTGTATACTTGTTTGAAAAAAAAATCCCACACTCAGGGCAGGAAAACCTCTTATCTGTTGGAAGGACGGCACCGTCCCGCACAGTCTGAGGTTCCTCGGGATAAGAGGAATACGATGGTCCGGCACCGTCCCGCACAGTCTGAGGTTCCTCAGGATAAGAGGAATACGATGGTCCGGCACCGTCCCGCACAGTCTGAGGTTCCTCAGGATAAGAGGAATATGATGGTCCATCTACACTGTGTGGTGCCGGATGGACATTTGAGGTAGTCGGGTTTTCTCCTGGACTATACTGTGTGATGTCCTCATCTTCTACTTTACAGTCTGGAGACAAAGTGAGACAATCCTCTGAGGTTTTCCTCATCTCCCATCCATCTACTAAAATAGAAATACAAAGATTATTACTAGACATGAGCTGATTGGTTCCCCTAAACCAGGACTCCGCCCACATCAGGCAGCTTTGTCTCTGAGGATCTAAGGAACTAGGAACTAGTAAATGGCTCCTCTGATCTCCTACCAGATCATTTCTTTATTCATGGGCCTTAGTCAGAGAGTGAGGAAACAACGAGAACTGTCTTTTATAGGAGTGACAGTGATGAGGGGATTATAGAATAAGTGTCCCCACCCCCTAGATCCGACTGACGTACGTCTTAGTACGCCGTCGGATCTAAGGTGCATATTTACGATGGCCGCTAGGTGGCGCTTCCGTTGATTTCCACGTAGAGTATGCAAATTAGCTAGGTACGCCAATCCACAAATGTACGCCGCTCGGCGCATTTTTTTACGTCGTTTATGTAAGGCTTTTTTCTGCGTAACGTTACCCCTGCTCTATGAGGCGTACGCAATGTTAAGTATGGACGTCGGGCCAGCGTAGAATTTTCCGTCGTGTACGTTGTTTGCGTAAAACGTTCGCGAATAGGGCTTTGCATAAATTACGTTCACGTCGAAAGCATTGACTATTTGCGAAGTGATTTCGAGCATGCGCACTGGGATACTCCCATGGACGGCACATGCACGTAAAGTGCAATATAAATTATCTAGCGAATGTATTTACTATTAATGACCCACCTGTGCTCATCTCTGTAGGAGTGTCCTCCTCTATAAATGTCCCCGTTATTCCATCCTCCTCCATAGACTGCTGATCATCCCTCACATACGTCTCTTCTTCTTCTGCTTTAACCTCAACTTTTATATCGATTAGCTCTTCACCCTAAACCAAGAGAATGAAAGAAACTTAAAATGTAATATTGTGACATCACATATAGGAAAGATCCACACATCGTCTCACAAATCCATGTCCCAGATGTTCTGTTCAACCAACCTTGTAATGGTGGGGGATGGTGTGATCTTCCTGTGTGGAATCCCAGGAATACAGAGGACCTCCCCCTCCCATAGACTGCTGATCTCCACTTATCGACATCTCTTCTTCTTCCTCTTTAATCTCAGCTTTGATGTCTTTCAGTTCCTCATCCTAAACCCCAAAGATGATAGAATATATGTGTAAAACAGAACACGAAATTACATAGAAGAATGTCCTCTCATAGCTTAGAATTCTGTTCTAGTTGCTCAGTCCCACCTACCTGATGATGGTGAGGGATGGTGTGATCTTCCTGTGTGGAATCCCGGGAATACAGAGGACGGGGACATCTCTCTGGTGGGTTCCCATTACTGGATCCATCTGTAGGAAACACACACACTGACTGAATACATTGTTTCTATGTGTTTATCAGATGATGGGGGATCTAAGTGGTCCCTCTGTACTGATCTCTCCTTTACAATAATGTGCACCACCCTACAGGTTGGGCCCCACTGTTAGCTGGGAATACAGAGGACAGGGACATCTCTCTGGTGGGTTCCCATTACTGGATCCATCTGTAGGAAACACACACACTGGCTGAATACATTGTTTCTATGTGTTTATCAGATGATGGGGGATCTAGGTGGACCCTCCGTACTGCTCTCTCCTTTACAATAAAGTCTCCTCTTACCCGGTGATGTGAGGGGTGGCTGATTGTCCATCATGACGTCTTTGTAGAGATCCTTGTGTTCTTCTAAATACTCCCACTCCTCCATGGAGAAATAGACAGTGACATCCTGACACCTTATAGGAACCTGACACACACAATGATACAGTCACCATCCAGACACACCCCTTGTCTGTTACTGGATAATGTCCCAGAATTCCCGGCACCACTCACCTCTCCTGTCAGCAGCTCCATCATCTTCTTGGTGACTTCTAGAATCTTCTCCATGTTGTGTCTCTCAGGTTTTAGGGAGTAAAATGGAGGCACTGTGATGGTCATATGATCACCTGACTTCAGAAGAGGAAATCTCTGTATTGGAGAACCAATAGGAAAATCATGTTAGTTTCCCAGAATCCTCCTCACCTCTCCGGTCAGGTCTATGTTTTATTAATAGAGATAAGAGTGATGTCATGTGACCTCCCAGAATCCTCCTCACCTCTCCGGTCAGCAGATAAATGATCTCCAGGGTGAGTTTTAGGATCTTTTCATTCATGTGACTCTGGTTCTCCTCCATTTCCATTCGTATTGTCGTTTGATCTATACAGGTCTCCTTGTATACGGATAACTTTGGGAAATGAAAGTAAGAATTATTTGGATGGTATTGGTCACACAATAATAGGGTGTGGTTGGGGGGAGGGTTGCTGTACATTTAACAACTACTTTCCCCATGTGAAAATTGAGTTTGATCTTTTTAGAGTTTGTTACATTTTCGAGGTCCAGGGAACCTCTTGGCTCACAAGATCAGAAATTCCCTTTTCTCTGTTGGGTTTCTGAACTAGTTTTGATTAGATTTAGATCTGCAGACAAGGAATGATAAATTAATTATTAACCACTTAGTAATCAGCATATAGAATAGTACCATCATCCTGAAGATCAATTTGAATAGAGATAGGGCTTAAGGGAACCCAAAGCCCAAAAGACTAAAAGAAAAAGCTAAAGAAAGGGGGCAGTAGGACTGTAGCGGTACAGGGTAAGCAGTTAAACTCAAAAGAGTAATTATAATAAAATATATAAATTTATTATCATAATATCAAAAAGATAAAGAAGACATCAAAACAACATAAACAATAAATCACAATACAAACAACGCGACCAGCCGTGCAGATCACCAATATTAGATTATCCCTAGAAGGAAGATCACTGATGACTGAGAGGAGTGATGTCATTGTCACTGTGCAGTAAGAGAAGGGATTGGATTGGAGAGCAGGAGGATGGTGTTGGTGAAGTAGAGGGCTGGCGAAACTACCAGGGTTGCTGGCCACAGGGCTCTGAGCTGAGAGTGTCTCTCTCGTGCAGCCCAGAGCCCTGCACTAACAGTTCCCCCTTCCTCGCAGGGATGGGAGAGGAGAGAGCTTATATACTCCTTCTTCTCCCACCCGAGCACTTATAGGCTGCATTAAAAAAAACACTAATAGGTGGCACTGATGGAGATGCACTTATGATCAGTGTAAACAATGTACTGATAGTCTTTCAGGTTAACAGCTCCTAGTTCCCCACACAGAGACAACCAGGGAAGAAATAGGCAAGTCTGTTTTCAGGTGATCAGCTGATCACATGGTAAAGGGCCGCTATGATTGGCCCTTTTCTATGATCCGCTGTGTCCAAAGGACACAGTAGTCACAGAACATGCTGGATGCATGCCCCAGGGGGCACGCGGGAGGCAGGGTTCTGGGAGGATGTCCATGGATGCAGGGCTTGGATGAGAGGGGGCAGTCAGCGGGCCCTTCATGGTTTCTTAAACTGTGGCCCTGAAGGTTCTAGTCATGCCTCTGGCTGGGGGGCATACCAAGGGTGAAGGACTTCCCTTCTTCCTTCCACTTGGTGTCCTGGAACATATTCCTTGCCCAGTAACATGGGAAAAAGGTTTAGGTTGCCTTTATTTCCTGGCAGGGGTTCTGTAAGGACAGGGTTTGACAAATTTGCTTGGAATCTAGGAGCCGGCTAAAAAAGTTAGGAGCCAGAAAACGCGCCCCATCCCGACGAGCTCGCGCGCAGAAGCGAACACATACGTGAGTAGCGCCCGCATATGTAAACGGTATTCAAACCACACGTGAGGTATCGCAGCGATCGTTAGAGCGACAGCAATAATTCTAGCTCTAGACCTCCTCTGTAACTCAAAACATGCAAACTGTATTTTTTTTTAAACGTCGCCTATGGAGATTTTAAAGGGTAAAAGTTTGTCGCCATTCCACGAGCGGACGCAATTTTGAAGCGTGACATGTTGGGTATCAATTTACTCGGCATAACATTATCTTTCACAATACAAAAAAATTTGGGATAACTTTACTGCTGTCTTATTTTTTAATTAAAAAAAGTGTATTTTTCTTCCCAAAAAAGTGCGATTGTAAGACCGCTGCGCAAATACGGCGTGACAGAAAGTATTGCAACGATCGCCATTTTATTCTCTAGGGTGTTAGAATCAAAAATATATATAATGTTTGGGGGTTCAAATGTGAGGAAAGGAGATGGCAGTGAAAATTGTAATTTTTCACTCAGAATTGCTGTTTAACATGTAATGCCAACGGCCACCACCAGATTTCACCAGCTCACAGAAGGGAGAGCTTGGGACTTCACAAGGCCGCAAAGCCGGGGCCTCAATTAAAGGCCGGCGCGGGCCTGCCGCGATCGTGCGGTGGGGGCGCACAGGGACACAGGATCCTGTGCCTCCGTGCGCCCCCACCTCCCCCGCCGTGCGATCGCGGCAGGCCCGCGGCTGGCGGTAATTGAGGCCCCGGCTTCGCGGCCTTGTAGGCCGCAAAGCCGGGGCCTCAATTACCGGCGGTCGCGGGTGCCAGGTCACAATTTCTTGTCGCAATTGCGACCTGGCGCCCGGATATTGTCGACCCCTGTGTAAGGAGGTCTGAAAACCAAGACGAAGAGCCCCCATCCTACCTTAGGGGCCCCCTGAGCCCTACAGCCTCCTCCTCTTACCTATTTATTGTCAGTGCCGTTTGTTTCGAGGACCATATAATTAGAGTTTACGTAAAAAATTAAGAGAATCTTCTGGTCCAGTAAGTGTAGAAATGTTCTCACCCTGAAGGGGTAAATCTATGTTTCCACACTATATATGTGTGTAGCGTCATCTGCTGGACATAAAATACATCACAGTGACTATAGAGGAAGAGGACAGACATGACGGGGGTTACTGGGTGTAAATAGAAAATAATGGCCCGGATTCAGAAACCAGATACGCCGTCGTATCTCTGAGTGCGGGCCGTCGTATCTATGCGCCTGATTCAGAGAATCAGTTACGCAAAGATTTCCCTAAGATCCGACCGGCGTAAGTGTCTTACACCGTCGTATCTTAGGCTGCATATTTACGCTGGGCGCTAGGTGGCGCTTCCGTATAGTTACTCAAGGAATAAGCTAATTAGGTATTTACGGCGATTCAGAAACGTACGTCCCGCCGGCGCATTTTTTTACGTCGTTTACGTTAGTTTTTTTTTTCGGCGTATAGTTACCCCTGCTATATGAGCAAAGAAAAATATGAGGCGTAGCTAATGTTAAGTATGGACGTCGTTCCCGCGCCGAGTTTTGAAAATTTTACGTTGTTTACGTAAGTCATTCGCGAATAGGGCTGGACGTAATTTACGCTCACGTTGAACCCAATACGTCCTTGCGGCGTACATTGGAGCAATGCACACTGGGATATTTCACGGACGACGCATGCGCCGTTAAAAATAAATGTAAAAAACGCGGGGTCAACTTAAATTGAAATAAAACACGCCCACAACATCCCCATTTGAATTAGGCAGGCTTACGCCGCCACACATACTTTACGCCGCCGTAACTAAGGGCGCAAGTTCTTTATGCATACGGAACTTGCGCCCAAAGTTACAGCGGCGTAACGTATCGGAGATACGTTACGCCCGCAGAAAGATGCGCTCATCTTTCTGAATCCGGGCCAATATCTTATTACCTCCTCTGCTGACAAGTTCCAACAATGACCCCTTTTTCCTTCGTGCCACAAGGAACTTCCTGTGTGTACCTGACATCACTTCCTGTCTTCCATAGAGACTTCCTGTCTGGGTAGAAGTCCACCATCTTGTGGAGCTCAAAGGAACTGCAGCCCCGAGAAACATATCGTAGTGTGAACCTGGTCTTGTGCTGTGTGTGTGTATGTATATCCTTATAGACGAGGAGAGAATAGAAATATATTACTTCCTAGTCCAAGCTGTTCACAGTTCGTCAAATGGGCAAACTGTCCCCAATACCCATACTAGACCCTTAAAGCGGTTGTATACCCTTAAAAATAATAAGAAAAAACCCTGCAAGGCAAAGGCATAATGAGCTAGTATGACTAGCATATTAGCTCATTATCAATTACTTACCTTAGATCGAAGCCCCCGCGGCGGTCCTCGGACACGTCCTCCGTCGCCGCCATGATACCCAGAGTGACTTCCGGGTATCGCCGCTCCAGTGCTGTGACTGGCAGGAGCAGCGATGACATCATTCCTGCGCATGCGCGTGGATTGGCACGATCCCCGCACATGTGCACATTTTCGGCAGGCTCCCATTCAAGAGGCACCGCGCTCAGTGCGCCTCCGCCGTCGTCTACGGCGCGAATGCGCCATCGGTGCCCGTTTTTCTGCAAATATCTCCTTAACCATGTAGGTTACCTGCAGGTGCAAGTATACCATGAGGGTATGCAACCGCTTTATCCAAGCCTGCAACCTGGCTCTTCGGAAAAGGGGAGGACAATTGTGCCGCCCTCTACCTCCTCAACCATACTAGGCCGCATAACCTCAACATAGGGGGAGTATCTTACCAAGTCCATCAATTACTGATTGGAAGGTTGTACAAAGTATGAGCTTGTATCTGGGAACAGGAGGCACCTGGAAATGTTTGTCTCTCTGCAGAAAACAAGGGAGTAGATATGGCCCGGCGGTCATTTCGCGGCGAACTTTGCTCGTTCGCGGATCGACGAACAGGCGGACATCTGGCGATATTCGCGGCGATCCGCCATTTTACATTGAGAAGAACTTTGACCCATCCATCAGGTGGTGCAGAACAGCCAATTGAGACATTTCAGCACATGGACATACCCCCTACCTTATAAATAGACCTGATCTGGTGGCCATTTTATATTCTGCTTTTTTGTCAGTGTAGGGACAGTCTGTAGTGACACAAATCGGCTAATTTTTGGGGCCTGTAATGGCGACACTTACTTCTGTATCCCGTTTTCTGCCTAATAGTTCTGGTAGGTCAGTGTCCATGTTGTGGGACAATTTGTGCACAGCTAGTAAGTATTTTGATGCTGCAAATATAACCTGCAGGTTTTTAATGTTCGCCTGCCATTAAAGTCAATTGAGACCGCCATGATATACTCCTGACCACTGCACTCTGTACTGTATATGATATACTCCTGACCACTGCATTCTGTACCCTGGGGTGTATATGATATACTCCTGACCACTGCACTCTGTACCCTGGGCTGTATATGATATACTCCTGACCACTGCACTCTGTACCTTGGTCTGTATATGATATACTCCTGACCACTGCACTCTGTACCCTGGGCTGTATAAGATATACTCCTGACCACTGCACTCTGTACCCTGGGCTGTATATGATATACTCCTGACCACTGCACTCTGTATCCTGGGCTGTATATGATATACTCCTGACCACTACACTCTGTAACCTGGGCTGTATATGATATACCCCTGATCACTGCACTCTGTATCGTGGGCTGTATATGATATACTCCTGACCACTGCACTCTGTACCCTGGGCTGTATATGATATACTCCTGACCACTACACTCTGTACCCTGGGCTGTATATGATATACTCCTGACCACTACACTCCGTACCCTGGGCTGTATATGATATACCCCTGACCACTACACTCTGTACCCTGGGCTGTATATGATATACTCCTGACCACTACACTCCGTACCCTGGGCTGTATGTGATATACTCCTGACCTCTACACTCTGTACCATTATTCTCAGGTAACTCTAATCTGATGATCTGTAAAGTCTATTAAAGCCTCACCCATGAACAATGTCTGGATATGGAAGATTGTCATCATTGCACCGACACACACAAGAGTTTTCAATACATTTTTTATTATAATTTAAAGAAGATTACAGACATAAAATCAGGAAATAATAAAGGTAGAAATCCGATTGGTCGGGAAAATCACTTGTTAGAAGAATGGGAAGAAACTGCGATTCCTGCCAAACCTATAAAGTAATAAATCCCGATATGTGACGGCGGCACTCACTGCTACCCGACTAAAATACACCAAACCCAATACAACACAAAGTGTTACACTGACCTTTATATATCATCTCATATCATTGTTTTATTTATTCCCCTAATCTTCCAAAAATAATCCTCCAATCGTCTGCGAAGGTTTCCACCCCGAAATGTACTCAGCCAATGAGAGGTAAGGACTCCATTTTTATTTTTCTCCTGCTATCAATGGCCGACACGGTACAACACTTCATCCATATCTTTGGTGATCTCTGATCTCCTTATCAACTGTTTCTTACATGATGAAGATCAGCCATGGAGTATATCTGAGGTGTATATTAGGGTGTGCTTCTTCCCCACATGTCCAGCAACATTCCTATACAAGACATTTCCCGCACTCACTAATACACCTCGAGGGTTGTGTGGGACCCCTGATGTACAGGAAGTCAGGACTTCAGTGAGGAACAATTCCCTCACTCAGGACAGGAATACGGCTTCTCCCCCGTGTGAGACTTTTGATGTTTGACAAGATGTGATTTTTGTCCAAAGCATTTCCCACACACAGGACAGGGATACGGCTTTTCCCCTGTGTGAGATCTCTGATGTATCGAAAGATATGACTTTCTGGTAAAACATTTCCCGCACTCAGGACAGGAATACGGCTTCTCTCCTTTGTGTGATATCTGATGGCTGTCAAGATTGGCTTTCTTGGAAAAACATTTCCCGCACTCAGGACAAAAATACGGTTTTTCCCCCGTGTGATGGGTTTGATGTGTGACAAGATGTGATTTTTGTCCAAAGCATTTCCTGCACTCAGGACAGGAATACGGCTTCTCACCTGTGTGAGATCGCTGATGTGTGACAAGAGCTGATTTATGTGCAAAACATTTATTGCACTCAGAACAGAAATACAGCCCTTCCCCCGTGTGAGACATCTGATGATTGACAAGACGTAATTTATCTACAAAAAATTTCCCGCACTCAGGGCATGAATATGGCTTCTCACCTGTGTGCAATCTCTGATGGCTGTCGAGATGGGATTTCCTGTAAAAGGATTTCCCACACTCAGGGCAGGAATACGGCTTTTCCCCCGTGTGAGACCTTTGATGCGTAACAAGATATGATTTGTGTACAAAACATTTCCCGCACTCAGAACATGAATACAGATTCTCTCCTGTGTGCAATCTCTGATGACTGTTGAGATGCGATTTCTTGGAAAAACATTTCCCGCACTCAGGGCAGGAATATGGCTTCTCACCTGTGTGAGATCTTTTATGTATATCAAGGTGAGATTTATAATAGAAACACTTCCCGCACTCAGTACAGGAAAACCTCTTATCGGTTGGAAGGATGGGACCATCCCGCACAGTCTGAGGTTCCTCAGGATAAGAGGAATACGATGGTCCGGCACCGTCCCGCACAGTCTGAGGTTCCTCAGGATAAGAGGAATACGATGGTCCGGCACCGTCCCGCACAGTCTGAGGTTCCTCAGAATAAGAGGAATACGATGGTCCGGCACCGTCCCGCACAGTCTGAGGTTCCTCAGGATAAGAGGAATACGATGGTCCGGCACCGTCCCGCACAGTTTGAGGTTCCTCAGGATAAGAGGAATACGATGGTCCGGCACCGTCCCGCACAGTCTGAGGTTCCTCAGGATAAGAGGAATACGATGGTCCATCTACACTGTGTGGTGTCGGATGGACATTTGAGGTAGTCAGGTTTTCTCCTGGACTATACTGTGTGATGTCCTCATCTTCTACTTTACAGTCTGGAGACAAAGTGAGACAATCCTCTGAGGTTTTCCTCATCTCCCGTCCATCTACTAAAATAGAAATACAAAGATTATTACTAGACATCAGCTGATTGGTTCCCCTAAACCAGGACTCTGCCCACATCAGGCAGCTTTGTCTCTGAGGATCTTACAATTCCCCCCTCAAGGTAACTAGTATATGGCTCCTCTGATCGCCTACCAGATCATTTCTTTCCTAGATTTTTGGGTAGAGTGAGGATGGGGATGAGAACAAACAAGATGAAGGCTGGACTGATCCTAAAGACCACCACCATTGACTCCTCCCTCATTATCTGTTTAGGGTTCAAAAGTTGGAGGATGTTATCACATAATTATCAACATGTAAAAGTCTGTGCTCCAATCAAATCATCAGATATAAAATGTCCAGCTGGTAAACAAATGGGTGTAAGAAAAGAGAATACATACCGTATTTTCCGGCATATAAGACGACTTTTTAACCCATGAAATTGTTCTTAAAAGTCGGGGGTCGTCTTATACGCCGGTAACCTAACATGCAGACCGCGGCTGTCCATTTTTCAAAAGCCGCGCCTCCTCCTTGTGCTGTTCCGTGACAGGCGGAACACTCAGCTTCCCACCTCTGTTCAGTGTTCTGCCCATCACGGATGCCCTCTCGTCGTCAGTCTCGAGGCCATCCGTGATAGGCGGAACACAGTGTCTCCTGGGAAGCTGAGTATATAGTGCAGGGGTCAGGGGTATGTGATGTACAATATAGAGTATATAGTGCAGGGGTCAGGAGTATGTAATGTACAATATAGAGCAGGGGTATTCAATTACAATTCACAGAGGTCCAGTCAGTAAGATTTTCTTCTAGCAGAGGTCTTAATATCATGTTGGTTCCCTGTCACACATTTTCACGTCCTGCAGCACCATGCGGCTTGGTGCAGCGCAATTTTGAAAAAAGGTCAAGGATTTCTTTCTCCGTGTTTCTTGTGGGCAGTGCATTAAAAAGGGCTGATCGACACACGACGTGTGCACCTAAGGCAGATCTTAACTCATTCATGTATCAGCTTCCTCAGTCCCCAGTGCACATCGCAGTCCCCTCCCCTTCACATCAAGATCCCCTCTTGATGAGTGTCCTCAGCTCCCCCTTTACATCACCCCCCTCCACCCTTTTCACAGCAATGTTCTCACACTTCCTTAACATCAACCCCCATTAACAGTACTGTCCTCTGCCCCTATTTACATCATCTCCCCACATTACTGTCCTTAGGCCCTGTACACACGATCAGTCCATCCGATAAGAACGGTCCGAAGGCTGACGCTCTGATGGTCCGAAGGCTGACGGTCTGATGTGCCTACACACCATCAGTTCAAAAACCGATCGAGTCCAACGCGGTCCTTCAGTCCGTTTTCATCGGATTGGACTGATCGTGTGTACAAGGCCTTAGTCTCTCCACATTCCAGTCCTTAGCCCCCCCCCCCCACATTCCAGTCCTCGGCTCCCCCACATTCCAGTCCTCAGCCCCCCCCCCACATTCCAGTCCTCAGCCCCCCCCATTCCAGCCTTCAGCTCCACAACATTCCAGTCCTCAGCTCCCCCACATTCCAGTCCTCAGGCCCCCCACATTCCAGTCCTCAGCCCCCCCCCACATTCTAGCCCTCAGCTCCCCTACATTCCAGTTCTCAGCCCCCAACATTCCAGTCCTCAACTTCCCCACATTCCAGTTCTCGCCCCCCCCCCCCCCACATTCCAGTCCTCAGCCCCCCCCCCCCCCCCACACATTTCATTCCTCAGCTACCCCAAATTACAGTCCTTAGCCCCCCACCCCACATTCCAGTCCTCAGCCCCCTCACATTGCAGTCCTCAGCTCCCCCCACATTCCAGTCCTCAGCCCCCCCCCCCCCCCCGACATTCCAGTCCTCCACCCCCCTGACATTCCAGTCCTCCGCGCCCCCCCCCCCAGACATTCCAGTGCTCAGCCCCCCTCCCACATTACAGCCTTCAGCTCCACCACATTTCAGTCCTCAGCTTCTCCATATTCCAATCCTCAGCCCAGCCCCCCACATTCCAGTCCTCACACCCCCCCCCCCACATTCCAGTCTTCAGCTCCCCTACATTCCAGTCTTTAGCACCCCCACATTCCAGCCCTCAGCTCCCCCCATTTTGATGTCCTCAGCCTTCCCCCACATCACTTCAATCCTCAGCAGCCCCCCCACCAAAATACAGTCCTCAGCCACATTCCATTCCTCAGCCCCCCCACATTCCAGTCCTCAGCCACCCCCCACATCACTTCAATCCTCAGCAGCCCCCCCACATTCCAGTCCTCAGCCAGCCCCCACAGGAGGCGGGAGTTGCAAGATAGTGATTGGCTGCTAGGACCGCCCTTCATCCTAACAGCCAATCACCTGTTTTTTAACCTTGGGCAGCTCCACCCTCCATCCAGAACTGTCCCGCCTCCCACTGCCGGCTCTGTTAGAATTACAGAGCGACAGGGGGGAAAGGAAGGCTCCAAAATAGCGGGACCTCAGCGATCTGAGTTGGAGAGTGACATGGCCCGCCATTTAGTGATCTCTGACACAGAGTATATAGCGCAGGGGTCAGGAATATGTAATTTACAGCATACAGTATATAAAGAAGGAATCAGGAGTATGTAATGTACAACATACAGTATATAAAACAGGGGTCAGGAGTTTGTAATATACAACAGAGTAGAGCGCATGGGTCAGGAGAATGTAATGTACAAAACAGAGTTTATAGTTGATAGGTCAGGATTATGAACTTTACAACATAGAGTATATAGAGAAGGTGTTAGGACTACGTAAAGAACAATATAAATTATGTAGTGAATGTATTTACTATTAATGACCCACCTGTGCTGATCTCTGTAGGAGTGTCCTCCTCTATAAATGTCCCCGTTATTCCATCCTCCTCCATAGACTGCTGATCATCCCTCACATACATCTCTTCTTCTTCTGCTTTAACCTCAACTTTTATATCTATCAGATCTTCACCCTAAACCAAGAGAATGAACTTTTATATTGTGACATCACATATAGAAAAGATCCACACATCATCTCACAAGTCCATGTCCCAGATGTTCTGTTCAACCAACCTTGTAATGGTGGGGGATGGTGCGATCTTCCTGTGTGGAATCCCGGGAATACAGAGGACCTCCCCCTCCCATAGATTGCTGAGCTCCACTTATCAACATCTCTTCTTCTTCCTCTTTAATCTCAGCTTTGATGTCTTTCAGTTCCTCATCCTAAACCCCAAAGATGATAGAATATATGTGTAAAATGGAACAAGAGATTACAGTATCTCTGTAAGAATGTCCTCTTAAAGCTTAGAATTCCGTTCTAGTTGCTAAGTCCCACCTACCTGATGATGGTGGGGGATGGTGTGACCTTCCTGTGTGGAATCCCGGGTATACAAAGGATGAGGACATCTCTCTGGTGGGTTCCCATTACTGGATCCATTCTCCATGATGGTGTCACCATCCAGACACATCCCTTGTCTGATACTGGATAATGTCCCAGAATTCCCGGTACCGCTCACCTCTCCTGTCAGCAGCTCCATCATCTTCTTGGTGACTTCTACAATCTTGTGAATGTTGAGTCTCTCAGGTTTCAGGGAGTCATATGGAGGCACTGTGATGGTCATATGATCAACTGACTTTAGAAAAGGAATACTCTATATTGAGAAACCAATAAGAATATCAAATTAGAATCCTCCTCACCTCTCCGGTCAGGTCTGTGCATTATTAATAGAGATAAGAGTGATGTCATGTGACCTCCCAGAATCCTCCTCACCTCTCCGGTCAGGTCTGTGTATTATTAATAGAGATAAGAGTGATGTCATGTGACCTCCCAGAATCCTCCTCACCTCTACGGTCAGGTCTGTGGTTTATTAAAAGAGATAAGGCCCCTTTCACACGGACGTATAGAATGGTGCTTTTAGCTGCCGATTTTCTAGTTTTCTACCGCAGCTAAAAGCACACAATGCTTTCCTATGGCCCCATTCACACACAACGTTTAGCTGCGATTTCGGTGCATGCGGTTTGGTTCGATTATAAAAAAATAGATTTGAATGCGTCCAGGTGCGATTTAGCGCAGCTATATGCACTTAACCGCAGGTAATCGCAATCTTTTGTGTCAACTGCGGATAGCAGCGTGAGAAAAAAAAAAAAGAACAACAGGAAGCACATCATAATAAAAATAAAATAAAAAGGGTTGCTATGGAAATGACTACCGCAGCTAAACGCGGCCGCATGTAACCGCAAGTAATCGCAATGTACAAATGCAGCTAATCGCAGTGCCCAGAGCCTTAAATTTCACTGAAAAAGTACATGCTTTTAATTGCGGCAAAACCGTCATCCGTCTGAAAGGGGCCTAAGAAGAGTGATGTTATGTGACCTCCCAGAATCCTCCTCACCTCTCCGGTCAGGTCTGTGTTTTATTAAAGCGGATGTGCCATGGGAACAAAATATTAAAAGTCAGCAGCTACAAATACTGCAGCTGCTGACTTTTAATAATAGGACACTTACCTGTCCTGGAGTCCAGCGCCGATCGCAGCAGAGCACGAGCGATCGCTCGTCACTCTGCTGCTCCCCCCGCCATCCACGCTGAGGGAACCAGGAAGTGAAGCGCTGCGGCTTCACTGCCCGGTTCCCTACGGCGCATGCGCGAGTCGCGCTGCGCCCGCCGATTGGCTCACACGCTGTGTGCTGGGAGCCGAGTGTTCCCAGCACACAACGGGCGACAGACGGGATGTGACGGAATGCCCGTCTTTCGCCCGTATCGTGTGGCCGGAAGTGGGTGCAAATACCTGTCTTTAGACAGGTGTCTGCACCCCCCTCCCCCCTGAAAGGTGTCAAAAGTGACACCGGAGGGGGGGAGGGTTCCGATCAGCGGGACTCCACTTTAGGGTGGAGGACCGCTTTAATAGTGATAAGAGTGATGTCATGTGACCTCCCAGAATCCTCCTCACCTCTCCGGTCAGCAGGTAGATGATCTCCAGGGTAAGGCTTAGGATCTTCTCAGTCATGTGACTCTGGTCCTCCTTCATCATTATTCGTGACGTCATTTGATCTACACAGGTCTTCTTATAGACTGGTAACTTTGGGAAATGAACGTAAGAATTATTTGGATGGTATTGGTCACACAATAATAAGATGGGGGGGGGGGGGGGGTAATAGGAGGGTTGGTGTACATTTAAGAATGACTGCCCCCATATGAACATATTTAGTTTGAATTATATACATTTTCCATCTCCAGGGACCCTCTTGGCCCTCCGGATCAGAAATTCTCTTTTCTCTGTTGGGTTGGTTTAGTTTCTGAACTGGTTTTGATTAGTTCTAGATCTGCAGATAAGGAACGATAAATACGATTCTTCTCCCGTCTTCTTTATTTTCTCTGAGGCAGTGCTGTGAGGTCAATGTAGGGTCATCATGATGTCCAGGAAGGGAACTTGCTGAGTTTTGGCCAGAGTTCTGGGCTAATCTGCATAATTGGCAGAACTCCGACTGCAAGGCTCCAATCTCCAGCATCCTGTATAATGATAGGTGTTATGTCACTGTCACTCTCTGCAGTAAGAGAACGGATTGGATAGCAGGAGGATGCTGTTGGTGAAGTAGAGGGCTTGGGGGGGGATTCTGTTCACATCCCTTCAATGGCAGCCAAGTGTGGGTAGGAGGACAACAGCAGGGGTAAGAGGTTTGTTCTCTTAGTTGCCAAGTATACTGTAGTATACAGGACCTTGTACAGAGTGGCGGTGGGTTCCTGGTGTTCTGAATTCCAGTACCAGGCTCTGACACAGTCTATGTCATGGAAGGTATTGGACGGCTCCCTCAGATCCACAACACGGGCCTGCGAAGTGAGTCTGCACACACAGATCCTCTAACAACGAGTGTGTACCCAGGGTAAAGGACTTCTTCATTTCACTTGGTGTCCTGGAACATATTACTTGCTAGTAATAACATGGGAATAGGGTGAAGGCTGCCTTCATTTCTTGGCAGGAGTTTTGTAAGGTTTTAAAAAATACCTACCTTGGAGGCCTCCTGAGCCCTACAGCCTTCTCTTCCCTCAGAACCCTAAAGCCTGACTAGCCCCACGAAGTCCTTCAGAATCACCATCATCTCAGAGGCCCCCAGAGTCTTTAGCCCTATTACCCTCCACAGCCTCTCAGGAACATATTACTAACATTTAAGGCAAACATAAATCTCTAATCCCATGAGTTCCAGAATGTTCTGACCCTGAAGGGGTTAATCTACATTTCCACACTATATATGTGTGTATCATCATCTGCTGGAGATAAAAGACGTCACAGTGACTATGGAGGAAGAGGACGGACATGACGGGAGGGGTTACTGGGTGTAAATAGAAAATAATATCTTATTACCTCCTCTGACGTAAAGTTCCAGCAATGTCTCCTCTCTACTTCCTCCCGACTCACCTCTCACCCGTAACTTCCTGTCTGCAATTGACATCATTTCCTGTCTCTACCTGACATCACTTCCTGTCTTCTATGGAGAGACGTCCTATCTGGGTAGAATTGAGATCACCACCTTGTTTATTCATGAAGGGGGGGTTATATCTAGGGACCTCCTTGTTATCAATAGGGACTTCCAGGTTCCAAAAAGTCCCCCCCACTCACAACCCCCTGTGACCATCAGCCATGGTTGCATAAAAAAGGCCTTTGTCCACATAAACATGGACAGGGGGTATTGCTCTAGGGCAGGCATGTCCAAAGTCAGGCCTGGGGGCCAAATGCGGCCCCCCTGTTGATTTAATATGGCCCCCCTGGGAATTTGGATATATATATATTGTTTGTGGCCCCCAGGGCCACAAAAGATATATACTGTATTTATTGGCGCTGCCTTGGAGGGGACAGGGAGGGGGCAGAACGAGCGCCATCAGATTACATGAAGATAATCTTCTGTTTACTCAGCAGCAACTCTATTGGAAGTCCCGTCTCCTGGGATGCCATTGGACGACTGTTCTGTCTATCATAGGAGGCAGGACTTTGTATTAAAGAGGCCACAGGGTAAACAAGACATTCTCCTGTTTGTAATCTGTTGGCACTCGTCCCGCCCCCTCCCTCTGCCCTCCGAGGCTGCAGATGGGCATCGTTCAGGCTGCACTGATGTCAATAGTAAGGCTGCATTTATGACACATGTGAGGCTGCATTGGTTGCAAAGGTGAGGTTGCAATGGTAAGGCTGCATTCATGGCAATTGTAAGGCTGCATTCATGGCAATGGTGAGGCTGCAATGGTGAGGCTGCATTCATGGCAATGGTAAGCCTGTGCCGGTTATACGCCGATAAATACAGTATATCCAAATAACACGCCCAAGCTCATCCTTAGTCCTAAGCAGCGCTCTGGGATTCGTTGGGGCCACAAATAAAATATATACAGTTTATCCAAATAACACGCCCAAGCTCATCTCTTCACACACAGCCACAAAGGCAAGATAATTCTTGTTGGGCCGTGTATTAGTGCTCAGACGAACACACTTAGACAGAATTTTAATGGTTCAAAGAATGTCAGGCGGAATAGTCGGCCCTCACGCCTGTTCACTTAATCAAATCTGGCCCTCTTTGAAAAAAGTTTGGACACCCCTGCTCTAGGGGGTTGGACCCTAGCAAGGCACCCCCCAATGTTGATGACATGTGGACGGCATGGTTAAGAAAAGGGGCTGTATATGATGCCGTTGACCACATTACACACTGTACCTTGGGCTGTATATGACACACCCCTGACCATTGCACTCTGTACACTGGGGTGTATATGTGTAGTGCTAACCACTAGAGGGCTGCTGAATTTTGGGTCCCCCTATTCCTGCACAGTTTGTTTTTATTGTGGGAAATCGATCTGGATAGGGATGAAGGATTATGGGATGCCCGATTTGAATTTGGTTCGATTATTCTGAGGACAAACTTCTTCACTATGCACAACAAGAAATGCAGGTCCTGGACTGTACTCCCTCCGGAATAATGACAGTATCTAATGGATCAACAGCAAATTTCCTCTTCTTCAGGAGCTCTATGTCCCACTTGGTGAAACTCAGAAAGTCCCAACTCTGCAGAAAATACCTTCCACCAGGCTGCCTTGAAAGGTATCCAAGAGTGAGCAATTTAGGTTAGCTGTGACAGTGCATCTGACAGCCTTTACCCTTATGGTCCTGGGGGTAATAAGTAGAGGTAAGATGGCTGTCCAGGCCTCCTGCTGTACAGGTTTTCCCATGCTAGACAAGGCATCTTCTGGGTGAGGCTTAAGCTTCCTCTCCTTCCTTCATCAGCTCCAGCCTGGAAGCAGAGCCCCCCACCCCCGGGGTCTCCTCTCAGGCCCCACGATTCTCAGCTCAGAACTCCATCTCCCAGCCGACAACCCCTGCTGGCCAGGATCTTCAATATTTATAGGCCCATATTACCACCCTGCTATGCCCCTCTGCCTGGGGTTTGTCAAAATCCCTTAAATATTCAGATCCCTGCCTCTGTACCTCAGCCCACTAGCTTCTAGAAGTTTCCATGAACCTCCAGAATCAGGGGGAGGTGATAGAGGCCTCACCTACAGAGCCTTCAATCCTGAACTTAAACTGAACCCACAACAATTACCCAGACTTACATATGCTACTGTGAATCAGCCAAATTTTCCTAACTAAACTGTACACTAGAGGGTGCTACATTAAGGTGACCAGATTTTTTAAATGAAATCCGGGGACATATTTTATTTTTTACTAGTAATGCCGGCAATCAGCGACTCTCTGCCCGTCGCCGCTGCCCGCCTCACAGCCTATCAAGTGAAATTTCCCTGCTCCTGTTCAAATCCAATCTGGGGACAAACTTGGTTCTGGGACAGTGTCCTCAATCCAGGGACTGTCCCTGGAAATCAGGGATGTCTGGTCACCCTATGCTACATATGATAAGCTCCTGATGACTGCACTGTGTCGGTGGACAGGAGCACCCTCTGATCGGTTACGAAGCCTCTAGCAGCACTGAATGTGCATTCCGAAAGAACGCTGGATGCAGGACAGGCCAGTAGCTCAATTGCGTACTGTGCAAGCTCTGGCCAGTCATCCAACCTCAAGGCCCAGTAAGCCAGAGGATTTTCAGTGGGGAAGGTGTCCAAGTCTGATCTTACCCCTAGGTATTCCTTCACCATGTTAATCAGACACTGGCGATGGTTGCTGGAACCGATCATACCTTGGGGCTGCGGACTAAAAAATTGTCTAAACGCATCGGTCAGATGGCCACCTTCTCCACCGCTCCCTCTGTGACTAACCGAAGCCTCAGCAACACGTTGTCCAGGATCAGGAATTTGTAACCTCCCAGGCTCTGGAAATGCGTTGCACAGACCTTTCTGCAAGGCTTCCCGAAGATGTTTCATCCTCTGCGACGTCTGGATAAGTTCCACAACCTTACCCTTGTAACGTGGCTCAAGGAGGGTTGCCAGCCAGTAATCCCTCTCCTTGATACCACAAGTCCGAGGATCCTTTCGCCGGCTTTGCAGGATCAGGGAGGCCATGCAGCGTAGGTTTGCTGAGGCATTCGGTCCGGAGTCCTCTGGGTCACTAAGGAAGACATGATCCGCAGCCACGTACAAGTCCATGGGTTTCTGGGGACTGTAAATGATCCCTTAAAGACTTCTGCTGATGCTGAGTGCTAGGCTCCACCACCATGCTGACACAATCCTCCTCTTCCTGTGTGATCGATGGGCCCGCAATAACACTATCTGGATAAAGGGGGTCTTGAGAGGTAAGGATGTCCTCCTCTTCCTCCCTCTGTTCTGCCTCAAGTGCCCTGTCAATTATTATTCCACGCAGTGTGTGCTCCAACAGGTGGACAAGAGGGACAGTATCACTGATGCATGCACCGTCACTTCTCACCATCCTCGTGGCCTCCTCAAATGGTGACATAACAGTGCAATACAAAAATCTCCTGTGCTCTGGTGTTTTCGCCAAAGGGTGATGTAGCCAATCCTAGGGCAAGGTCTAGAGTCTTGCAGACCTCCTCAGAACCATGGGCTTTCATATAACTAAGAAAAAGAGAAAAAAAAAAAGGGAGGGCGCACCGACCTACTGCATTACCATAAAAAGTTTTATTGAATAAATAAAAGCAAAAAGTCCTACTCACAAGGAGAGCTTTGAAAGCAGCTTATCAGACAACCAGACCAGTCTCTTGGTTCCTGCCAACAAGACCTGATGATGCCGAAGATCCAATGGTACCCCAACGGCGCAGGTGCGCCCCAGAAACGTTAGCCATTCCGCAGTTGGGGTACCATTGGATCCTCAGCATCATCAGGTCTTGTTGGCAGGAACCAAGAGACCGGTCTGATAAGCCGCTTTCAAAGCTCTCCTTGTGAGTAGGACTTTTTGACAGGACAGTGCATGCATCCCTGATCACGACCCACTGGCGTGGCGAAAAAAAAAAAAAAAACGAGCTCCCCTGAGCCTGTCCTGGTGCCATAGTCGCACAGGTACTCATTGATGGCCCTCTGCTGTGAGTGCAGCCGCTGCAGCATGGCCAACGTAGAGTTCCACCTGGTGGGCATTGTCACAGATTAGGCGGTTCTTGGGCAGGTTAAATTCCTTTTTGAGGTCTGCCAGCCAAGCACTGGCATTATATGACTGGCGGAAATGCACACAGACTTTCCTGGCCTGCCTCAGGAGATCCTGTAAGCCTAGGCACCTGCCCAAGAACCGCTGCACCACCAAGTTAAGGACATGAGCAAAATAGGGCACATGGGTCAGGTGTCCCTGTCGAGAATTAGGTTAGTGCCATTGTCGCAAACCACCATTCCTGGCTGAAACTGGTGTGGCATCAACCACCTCTGAGCCTGCCCCTGCAGAGCTGACAGAACCTGTGCCCCAGGAAGATTGTCATCATTGCACCGACACACAATATTTTTTTAATACATTTTTTATTATAATTTGAAGAAGATTACAGACAGAAAATCAGGAAGTAATAAAAGGTAGAAATCCGATTGGTCAGGAAAATCACTTGTTAGAACAATGGGAAGAAACTGCGCTTCCTGCCAAACCTATAAAGTAATAAATCCCGATATGTGACTGCGGCACTCACTGCTCCCCGACTAAAATACACCAAACCCAATACAACACCAAGTGTTAAGCCTCGTACACACAAATCGGATTTCCATCGGGCAAATCCGTAGAATTTTGTGCACAGGGCGTTGGCCATGAACTTTTATGCATACAGACGGCAGAACTTTTTTAGCCAACATACACAAAACTATGTGGTTTTTCAGCTCTTTAGCGCCACCCTTTGGGCAACTTCTGCTAATGTTGTCTTATGGTTAGCATCGGTTCAGAGCATGTGTGTTTGTACTTTCCGACGGATCGAATAATCCGACAAGACACATTTGTTGTCGTAAAATTTGAAAGCATGCTATAAAACATTTGTTGTCAGAAATTCCGACAACAATTGTCCGATGGAGCGTACGGTACAATCGGTCGGATTATTTGACAAAACCCTTCCATCACACCTTTGTTGTCAGAAAATCCGATCGCGTGTGCGAGGCTTTACACTGTACCTTTATAGATAATCTCATATCATTGTTTTATTTATTCAATTAATCTTCCAAAAATAATCCTCCAATCGTCTGCGAAGGTTTCCACCCCAAAATGTACTCAGCCAATGAGAGGTAATGACTCCATTTTTATTTTTCTCCTGCTATCAATGGCCGACACGGTACAACACTTCATCCATGTCTTTGGTGATCTCCGATCTCCTTATCAACTGTTTCTTACATGATGAAGATCAGCCATGGAGTATATCTGAGGTGTATATCAGGGTGTGCTTCTTCCCCACATGTCCAGCAACATTCATATACAAGACATTTCCCGCACTCACTAATACACCTCGAGGGTTGTGTGGGACCCCTGATGTACAGGAAGACAGGAACAATTCCCTCACTCAGGACAGGGAAGTGGCTTCTCCCTCGTGTGAGATCTCAGATGATTGGAAAGACTGGACTTAGCTGAAAAACATTTCCCACACTCAGGACAGGAATATGGCTTCTCCCTCGTGTGAGAGTTTCGATGATTGGAAAGACTGGACTTAGCTGAAAAACTTTCCCCGCACTCAGGACAGGAAAATGGCTTCTCCCCCGTGTGAGACCTTTGATGTGCGACAAGTATTGCTTCTTTTACAAAACATTTCCCGCACACAGAACAGGAAAATAGCTTCTCACCCATATGCATTCTCTGATGACACTTAAGAGAGCACTTCTCTGAAAAACATTTCCCACACTCTGAACAGCAAAAGGGCTTCTCCCCCGTGTGAGAATATTGATGCGTGACAAAATTAGATTTATTTACAAAACATTTTCCGCACTCAGCGCACGAATACGGCTTCTCCCCCGTGTGAGATCTCTGATGTTTGTGAAGAGTGGACTTCTCTGAAAAACATTTCCCGCACTCTGAACAGCAAAAAGGCTTCTCCCCTGTGTGAGACCTCTGATGTGCGACAAGTACTGATTTTTTTACAAAACCTTTCCCGCACTCAGAACAGGAATAGAGTTTCTCACCCGTGTGCAGTCTCTGATGATAATTAAGAGTGGATTTATCCAAAAAACATTTCCCGCACTCTGAACAGCAAAAAGGCTTCTCCCCCGTGTGAGAATTTTGATGTATGACAAGACGTGATTTATTTACAAAACATTTCCCGCACTCAGGGCAGGAATGCAGCTTCTCCTCTTGGTGCGATCTCCGATGTTTGTGAAGAGAGGACTTTTCTAGAAAACATTTCCCACACTCAGGACAGGAATACGGATTTTCCCCTGTGTGAGACTTTTGATGTGTAATAAGATGCGATTTTTCCACAAAACATTTTCCGCAGTCAGAACATGAATACGGCTTCACTCCGGTGTGAGAGATTTGATGTTTGACAAGAGTTGACTTTCGTCTAAAGCATTTACCGCACTCAGAACAGGAATACGGCCTTTCCCCCGTGTGAGACCTTTGATGTGTGACAAGAGTTGAGTTTTGTACAAAGCATTTCCCGCACTCAGAACAGGAATACGGCCTTTCTCCCCTGTGTGACCTCTGATGATTGACAAGAACTGATTGATGTGCAAAACATTTCCCGCACTCAGGACAGGAATACGGTTTCTCACCTGTGTGGGTTCTTTTATGCACATTAAGATGAGAGTTCAAACGAAAACACTTCCCACACTCAGTACAGGAAAACCTCTTATCTGTTGGAAGGACGGCACCGTCCCGCACAGTCTGAGGTTCCTCAGGATAAGAGGAATATGATGGTCCGGCACCGTCCCGCACAGTCTGAAGTTCCTCAGGATAAGAGGAATATGATGGTCCGGCACCGTCCCGCACAGTCTGAGGTTCCTCAGGATAAGAGGAATACGATGGTCCGGCACCGTCCCTCACAGTCTGAGGTTCCTCAGGATAAGAAGAATATGATGGTTCGGCACCGTCCCGCACAGTCTGAGGTTCCTCAGGATAAGAGGAATACGATGGTCCATCTACACTGTGTGATGCCGGATGGACATTTGAGGTAGTGGGGTTTTCTCCTGGACTATACTGTGTGATGTCCTCATCTTCTACTTTACAGTCTGGAGACAAAGTGAGACAATCCTCTGAGGTTTTCCTCATCTCCCGTCCATCTACTAAAATAGAAATACAAAGATTATTACTAGACATGAGCTGATTGGTTCCTCTAAACCAGGACTCCGCCCACATCAGGCAGCTTTGTCTCTGAGGTTCTTACAATTCCCCCCTCAAGGTAAATAGTAAATGGGTCCTCTGATCTCCTACCAGTTCATTTCTTTCCTGACCTATCCCATTTGTATCATTAGGTAGGTGGGGTGGAACCCAGTTTGGTTATTTGGGTGACTGCGCAGATTAATTTTGGGTTATTAACCAATGAGAACTCTCCTTTATAGGAGTGACAGTGATGAGGAGATTCTAGGACGAGTGTCCCCTCCCCCTCTATCACTCATTGCCATCTTCCCAACACAAGAAGTCCTGCACTTCCTGATTTAGTCATTAATACCAGTGAGGCGGAGCCCCACCAGAGGTCAGAGAGTGAGGATGGGAGGAGAACAACCAAGATGAAGTCTAGACTCATCTTGAAGATCACCATCATTGGGTTATTGACTCCTCCCTCATTATCACTTTCTGTTTAAGGTTGCAAAGTGTGAGGATGATATCACATTATTATCAACATGTAAAAGTCTGTGCTCCAATCAAATACTCAGATATAAAATGTTCAGCTGGTAGAAAATGGGTGTAACCAAAGAGAATACATATAGAGGTAGAGAGCAGAAGTCAGGAGTGAGTATATATAGTTGATGAGTCAGGATTATGTACTTCACAACAGAGTATATAGAGAAGGTGTTAGGAATACATAAAGTGCAATATAAATTATGTAGTGAATGTATTTACTATTAATGACCCACCTGTGCTGATCTCTGTAGGAGTGTCCTCCTCTATAAATGTCCCCGTTATTCCATCCTCCTCCATAGACTGCTGATCATCCTTCACATACCTCTCTTCTTCTTCTGCTTTAACCTCAAATTCTATATCGATTGGATCTCCACTCTAAATCAAGAGAAGGATAGAAACTTAAAATGTAATATTGTGACATCACATATAGAAAAGATCCACACAAGTCCATGTCCCAGATGTTCTGTTCAACCAACCTTGTAATGGTGGGGGATGGTGTGATCTTCGTGTGTGGAAACCCGGGAATACAGAGGACCTCCCCCTCCCATAGACTGCTGAGCTCCACTCATCAACGTCTCTTCTTCTTCCTCTTTAATCTCGGCTTTGATGTCTTTCAGTTTCTCATCCTAAACCCCAAAGATGATAGAATATATGTGTAAAATGGAAAAAGAGATAAAATGTCCTGTCAGAGCTTGGAATCATTTTTTAGGTCTCCATGTTCCATTCCACCTACCTGATGATGGTGAGGGATGGTGTGACCTTCCTGTGTGGAATCCCGGGAATACAGAGGATGGGGACATCTCTCTGGTGGGTTCCCATTACTGGATCCATCTGTAGGAAACACACACACTGACTGAATACATTGTTTCTATGTGTTTATCAGATGATGGGGGATCTAGGTGGAGCCTCCGTACTGCTCTCTCCTTTACAATAAAGTCTCCTCTTACCCGGTGATGTGAGGGGCGGCTGATTCTCCATCATGACGTTCTTGTAGAGATCCTTGTGTCCTTCTAAATTCTTCCACTCCTGCATGGAGAAATAGACAGTGACATTCTGACACCTTATTAATTTCCTGGGATTTTGCCTTTGTCCCGGGAAAATGTTTTGGCCAAAAATGGCCTCCGTCTCCACCGCAAAGGTGCCTTTCATCGTGTGTTCAGTGGAGAGGGGAGTGGCAGCCAATCGGCTTCACTCTTCAGTGTACACTTAAACCGATTGGCTGCACGAATCAGAGGCCCCTCCCATCTCCACTGAACACACGGCGCCGCTTGTGAAGTTTGGTTTGCGGCTGCCGTATGCAGGGATGTCGGTGTTACAGAGCCGTAGGCGGAAATGCCAGTGTTAAATCGATGTATGTATTTACAGGTGGGGGGGAGTAACTATGTACATGGGAGGTATGTACAGAGGGAAGGAAGTAACTATGTACAGGGGGGGTTAGTAAATATGTACAGCGGAGGTATTACAGGGGTGGTAGTAACTATGTACGGGGGGTTATGTACAGAGGAGGGTAGGAAATTTGTACAGGGGGGGGGTAGTAACTATGTACACGGGATAACTATGTACAGGGGGGGTAGTAACTATGTACAGGGGAGGTATGTGCAGGGGGGTAGTAAATATGTACAGGGGGTAACTATGGCTCTGCTTGGGACACTGATGTAAGGACTGAGGCTGGGGGTGCCTGGTGCAAGGAGGGACCTTGCCGGGGAGGCACCTGGTGCAAGGAGGGACCCTGCCGGGGAGGCACCTGGCGCAAGGAGGGAGCCTGCCGGGGAGGCACCTGGCGCAAGGAGGGAGCCTGCCGGGGAGGCACCTGGTGCAAGGAGGGAGCCTGCCGGGGAGGCACCTGGCGCAAGGAGGGACCCCGCCGGGGAGGCACCTGGCGCAAGGAGGGACCCTGCCGGGGAGGCACCTGGTGGCAGGCGACGTGACATGCTCAGGGCTTCCACTGATTCATTATTATGGTGGGTTGAAAGATTTCATTAGATATTACAAAGTAATAATAGAAATAATGCGCTTCAATCACCCTGACCCCATAACAACCATGGTGTCGGGATGATTGAAGCGCTAACCCCAGGTGTTTGCAGTATCTTTATCTGCTGCTTGTTAAACTTTATGAAATACACATATTTCTATTGTGGTGTACTGGGTATTTTTGTCTGTATTTCCCTCTGTCTTTCTTCCCTCCCTCCGTCATTCATCTAAGACTCTAACCACACCCCCTCCCGAGCCACACCCATTATTTTGCATAAACCACGCCCATTTTTCACCGCGGCGTGCTCTGTGTGCCACATTTTTAGCCATTTTGCGATGACACGCCTACAAATGAATGCCGTGCCCTCTAATTATAGCAAGGCTCCGCCTACATGCAAAAAAGTGTCCCCTATTTTTTCCCACAATGTTGGCAACTATGCTTATAGGAACCTGACACACACAATGATACAGTCACCATCCAGACACATCCCTTGTCTGTTACTGGATAATGTCCCAGAATTCCCGGCACCGCTCACCTCTCCTGTCAGCAGCTCCATCATCTTCTTGGTGACTTCTAGAATCTTCTCCATGTTGTGTCTCTCAGGTTTTAGGGAGTCACATGGAGGCACTGTGATGGTCATATGATCACCTGACTTCAGAAGAGGAAATCTCTGGATTGGAGAACCAATAGGAAAATCATGTTAGTTTCCCAGAATACTCCTCACCTCTCCGGTCAGGTCTATGTTTTATTAATAGAGATGAGAGTGATGTCATGTGACCTCCCAGAATCCTCCTCACCTCTCCGGTCAGATCTATGTTTTATTAATAGAGATAAGAGTGATGTCATGTGACCCCCCCAGAATCCTCCTCACCTCTCCGGTCAGCAGATAAATGATCGCTTCTCGGCCTTTTGGCTAAGATCAAGTGTAGTATCTGTTCTTATCAGTTGCCAATAGGTGGTGCTAAGCTGACTGTCCCCGGTACCCTGTGGCAGGGGGAAAGGGATGGCAGTCGGCGGACGCTAAGCCTGTTGGTGTGGAGGTGGAAGCCTTCTGATTTGGACAGAGAGGCATGAGGTCGAAGCCAAGAGGCCGGGTCCCTGGCCGTTGGCCTGGATTTGGTGGTAACTGCCCCAGTCAGTTGTTCTGGAGGGAACCCTTGCTTCTCCTTTAACCGGGATGGAGCGGGTAGTACTTCCAGAATGTGATTAGGTGGGAGAGATAGGGGTTGTGGGTGGAGTCTGCGTCAGTAGGCTCTCCCCAACCTCTTCTCCCACCTTCCTGGCTGGGAAGGGTGCTGCCGGTCCGGACCGGGGGCTAGGGACCGTTGAAAAGCCCGTGGAGACTGTGCCCCTGGAGTGGCAGTCCAGGGGTGCCATACATTGCACGAGTGTTTGAGGGGCACTCACCGTGTGGCACCTTCAGGTCACTGATCTCCACACACACCTTTTTGACACCTGCCGCTAGGGCCCGGCCTTTTGGCTAGGACCAGTGGAATTTTTGTTTCCTGGCCGGAGGGCCGGCCAATGTATAGCACATTGGTCACTTTTCCTCACTCTCCCATCTTCCTTCTCCCCACTTTCCTTTTTTATTTTCCCCGTGTTTGTCTGTTTTGTCACTTTTTTGTTTGGTGCACTGCACTTTATGTGTGATGAGTAGGGTGCAGGTCCTCGGACCCGCTCTGAAAGTCTTGGGAGTTGGTGGACCCGGCCTTCTGGCTAAGTTCGCCGGCTCTCATGGGGTCTCCCTTCGGGGGAGCCTCACCGAGGAGGGTTCTGTTCCGGCAGTCCCTCTGAGGATGTTGGGTCCTTGTGGCTTCGGCTGCTTGGACCAAGATGGGTCCATATGGCTTCGGCTGTATGGACCACAGTTTACTCTTTTCCCTGCCAGGAGCCTAACGCCCCGGGGGATCAGAGCTGGGTCCTCTTCGGAGGACCACTTGACGATGCACCCGTCACAGTTTTTTGTTGCACCTCTTTATGTGTGTGCACATTTTTCCTGCACCGGGTGGAGTTTTTGGGCTGTGTTTTGCACGCCACAGGCTTTTCAACAGAAAAAAAAAAAAAAAAAAAATCTTCTTGGTGACTTCTAGAATCTTCTCCATGTTGTGTCTCTCAGGTTTTAGGGGGTCACATGGAGGCACTGTGATGGTCATATGATCACCTGACTTCAGAACAGGAAATCTCTGTATTGAAGAACCAATAGTAATATCAAGTTAAAAATCGCAGAATCCTCCTCACCTCTCCGGTCAGGTCTGTGTTTTATTAATAGAGAAAAGAGTGATGTCATGTGACCTCCCAGAATCCTCCTCACCTCTCCAGTCAGCAGGTAGATGATCTCCAGGGTGAGGTTTAATATCCTCTCAGTCATGGGACTCCGGTTCTCCTCCATCCTCATTGGTGCCAAAATTTGATCTATACAGGTCTCCTTGTAGATGGATAATTGTTGAAAATAAAAGTAAGAATTATTTGGATGGTATTGGTCACACAATAATAGGATGGGGGGAGGGGTAATAGGAGGGATGCTGTACATTTAAGAACCACTGAACTCATGTGAACACATTCAGTTTGAACTATTTAGTGTTTGTAATACTTACCTGGCAGGGGAGACACCATGATCATGAAGGTGGTTCTCCCAGGGCGAGGCACGGCTATTGCACACTCTAGGCCGTGCTGATCGTGGTTGTCTTCCCTGCCGCTTCTCGGCCTTTTGGCTGGGACTGGGTGTGGTATCTGTCCTTATCAGTTGTCAGCGGAGCGCTGAAGCACCTCCTACATGGGGAGGGTGGATGCAATCCAATGACGTCATTGCACCTGGAAGGATGGTTTCAGCAGGGACTACGCTGTGCTGCCCGACAGAATACTGGGGGCCGGCCCATGGTTGAGACTGAGCCATCTGGAAGGGTGCTCCTGGTGAGGATGGGTGCTGTGCTTGGTCTTGGTCTTTTTGCCGAGTTCTAGTCTGGCCTTCTGGCTGGCTGGTGTAAGTGCTATCTCTGTCAGCGATCCGGTAGGAGGAGCTGGTAATGCCCTGGGATATGACGGGGCAGGACCGTGCAAATCCGCCGGGTTGGCTGGCAGGGGTGGAGGGCTGCACTGGTCGGTCGGGGGGTCGGATATGGAACGAAAAGCCTATGGTGCATGTGCCCCTGGAGTGGCAGTCCAGGGGTATCTGAAGATCACTGTGTGTGAGGGACACATTGATTGAAGGATACCACGGTCACTGCACCAGATACACGCTTTTTTTAGCACCTGCCTCCTGGGCCGGGCCTTTTGGCTAGGACCGGAGGAATTTTTTATTCCTGGCCGGAGGGCCTGGTCATTGTTTCACCACAATGGCCACTCCTTTCACTCTCCTCTCCACTATCCCTTCCCCCACTTTATTTTATTTAAGCCTGTGTTTGTCACTTTTTTGTCTTTTTTTGTTGTGCACGTTTTGTCTCACTGTGTGATTAGTAGGGTGCGGGTCCTCGGGCCAGCCCTGAACGTCTTGGGAGTGGGTGGACATGGCCTTCTGGCTTAGTTCGCCTGCTCTCATGGGGTCTCCCTTCGGGGGAGCCCCACCTAGTACTGGGAGGGTTCTGTTTCGGCAGTCCCTCCGAGGAAGTTGGGTCCGTGTCGGCTTCGGTTGCTCGGACCACAGTACCTCAGTCCCCGTCTGGAGCCTAACGCCCCGGGGGATCAGGGTTTGGGTCCCTCTTCACAGGAGGACCACTTGACGTTGCACCCGTCTGCACGTTTTTGTGAACACTCTTTATGTGTGTGCACATTTTTTCTGCACCGGGTGGAGTTTTTTGGGTGTGTTCACACGCCATAGGCTTTTCAAAAAAAAAAAAAAAAAAAAAAGTGTTTGTTACAAGGTCCCAGTACCGTCTTGGCCTGCTGGATTTGCTTTGTTGGGTTTATTTTTTTTCTGAACTGGTTTCCATTAGTTTTAGAACTGGAACGATAAATACAATGGAACCTCGGATTACGAGTATAATCCGTTCCAGGAGAATGCTCGTAATCCAAAGTACTCGCATATCAAAGCAAGTTTTCCCAAATAATTTTTTCCGCATTGACTTCAATGGCATGCAATAGCACATGCGGCCAGAGGCGGGGGGGGGGGGTTTGGTGTTCTGATGTTCTGAATTCCAGTACCAGGCTCTGACACAGTCTATGTCATGGGAAGGTATTGGACGGCTCCCCCAGACCCACAACACGGTCCTGCTATGCGAGTCTGCACAAACAGATCCTCTAACGCAGGGGTCCTCAAACTTTTTAAACAGGGGGCCAGGGAGAGGACAGAGAAGGAGAAGTCAGGCGGAGGGTAGGACAGAGTGGGAGCAGCCAGATGAAGGGGAGGACAGGGTGGATACAGCCAGGTGGAGTGGAGGACAGGGTGGATGCAGCCGAGTGGAGGACAGAGTGGGAGCAGCCAGGTGGAGGGGAGGACATAGTGGGAGCAGCCAGGTGGAGGGGAGGACAGAGTGGGAGCAGCCAGGTGGAGGGGAGGACAGAGTGGGAGCAGCCAGGTTGAGGGGAGGACAGAGTGGGAGCAGCCAGGTGGAGGGGAGGACAGAGTGGGAGCAGCCAGGTGGAGGGGAGGACAGAGTGGGAGCAGCCAGGTGGAGGGGCGGACAGAGTGGGAGATGCCAGGTGGAGGGGAGGACAGAGTGGGAGCAGCCAGGTGGAGGGGAGGACAGAGTGGGAGCAGCCAGGTGGAGGGGAGGACAGAGTGGGAGCAGCCAGGTGGAGGGGAGGACAGAGTGGGAGCAGCCAGGTGGAGGGGCGGACAGAGTGGGAGCAGCCAGGTGGAGGGGAGGAGAGAGTGGGAGCAGTCAGGTGGAGGGGAGGACAGAGTGGGAGCAGCCAGGTGGAGGGGAGGACAGAGTGGGAGCAGCCAAGTGGAGGGGAGGACAGAGTGGGAGCAGCCAGGTGGAGGGGAGGACAGAGTGGGAGCAGCCAGGTGGAGGGGAGGACAGAGTGGGAGCAGCCAGGTGGAGGGGCGGACAGAGTGGGAGCAGCCAAGTGGAGGGGAGGACAGAGTGGGAGCAGCCAGGTGGAGGGTAGGACAGAGTGGGAGCAGCCAGGTGGAGGGGAGGACAGAGTGGGAGCAGCCAGGTGGAGGGTAGGACAGAGTGGGAGCAGCCAGGTGGAGGGTAGAACAGAGTGGGAGCAGTGAGATAGATGGGAGGTAAGTTCTTACCTTGGAGGGTAATAAAAGAATCACTGGCTGCCTCCACTCAAAGCTTGTCAGTTTCATTTTCATCGCGCTGCCCTGATGGGGGGGGTCGGTATCAGCACAGCCAGCTCACTAGTTTCAGTCCACGGGCCAGGTAAATCACACTGGTGGGCCGGATCCGCCCCGCGGGCCGTAGTTTGAGGCCCCCCTGCTCTAACGAGTGTGTACCCAGTGTGAAGTACTCCTTTTCTTCATTCCACTTGGTGTCCTGGAACATATTACTTGATCAGTAACATGGGAAGAAGATGAAGGCTGCCTTCGTTCCCTGTAAGGAAACTGCAGGTAGGAGGACCATCATAGAGCAAGAATCCTCCCTCCGTACCACTACCTTGGAAGCCTATTGAGCCCTACAGCCTCCTCTTCCCTCAGAGCTCTGGAGCCCGACGAACCGCTCGGAATCCTTCAGAATCACCATCATCTCAGAGGCCCCCGGAGTCTTTAGCCATATTACCCCCTCACAGCCTCTCAAGAACATATTACTAGAATTTAAGCCCAACATGAAGACAATTAGCCAGATTCACGTAGGTGGGCGCAACGTTACGAGGCAAGTGCTGTATTCACATAACACTTGCCTCCTAATTTACTGCGGCGTAGCATAAATGGGCCAGCCTAAGCACGCCTAATTCAAATGTGGAACAGGGGGGCGTGTTTTATGTAAATGACTGGTGACCTGACGTGATTGACGTTTTTAACGAACGGCGCATGCGCCGTCCGTGGACATATCCCAGTGTGCATTGCTCCAAAGTACGCCGTTTCGACGTGAACGTAAATTACGTCAAGCCCGATTCGCGTACGACTTACGCAAACGACTTAAAAAGATAGGCCTGTTCCGACGTCCATACCTTGCATGGGATGCGCCACCTAGGGAGCAGCTTTATCTTTACGCCGGCGTATCTCTAATGTAAACGGCGTAACTAATTGCGACGGGCGCACGTACGTTCGTGAATCGGCGTATCTAGTCATTTGCATATTCTACGCCAAACTCAACGGAAGCGCCACCTAGCGGCCAGCGTAAATATGCACCCTAAGATACGACGGCGTAGGAGCCTTACGCCGCTCGTATCTTAGCCTAATTTAAGCTTATCTGGTTTCCAGAATACGCTTAAATTTGTGACGGCGTAGATTCAGAGTTACGACGGCGTATCTACTGGTGTAAACCTATCTGAATCCACCTAGATGATCCGGCCTCCTAAGTGGGGAAATGTTCTGACTCTTAAGGGGTTAATCAACGTTTCCACACTATATATGTGTGTATCATCATCAGCTGGAGATAAAAGACGTCACAGTGACTACGGAGGAAGAGGACGGACATGACGGGGTTACTGGGTGTAAATAGAAAATAAGATCTTATTACCTCCTCTGCTGTAACGTTCCAGCAACGTCTCCTCTCTACTTCCTCCCAACCTTGGCTCTAACCTGGAACTTCTTATTTGGCAGCTGACATCACTTCCTGTCTTCCATAGAGACTTCCTGTCTTTGTAGATATACGATCACCACCTTGTGGAGCTCAGAAGAACTGCAGCCCTGAGAAACACCTCATAGCGTGAACTCGGCTTTGTCCTTTCATCTCCTCTGTCACCAAGGAGGATAGATATATATTCCTGCTTAGTCCGACCTTTCTCAGCCAGGGTTCCTCCAATGGTCGCTAGGAGTTCTTTAAAAAATAATCAGTTTCTGTTTCTCACTGGGGATGAACTTTGGGTTTCAGTTGGCATAATGTCGATCCAAACCGATAGGCTCACTATGCAAGCCGCTTAGGGCCCCCAAATCACTAGAGGCCCCGTCTGGTGAGAAGTCATTTTCGGCCCCTCACCCCGCTTCTCAACTTGCTGGCTGCATGGGAGAAGAGGTATCTGAGGACCCCTGTATTGTTAAAGGTGACTTCCATGTTCCAGTAAGTGATGTCACCATGACTGTAGCCTCTGACCACCTCTTGTGCCATATCTGCAGCCTCTGACCACCTCTTGTACCATGTCCGCAGCCTCTGACCACCTCTTGTACCATGTCCACAGCCTCTGACCACCTCTTGTAACATGTCCGCAACCTCTGACCACCGCTTGTAACATGTCTGCAGCCTCTGACCACCTCTTGTACCATGTCCGCAGCCTCTGACCACCTCTTGTACCATGTCCACAGCCTCTGACCACCTCTTGTAACATGTCCGCAACCTCTGACCACCGCTTGTAACATGTCTGCAGCCTCTGACCACCTCTTGTACCATGTCCGCAGCCTCTGACCACCTCTTGTACCATGTCCACAGCCTCTGACCACCTCTTGTAACATGTCTGCAGCCTCTGACCACCTCTTGTACCATGTCCGCACCCTCTGACCACCTCTTGTAACATGTCCGCACCCTCTGACCACTTCTTGTACGATGTGCACAGCCTCTGACCACCTCTTGTACCATGTCCGCACCCTCTGACCACCTCTTGTACGATGTGCACAGCCTCTGACCACCTCTTGTACCATGTCCGCACCCTCTGACCACTTCTTGTACGATGTGCACAGCCTCTGACCACTTCTTGTAACATGTCCGCACTCTCTGATCACTTCTTGTACGATGTGCACAGCCTCTGACCACCTCCTGTACAATGTCCGCAATCTGACCACCTCCTGTACCATTGTTGCAGCCTCTGACCACCTCCTGTACCATGTCAGAACAGCCTCTAACCATCTCTTGTACCATGTCCACAGCCTCTGACCACCTCTTGTACCATATCCGCAGCCTCTGACCACCTCTTGTACCATGTCTGTAGCCTCTGACCATCTCCTATACCATGTCCGCAGCCTCTGACCACCTCCTGTACCATGTCTGCAGCCTCTGATCACCTTCTGTACCATGTCAGTGCAGCCTCTAACCATCTCTTGTAGCATGTCCGCAGCCTCCCACCACCTCTTGTAACATGCCCGCAGCCTCTGTCCACCTCCTGTATCATGTCCACAGCCTCTGACCACGTCTGCAGCCTCCCACCACCTCTTGTACCATGTCTGCAGCCTCCCACCACCTCTTGTCACATGTCTGCAGCCTCCCACAACCTCTTGTAACATGTCCGCAGCCTCTGTCCACCTTCTGCATCATGTCAGCGCAGCCTCTAACCATCTCTTATATCATGTCCGCAGCCTCTGTCCACCTCCTGTTTTTTCCCTTACATGTCCCCCTCAAATATACAGCGACTGCACTTCCAGTTAGAGATGGGCGAACGGTTCGGCCCAAGCATGAGTTCAGGCCATTCATTTGCCTGTTCGGCCATTCACCGGACACTTAAATTTGTAGGGTGTTCGCCCCGACAAACACCCTGCAAAGCACTGAGCTCTGCACCCTGATTGGGCAAAGCTTTGCCCAATCAGGGCACAGTGTAAGCTGGTTGTTATGGAGCGGGGCAAGTAAGCAGGCCACAGTGTCTGTAACAACCGATAAGTCAGTAGCTGTCAATGGGCTTCCCCACTGACAAGACACCGTTGGATTCGTAGTGTGCGCAAGTGTCCTAATATTAAAAATCAGCAGCTACAGTATTGCTACGCAGTCATGTTGGAACAGGAAGGTGCCGTCCCCAAACTGTTCCCACAAAGTGGGAGCATGAAATTGTCCAAAATGTCTTGGTATGCTGACGCCTTAAGAGTTCCCTTCACTGGAACTAAGGGGCCAAGTCCAACCCTACACCATAATCACCCCTCCACCAAATGATTTGGACCAGTGCACAAAGCAAGGTCCATAAAGACATGGATGAGCGAGTTTGGAGTGGGGGAACTTGACAACCAGCCAACATCAGTGCCTGACCTCACAAATGCACTTCTGGAAGAATGGTCAAACATTTCCATAGACACACTCCTAAACCTTGTGGACAGGCTTCTCCCTCCCTGATATAATGGCTGAGCTACAGAGATTCCATTCGCTATCAAATTTTAAAATCAACTATAGTAAGTCGGAGATTCTTCCTCTTATCATTCCCTCGGATTTACATGCTCGGTTACAAGTCTCCTTTTCCTTCACATATTTAGGCATACATCTCCCAGCCCAATGCTCACAATTATATACCCTACGGACTAATGCTGCGTACACGTGGTCCGAATTTCCGACAACAAATGTTCGATGTGGGCTTGTTGTCGAAAAATTTGACCGTGTGTATGCTCCATCGGACATTTGCTGTCGGAATTTCCGACAACAAATGTTTGAGAGCTGGTTCTCAAATTTTCCGACAACAAAACTTGTCGGAAATTCTGACGCACAAAATTCCACGCATGCTCGGAATGAAGCAGAAGAGTCTCACTGGAGAATAAACTTAATTTTTCTCGGCTCGTCGTACGCGTTGTACGTCACGGCATTCTTGATGTTCAAATTTCCGACAACATTTGTGTGACCATGTGTATGCAAGACAAGTTTGAGCCAACATCCGTCAAAAAAAAAACAAAAAAAACATGGTTTTGTTGTCGGAATGTCCGACCGTCTGTACGCGGCATAAGACTGGGATGCCATTATAGGTCATGTGCTGGTAAAGGCAGGCATCCCAATACTTTTGGCAATATAGTGTATATTTTCATTGACTACACAGTTTATGAATTTATTTGCATACGACTTAATTAGATCTTTATATTTATTTCGTTTTTGCGCACATATAACATATTGAGCAGAAATTTGGCACTTCATAAGCATGTATACTCCACGTGTATTTACTGGAAATAAGCAGCGCCACTCCCACCTCACAACCCTATATTGTTCTTTGACTCTATTGCAGTAGTAGTCTCAGCACAGAGTATATTTGATCTTATTTATTTTACATCCGGTCTATAGCGCAGAACATTTCTTCTTTGTTTATATTTAAATTAACACAATAATTTCCTATGATCATCAGCTCCATCTTCTGGCCATAATGTGGAATTAGTAGCGCAATATCGCATTATTGCCACTAGATGGAGCTGATAGCCATAGGAAATCACTTTATAAAATAAAATACGACCAATATTTGTCATGGCTGGAAGAATGCGCGTCACACTCACTCAACTAAAATATTTAAAAGCAGACCTCGAAGTGTTTGTGATAGCCCACACTACATCATATACTTTTTTATTTTTCTCCTGCTATCAATGGCCGACACGGTACAACACTTCATCCATGTCTTTGGTGATCTCTGATCTCCTTATCAACTGTTTCTTACATGATGAAGATCAGCCATGGAGTATATCTGAGGTGTATATCAGGGTGTGCTTCTTTCCCACATGTCCAGCAACATTCATATACAAGACATTTCCCGCACTCAAGACACTAATACACCCCAAGGGTTGTGTGGGACCCCCTGATGTACAGGAAGACAGGACTTCAGTGAGGAAAAATTTCCTCACTCAGGACAGGAAAGTGGCTTCTCTCCCGTGTGAGATCTCTGATGTCTGCGAAAAGAGGATATGTCTGAAAAACCTTTGCTGCACTCAGGGCAGGAATACGGCTTCTCCCCCGTATGAAACCTTTGATGTGTGACAAGATGGGATTTTACAACAAAACATTTCCCACACTCAGAACAGGAATACGGCTTCTCTCCTGTGTGCCATCTCTGGTGTCTGCAAAGTGAGGATTTGTCTGAAAAACATTTCCCACACTCAGGACAGGAATATGGCTTCTCCCCCGTGTGTTTTCTCTGATGTGCGACGATTTCAGATTTTTTTATAAAACATTTCCCACACTCAGGACAGGAATACGGCTTCTCACCGGTGTGCAATCTCTGATGATAACTGAGAGCAGACTTCTCTACAAAACATTTCCCGCACTCTGAACAGCAAAAAGGCTTCTCCCCTGTGTGAGACCTGTGATGTGTGACAAGACGTGATTTATATAAAAAACATTTCCCGCACTCAGGGCAGGAATACGGCTCTTCCCCTGTGTGAGACTTTCGATGAGCGACAAGAGCTGATTTATTTGTAAAACACTTCCCGCACTCAGGACAGGAATATGGTTTTTCTACCATGTGAGTGCTTTGATGTTGGACAAGAGTTGATTTTTGTCCAAAGCATTTCCCGCACTCAGGGCAGGAAAACGGCTTCTTCCCCATGTGAAATTTCTGATGTCTGTCAAGACTGCACTTGACTGAAAAACATTTCCCGCACTCAGGGCAGGAATAGGGCTTCTCACCTGTGTGAGATCTTTTATGTATATCAAGGTGAGATTTATAATAGAAACACTTCCCGCACTCAGTACAGGAAAACCTCTTATCAGTTGGAAGGACGGCACCGTCTCTCACAGTCTGAGGTTCCCCAAAATAAGAGGAATACGATGGTCCGGCACCGTCCCGCACAGTCTGAGGTTCCTCAGGATAAGAGGAATACGATGGTCTGGCACCGTCCCGCACAGTCTGAGGTTCCTCAGGATAAGAGGAATACGATGGTCCGGCACCGTCCCGCACAGTCTGAGGTTCCTCAGGATAAGAGGAATAAGATGGTCCGGCACCGTCCCGCACAGTCTGAGGTTCCTCAGGATAAGAGGAATACGATGGTCCATCTACACTGTGTGGTGCTGGATGGACATTTGAGGTAGTCAGGTTTTCTCCTGGACTATACTGTGTGATGTCCTCATCTTCTACTTTACAGTCTGGAGACAAAGTGAGACAATCCTCTGAGGTTTTCCTCATCTCCCGTCCATCTACTAAAATAGAAATACAAAGATTATTACTAGACATGAGCTGATTGGTTCCCCTAAACCAGGACTCCGCCCACATCAGGCAGTTTTGTCTCTGAGGATCTTACAATTCCCCCCTCAAGGTAACTAGTAAATTGCTCCTCTGATCTCCTACCAGTTAATTTCTTTCCTAAAATTTTGGGCAGTGCTTCACTGACTTATTCCGTTTGTATCATTAGTTAGGTATGACAGGGGGGATCACCTATATGGGGTTAGCTTTAAAACCAGTTTGGTTATTTGGGTGATATAAAATGTCCAGCTGGTAGAAAATGGGTGTAACAAAAAAAACAAAACACATATTGGCCCAGATTCACGAAGCAGATACGACGGTGTATCTCAGATACACCATCGTATCTCGGATTTTTTCTGGTCCTATCTATGCACCTGATTCATAGAATCAGATACGCATAGATAGGGCTGAGATCCGACAGTGTCACACTGTGTTACACTGTCGGATCTTTTTTTTGAATTAAAAATGGCGCCGGGGGCGATCCCGCTGATTTACACTGAATAATATGTAAATCAGCGAGATACGCGAAATTCACGACCGTACGCGGACCCGTCGCAGTGTTCTTACGTCGTTTCCGTAGCGCGGTACCCGTCGTATACTTACCCATGCTAAAAGCAGGGGTAAGTATTGTTAAGTATGGCCGTCGTTCCCGCGTCGATTTGTATTTTTTTTACGTAGTTTCCGTAAGTCGTTCTCGAATACGGAACTACGTAGTTTGCGTACGCATCGAAACCACTGACGTCCTATTGACGTCAGTGGGAGCAATGCACGCCGGGAAATTCCCCGGACGACGCATGCGCATTTAAATCGGCGCGGGAGCGCGCCTGATTTAAATATGACACTCCCCTAGCCGCGGAATTTGAATTCCGCTGGGGGATTTAGGATCCGCCGTCGCAAGTTTGGAGGTAAGTGGTTTGTGAATTAGCCACTTGCCTCCTAAACTTGCGGGAGCGGATCTTAATTCACGTAGAACGAGCGGATCTATAGATCCGCTGATCTACGTGAATCTGGCCCATTATGTTTATATATAGCAGTGTGTAGAGGGGAGAGAGCAGAAGTCAGGAGTATGTCATGTATAACATAAAGTATATACTGAAGGTGTTAGGACTACGTAAAGTACAATATAAATTATCTAGCGAATGTATTTACTATTAATAACCCACCTGTGCTGATCTCTGTAGGAGTGTCCTCCTCTATAAATGTCCCCATTATTCCATCCTCCTCCATAGACTGCTGATCATCCCTCACATACGTCTCTTCTTCTTCTTCTTCTTCTTTAATCTCAACTTTTATATCTATCAGATCTTCACCCTAAACCAAGAGAAGAATAGAAACATAAAACATAAGATTATATATTGTGACATCACATATAGAAAGATTCACACATCGTCTCACAAGATGTTCTGTCCAACCAACCTTGTAATGGTGGGGGATGGTGTGATCTTTCTGTGTGGAATCCCGGGAATACAGAGGACCTCCCCCTCCCATAGACTGCTGAGCTCCACTCATCAACATCTCTTCTTCTTCCTCTTTAATATCAGCTTTGATGTCTTTCAGTTCCTCGTCCTAAACCCCAAAGATGATAGAATATATGTGTAAAACGGAACAAGAGTCTACATAGAAGAAGAATGTCCTGCCAGAGCTTGGAGTTATTATTTAGGTCTTCATGCTCAGTCCCACCTACCTGATGGTGGTGGGGGATGGTGGGATCTCCTTGGGTGGAATCCTGGAAATACAGAGGACGGGGACATCTCTCTGGTGGGTTCCCATTACTGGATCCATCTGTAGGAAACACACACACTGACTGAATACATTGTTTCTATGTGTTTATCAGATGATGGGGGATCTAGGTGGAGCCTCCGTACTGCTCTCTCCTTTACAATAAAGTCTCCTCTTACCCGGTGTGAGGGGCGGCTGATTCTCCATCATGTAGAGATCCTTGTGCCCATCTAAATTCTTCCACTCCTACATGGAGAAATACACAGTGACATCCTGACACCTAATAGGAACCTGATACACACAATGATATGCCGCGTACACACGCTCGGAATTTCCGACAACAAATGTTCGATGGGAGCTTGTTGTCAGAAATTCCGACCATGTGTAGGCTCCAATGGACATTTGTTGTCGGAATATTCGACAACAAAAATTTGAGAGCTGGTTCTCAAATTTTCCAACAATATCTCGTAAATTCCGAGCGTGTGTAGACAATTCTAACACACAAAATTTCACGCATGCTCTGAATAAAGTACGAGACGGAAGCGATTGGTCTGGTAAAACTAGCGTTCATAATGGAGATAGCACATTCGTCATGCTGCAAAGAGCAGTAACGGACTGAAAAGCACGAATCGTCTCTCACCAAACTTCTACTAACACGAGATTAGCAGAAGGAGCCCAAAGGGTGGCGCACTTGGTATGGAACTTCACTTTTATTGTGCTGTAGTGCGTGCTGTATGTGACCGCGTTCTTGACGTTCGCAATTTCTGACAACATTTGTGAGACCGTGTGCATGCAAGACAAGTTTGAGCCAACATCCGTCGGAAAAAAATCCACGGTTTTGTTGTCGGAATGTCCGATTGTGTGTACGCTGCAATACAGTCACAATCCACACACATCCCTTGTCTGTTACTGGATAATGTCCCAAAATTCCCGGCACCGCTCACCTCTCCTGTCAGCAGCTCCATCATCTTCTCAGTGACTTCTAGAATCTTCTTCAGGCAGTGAGGTGGAGGCACTGTGATGGGCGATGTCCTGTGAAGATGGCTGCTGGGTGTTAATGGATCGCCAGACATTTTCTTCACTACTTTGTAATCCTGAGTAAATGGAGAAAATTATCACTAAAGACTTCCTAGAATCCTCCATATTTTACCTCCTCACCTCTCGGGTCAGGTCTGTGTTTTATTAATAGAGATAAGAGTGATGTCATGTGACCTCCCAGAATCCTCCTCACCTCTCCGGTCAGGTCTGTGTATTATTAATAGAGAGGAGAGTGATGTCATGTGACCTCCCAGAATCCTCCTCACCTCTCCGGTCAGGTCTGTGTATTATTAATAGAGATGAGAGTGATGTCATGTGACCTCCCAGAATCCTCCTCACCTCTCTGGTCAGGTCTGTGTTTTATTAATAGAGATAAGAGTGATGTCATGTGACCTCCCAGAATCCTCCTCACCTATTCAATGAGGTCTATGTTTTATTAATAGAGATAAGAGTGATGTCATGTGACCTCCCAGAATCCTCCTCACCTCTCCAGTCAGGTCTGTGTTTTATTAATAGAGATAAGAGTGATGTCATGTGACCTCCCAGAATCCTCCTCACCTCTCTGGTCAGGTCTGTGTTTTATTCATAGAGATAAGAGTGATGTCATGTGACCTCCCAGAATCCTCCTCACCTCTCCGGTCAGGTCTGTGTTTTATTAATAGAGATAAGAGTGATGTCATGTGACCTCCCAGAATCCTCCTCACCTCTCCGGTCAGCAGGTAGATGATCTCCAGGGTGAGGTCAAATATCCTCTCAGTCACTTGGCTTTGGTCTTGGTCCATGCTTGTTGATTTGGTCATGTGATTTAAACAGGACACTCCTCTCTGTCAATGAATAATATATTGATCACATAGGTCTCTCCTGAACCTCTTGGTATACTATATTACAGGCCTCATTTTCAATGATCTGAAAGAAAACCAGAGATAACCTTTTAAGTACAGCTCAAATCAGAAATGTAGCTCTCTTACTCCTGCTCTGCAGACCTTGGTGGTTTAACTGTTCAACTGTCACAGAAGTAAGGTAAACAGTGCCAAAGAATTGCTTCCTGCTCACCAGATCAATATGCTTTACATTGGCTGCATTCTGTTATAAGCTCACAGTCAAGCCATGAACTTATATCAGAAATCTCTCCAGACGCTATTGGGTACTTAAATAGTACAGTTTATATGGTGGGTGAGAACAAAGAAAGGAACAGCGGAGAAGTAAAGGTTTGACTCCAGAAAAGGGAAAATTCTAAACTGAGTTTAAACCGTTTTTTGATCTTCTTGCTTTGTATTTCCAACACCAGGAAAACCAGAGACAAGCTGGATAAATGGCTCTATATTTAGGATGTATCCGGTCTATAAACCAGAGGCTCTGGATGGACAGTTGGATAAATGGCTCTATATTTAGGATGTATCTGGTCTATAAACCAGAGGCTCTGGATGGACAGTTGGATAAATGGCTCTATATTTAGGATGTATCCGGTCTATAAACCAGAAGCTCTGGATGGACAGTTGGATAAATGGCTCTATATTTAGGATGTATCCGGTCTATAAACCAGAGGCTCTGGATGGACAGTTGGATAAATGGCTCTATATTTAGGATGTATCTGGTCTATAAACCAGAGGCTCTGGATGGACAGTTGGATAAATGGCTCTATATTTAGGATGTATCTGGTCTATAAACCAGAGGCTCTGGATGGATAGTTGGATAAATGGTTCTATATTTAGGATGTATCTGGTCTATATATTTTAATTTTATATATCTACAGTATATAAATAAGAGGGGGACGAACATGATGGGGGGTTACTGGGTGTAAATCGAAAATAATATCTCATTACCTCCTCTGCTACCAATTCCAGCAATATCTCCTCTCTGTTTCCTTCCCAACTCACCTCTGACCTGGAACTTCCTGTCTGCATGACATCACTTCCTCTCTATACCTGCTATTACTTCCTGTGTCTGTGTTCCATTGACAATACATGAGATTACCACCTTGTGGAGAATTTTTAAATTGCAGCCTTTTTTGCTTCAGTGTTAATCTTTTTTTCCTCAGTTTTCAAAGCTGGTTTGAAACTGCGTTTTTTTGATTATAATTAAAATAATAAGAGTTTATTAAAATAATAAATATGTTTATAGATAGAAAAACAGAAACCATAAAAGAACAATAGGTTAAAGCGGGGGTTCACCCTTAGAGGGCACTTTTCCCCCTTAGATTCCTGCTCGTTTTTACTAGGGGAATCGGCTATTTATTTTAAAATATGTGCAGTACTTACCCGTTTACGAGATGCATCCTCTCCGTCGCTTCCGGGTATGGGCTTCGGGAATGGGCGTTCCTTCTTGATTGACAGGCTTCCGAGAGGCTTCCGACGGTCGCATCCATCGCGTCATGATTTTCCGAAAGAAGCCGAACGTCGGTGCGCAGGCGCAGTATAGAGCCGCACCGACGTTCGGCTTCTTTCGGCTACGAGTGACGCGATGGATGCGACCGTCGGAAGCCTCTCGGAAGGCTGTCAATCAAGAAGGAACGCCCGCTCCCGAAGACCCATACCCGGAAGCGACGGAAGAAGATGCAGCTCGAAAACGGGTAAGTACTGCTCATATTTTAATACAAATAGCCGATTCCCCTAGACCGAACGAGCAGGAAGCTAAGGGGAGAAAATTATTTTTTTTACAAATGGGTGAACTCCCGCTTTAAAATCACACAGTAAAACAGCAACTACAACACACTCTAATGAAGCCTTTCTCAACCTTTCAACATAGGGGAACCCCTGAAATAACTTTCCGATCTCGGGGAACCCCTGCTAAAATGACTATTTCTAGAACTCATGATTAGTGTGATGGTCATTGGGAAGAATTACCCCATTACGGATACTGTACACTATATTACCAAAAGTTTTAGAACATCTGCCTTTACACACACATGAAATTTATTGGCATGCCAGTCTTAGTCCATAGGCTTGAATATTGAGTTGGCCCACCCTTTGCAGCTATAACAGCTTCAACGCTTCGGGGAAGGCTGTCCACAAGGTTTAGGAGGGTGTCTATGGGAATGTTTGACCATTCTTCCAGAAGCACATTTGTGAGGTCAGGCACTTATGTTGGATGAGAAGGCCTGGCTCACACTCTCCGCTCTAGATTATCCTAAAGAGTTCAGGACTCTGTGCAGGCCAGTCAAGTTCCCCCACTCCAAACTCGCTCATCCATGTCTTTATAGACATTCTTACATTGTCATCAGTGGGAAGACTGCCCCCTTTACATATCATTGATGGCAGTTGTCACTGAAAGATAGAAATTGTTCATTTTTCAAGGAACCCCTAGAAACCTTTGTAGGAACCCTGGCTGAGAAAGTCTGGACTAGGCAGGAATATATTCCTATCCGCCTTGGTGGAAATGGGAAAGAACGCATCTATAAGGATATACAGTACATACACACTTTGCACAAGGCCGTATTCACACTACGAGATGTTTCTCAGGGCTGCAGTTCCTCTGAGCTCCACAAGGTGGTGATCTCACTTTTATCCAGACAGGAGGTCTCTATGGAAGGCAGGAAGTGATGTAGGAGTACAAATAGGAAGTTCCGGGTTAGAGGTGAGTCGGGAGGAAGTAGAGAGAAGACATTGCTGGAACTTGGCAGCAGAGGAGGTAATAAGATATTATTTGATATTTACACCCAGTAACCCCCGTCATGTCCGTCCTCTTCCTCCATAGTCACTGTGACATCTTTTATCTCCAGCAGATTATGACACACAGTGTGTAAACATAAATTAACCCCTTCAGGGGCAGAACATTTGCCCACTTAAGGGGCAGAACATTGTTTTAATTTTGGAGATGAATTCTAGTAATATGGTCCTCCAAACACACAGCACTGAAAATAAATAGACAAGACAATGACCATTCTGACCATACATGGCCTACAAAGGGCAATTATTACATTACACAGACAGCCAATGGGCAATCATTAAAATATGCAGCCATCGCAATGATGGAGTGCCGGAATCAGGAGTATGGAGCATAGAGCCCATTACATTGTTGGTGAGGAGGAAAAAAAAACATTCCCTGGTGTCAGAGGGAGGAAAATACTGAGGTTTCTGAGGAAATTAGGGGAGCTGTGGGGGGTACGGAGGCTGACTTTGGGACCCCTGAGAAAATAGTGGTGTTGAAAGGCTCTGAAGGAGTAGTGGGGCTGAAGGTTATTGAAGGAGTAGTGGGGCTGAAGGACTCTGGGCCCTTGATAGGGACAGCAGGGCTCTGAGGGAAAACGAGACTGTAAGGCTTAGGGGGACTCTAAGGGAAGTAGGGGGCTCTCGGTCTATGATGGTCCTCCCATCTGCACTTATTTTACAGAACTCCTGCAAGGAAAGTTCCAGAATACCAAAAGGAATGAAGAAGGTCAATTTTTTACCCCTCACTGGGCACTCCTTTTTTAAAGGGGGTCTGCTTGCACAGCATCACCTAACGTGTGTCCAGGCAGTCCAATACCTTCTCATGACACAGGCCCTGGCAGTACCCGGTGCTGAAATTCAGAGCCCCAGTAAGCCACTGCCACTCTGCACAAAGTCCTGGATACTTGTCAACCAAGAGAACAAACTTCTCACCCTCTGCTGTCCTCCTCCTACCCACACTGGGCTGCCATTAAATGTACAGCAACCCTCCTATTATCCTCTCCCCCCACATTTTAATATTGTGTGATCAATACCATCCAAATATATTTAAAGAACGAAAGAAGGAAAACGGGACTATAGCGGTGCTGTTAAACTAGTATCGAACACAACACTTACATGTGGGGTGTTTTTCCTTTTTTGCCCTCCTTTTCCCTTTCATCATCTAGGGACACTAGGGCACTGGTTGGTAAGTTGCCTTCTCTTTTCACTTGTGGACTTGTTTATAGGTGGACCTCCAATCCTAAATAAATGTTTATAATGATTAATTTCTAAGTGGTAATTCAGTTTTTTGCCTTTATTAGTTGCTACCTGTATAGACGGTTGAGACATACTTCCCCTGACGAAGCCCCAATGGGAGAAACATGTAGGGACTACATGTGATCTTCTCAGCTCACAACTGATGCAATCACCACTTTGGACTCACCGTACCGCAAATTGATTCAGTGATATTGCTCTAATTTTACCAAGTTTGTATAACTTACTAATACAATTGATTGTATATTTTTTATTAAATGGTAACTGAGTCTTCCATTGTGTTCGATACTAGTTTAACAGCACCGCTATAATCCCGTTTTCCTTCTTTCGCTCTTTAATTAAATTTTGGGATGAGGTGCTTTACATTAGGTGTTTACCCTTAGCCAGATCATAACAATTCTAGACCATCCAAATATGTCTTTATTTAATTTCCCAAAGTTATCTGTCTACTAGGAGACCTGTATAGATCAAATGATGACACCAATGAGGATGGAGGAGGACTGGAGTCACATAACTGAGAAGATCCTAAACCTCACTCTGCAGATCATCTACCTGCTGACCGGAGAGGTGAGGAGGATTCTGGGAGGTCACATGACATCACTTATCTCTATTAATAAAACACAGACCTGAACGGAGAGGTGAGGAGGATTCTGGGAGGTCACATGACATGACTCTTATCTCTATTAATAAAACACAGACCTGACCGGAGAGGTGAGGAGGATTCTGGGATTTTAACACGATATTCTTATTATTTTTCAATACAGAATTTTCCTCTGAAGTCGGGTGATCATATGACCATCACATTGCCTCCATGTGACTTCCTAAAACCTGGGAGACATAATAAGCAGAAGATTCTAGAAGTCACCAAGAAGATGACTGAGCTGCTGACAGGAGAGGTGAGGAGGATTCTGGGACATTATCCAGTAACAGACAAGGGATGTGTCTGGATGGTGACTGTATCATTGTGTGTGTCAGGTTCCTATAAGGTGTCAGGATGTCACTGTCTATTTCTCCATGGAGGAGTGGGAGTATTTAGAAGGACACGAGGATCTCTACAAGGACGTCATGACGGAGAATCAGCCGCCCCTCACATCACCGGGTAAGAGGAGACTTTATTGTAAAGGAGAGAGCAGTACGGAGGCTCCACCTAGATCCCCCATCATCTGATAAACACATAGAAACAATGTATTCAGTCAGTGTGTGTGTTTCCTACAGATGGATCCAGTAATGGGAACCCTCCAGAGAGATGTCCCCGTCCTCTGTATTCCCGGGATTCCACACAGGAAGGTCACACCATCCCCCACCATCATCAGGTAGATAAGGGAACAATCACTGACATTATCTGTACTTTATCTGCATTGCTACAATTGGTGTCATTATTTTATATTTAGTGTGTAAACCTGAGAGGTCCTAAAGTTGAGGTGAAATCAGAAGAAGAAGAAGAGACGTATGTGAGGGATGATCAGCAGTCTATGGAGGAGGATGGAATAACGGGGACATTTATAGAGGAGAACACTCCTCCAGAGATCAGCACAGGTGGGTCATAAATAGAGGTCAACCGATATATCGGCCGGACAATATTTGGCCATTTTGGAGGAATCAGCATCGGCCGATTATTCTCTAAATTAGGCCGATATAACACTGACTGCAGTCACCGCACCTCTGCCTGCAGAGTGAAGAGAATCCTCACTTCTCCACACTGTTGGCAGAGCAGCGCCGCGTGTGTTAAACTGTAGGGAGAGAGAGAGAGGAGCTGTCAAAATTGAGGTTGAATGTCAGGGTGGGCGGGACCCAGCTATCCAACACCTGCCAATGGGAATGGGATATGGGTGGGCCGCTATGTGTATGTGGCCCAGTCCCTTTCTTAAACAGACCAATCATTTGCTGGATAGCTGCTGGGTCCCACCCACCCCGGGTACCGCCCACCTCTGACATCACACTGAACGCTTCAGATCCTCTCTCTCCATACAGTTTCACACACGCTGTGTTGCAGAGAGCAGTTTCACAGTTACACCATCAGCTGTGAAACCTGCCAGTGTCATCTGCCAATGCCAAAGTAGTGCCATCTGCAAATGCCAACCATTGCCTGCCAGTGCCAGCCAGTGCCACCTGCCTATGCCAACCAGAGCCATCTGCCTATGCCAACCAGTGCCACTTGCCAATGTCTGCCAGTGCCACCTGCCAATGCAATCTGCCAGTGCCATCTGCCAGTGACAATTAGTGCCACCTGCCAATCGGTGCTACCTGCCAGTGCCAATCCATGCCTGCCAGTGCCAACCAGTGCCATCTGCCAGTGCCACCTGCCAAAAAAAAAAAAATTGGCCTAAAAAATCGGCATCATATATTGGCCACCCCAATTTCTAAATATCGGCATCGGCCAGAAAAAAAACCATATCGCCGACCTCTAGTCATAAACACTAAATGCATTCCTCCACCCATACTGCTCACTGCTTGGTCCTGAGTAGGGCAAGGACTGAGTGAAATCAGCCTGTAATACCCTGGTCTCTTTCCTGGGATTTGTTCCCCATCCTGTATTCCTCTTGGATGATCTTCCTTCTCTGTGTTGCAGACACAATTTATGTATCTAGACTGGATGTATGGAGATTCTGGGGTTCAGCTGGTAGTAACATTTTCACCATAGACATTACTTAACCTAGACACCTGTTGCAAGGGCCTTTGGTCTTCTGCCTCATGCCTGGGTTTAGCAGGATAAGGGGAGATTTTGTTCCTAAGGAGGGTCCATCTAATTACAGGACCTGAACATTTTCTTCACTTTGGACTTAAATTATAATAATTAGGGATGTACCGATATATCGATGGCCGATACATATCGGCCGAAAACAGCTGTTTTGGGGACATGCCGAAACAGCTTAAAAATTGCCGATAATGACTGCTCGCATAATCACTGCTGACTGTCCCGTGTCCTCCTCCAGCCCCCATCCGTTTTGCTGCAGTCTCTTTCCCTCCGTGTCCCCCTTGGTTTTTCCTTCTCCCCTGTGTCCCCCCCGTGTTTCTCTCTCCCTCCGTGTATCCCACCGTGTTTCTCTCTCCCTCCGTGTATCCTGCCGTGTTTCTCTCTCCCTCCGTGTATCCCTCCGTGTATCCTGCTGTGTTTCTCTCTCCCTCCGTGTATCCCGCCGTGTTTCTCTCTCCCTCCGTGTATCCTGCCGTGTTTCTCTCTCCCTCCGTGTATCCCACGGTGTTTCTCTCTCCCTCTGTGTATTCCTCCGTGTATCCTGCCGTGTTTCTCTCTCCCTCCGTGTATCCTGCCGTGTTTCTCTCTCCCTCCGTGTATCCTGCCGTGTTTCTCTCTCCCTCCGTGTATCCTGCCGTGTTTCTCTCTCCCTCCGTGTATCCTGCCGTGTTTCTCTCTCCCTCCGTGTATCCCGCCGTGTTTCTCTCTCCCTCCGTGTATCCCTCCATTCCCCCCCCCCCCCCCGTGTTTCTCTCTCTCTCTGTGTATCCTGTTGTGTTTCTCTCTCCCTCCGTGCTCCTCCTCCACCCCCTGGAACTGTCAGGATGGAGAGCGGGGTAGGAGCCGGTAAATCCGGCTCCTTACTGTTCCGAATTGACAGAGTCAGTGATGACTGACTGTCCATTTACATAACTGAAACATCGTAAACTGTGTTTACAATGTTTCAGTTTATGAATGAGGAGAAGCCGCTGTCTTCTGTCCATTCATTTTCAGCGCAGCTGAAGCTGCAGAGAAAGGGATTGTGGGGAATCTGTGTCCCTAGTGCCTTTCCCTGTCTCAGAGGGGAGATGTCAGAGGTTTGTTAAGACCCCTGATATCTCACCAAAGCCCCCCCAACATGGCTGATTAAAAAAAAATTAAAAAAATTGCAATAAATTAATTTAAAAAATAAAATGTAAATAATAATAAAAAATAAAATGTAAATAATAATAATAAAAATAAAAAAACACACTGACAATCCACTAGCCCCCCCCCCTCAAAAAATAAAATAAAAAATAAAATATCACTGTAAAAGTAAAAAAATAAATAAAAATTATTAAAAAAAAAAAAAGAAAAGTAATTTTCGGTTTCGGCCTGACATTTTTTTTTATTTCGGTTTTGTTTCGGTTCTGAAATTTCCATTTCGGTGCACCACTAATAATAATACATTACTGACAATAATGATTTGATTGGCGCACAGACTTTTACATGTTGATAATAATGTGATAACATCCTCCAACTTTACAACCTTAAACAAAAAGTGATAATGGGGGAGGAGTCAATAACCCAATGATGGTGGTCTTCAGGATCAGTCCAGTCCTCATCTTGGTTTTTCTCCCCCCATCTTCACTCTCTGACCTCTGGTGGGGCTCAGCCCCGCTGTTATTCATGACTAAATCATGGATTAAATAAGGAAGTACAGGACTCCTTGTGTTGGGAAGATGGCAATGAGTGATAGAGGGGGAGGGGACACTCGTCCTATAATCCCCTCATCACTGTCACTCCTATAAAAGACAGTTCTCATTGTTTCCTCACTCTCTGACTAAGGTCCATTAATAAAAAAATGAACTGGTAGGAGATGAGAGGGCCCATTTACTAGTTACTTTGAGGGGGGAATTGTAAAATCCTCAGAGACAAAGCTGCCCGATGTGGGCGGAGTCCTGGTTTAGGGGAACCAATCTGCTCATGTCTAGTAATAATCTTTGTATTTCTATTTTAGTAGATGGACGGGAGATGAGGAAAACCTCAGAGGATTGTCTCACTTTGTCTCCAGACTGTAAAGTAGAAGATGAGGACATCACACAGTATAGTCCAGGAGAAAACCCGACTACCTCAAATGTCCATCCGGCACCACACAGTGTAGATGGACCATCGTATTCCTCTTATCCTGAGGAACCTCAGACTGTGCGGGACGGTGCCAGACCATTGTATTCCTCTTATCCTGAGGAACCTCAGACTGTGAGGGATGGTGCCGGACCATCGTATTCCTCTTATCTTGAGGAACCTCAGACTGTGAGGGATGGTGCCGGACCATCGTATTCCTCTTATCCTGAGGAACCTCAGACTGTGAGAGACGGTGCCGGACCATCGTATTCCTCTTATCCTGAGGAACCTCAGACTGTGTGGGACGGTGCCAGACCATCGTATTCCTCTTATCCTGAGGAACCTCAGACTGTGCGGGATGGTGACATCCTTCCAACAGATAAAAGGTTTTCCTGTACTGAGTGCGGGAAGTGTTTCCATTTTAAGTGCAGTTTGAAAGTGCATACAAGAATCCACACAGGTGAGAAGCCACATTCCTGCCCTGAGTGCGGGAAATGCTTTTCAGAGAAATCTTACCTTACGAAACATCAGAGATTGCACAAAGGTGAGAGGCCGTATTCCTGTTCTGTGTGTGTGAAATCTTTTGCGAACAGATCCAATTTTGTCAGACATCAGAGGTCTCACACGGGGGAAAAAAATAATTTCTGTTCTGAGTGCGGGAAATGTTTTTCACGGAAGTCCAATCTCTTAGTACATCAAAGGTCTCACACGGGTGAGAGGCCTTATTCCTGTTCTGAGTGCGGGAAATGTTTTGTAGAAAAAGCAGAACTTGTCACACATCAGAGGTCTCACACTGGGGAAAAACCGTATTTCTGTTCGGAGTGTGGGAAATGTTTTGCACAGAAGTCCACTCTTATCACACATCAAAGGTCTCACACGGGTGAGAGGCCCTTTTCCTGTCCTGAGTGCGGGAAATGTTATGGACAAAGAGCAGACCTTATCACACATAAGAGGTCTCACACGGGAGAAAAACCATATTCATGTGCTATTTGCAGGAAAGGTTTTTCAGATATGTCACATCTTTACCGACATCAGAGACTGCACACGGGGGAGAAGCCGTTCTCCTGTCCTGAGTGCGGGAAATGTTTTTCACAGAAGTCCCATCTTTACACACATCAGAAATTGCACACAAAGGAGAAGCCATATTCCTGTCCTGAGTGAGGGAAATGTTCCTCACTGAAGTCCTGTCTTCCTGTACATCAGGGGGTCCCACACAACCCTCGAGGTCGAGGCCTTGAGTGCGGGAAATGTCTTGTATCTGAATGTTGCTGGACATGTGGGGAAGAAGCACACCCTGATATACACCTCAGATATACTCCATGGCTGATCTTCATCATGTAAGAAACTGTTCATAAGGAGATTACTAAAGACATGGATGAAGTGTTGTACAGTGTCAGCCATTGATAGCAGGAGAAAATAAAAATGGAGTTACTACCTTTTGTTAGCCAAGTGCATTTTGTGGTGTAAACCTTCGCAAATAATTAGAGGTCTTCTTTTTTCTTCTATGTTTGATTGAATGTGACCAGCCATGACCAATGTTGATCGTAGTTTATTTCATACAGTGATTTGATTTCCTATGATCATTGGCTCCATCTAGTGTCTATAATGTGGTATTGCAAAATTCCTTCAATTTCCTGATGGAGGTATTTCAGGAAAAATACCTCCTTATAGCCACCAGTTTTGCTGTGGCCACAATGTTCTGTACAGTCATGCTCTGCTATATGTTCATGTTCAGGCGGGAGGTCGGACCGCCGTTTTACTGCTTCCAATGTGTGATCAAGCCCAAAATGTCAGAAGACGTTTATTCAAGGACAGGAAATTAGTCTCCATTACCAATTGTATTTCTACGTTTACTATTTCCTTATGTTTTTACTACAATCTTAAAAAATCTATTGAACGAAAAAAATATATATATACCGGTGCTATGATGAAAATTCTTCAGTTTCAGATAAACGATGCATTAGAAAATCTTTACAGGTCATCAGTTTAGAGTTAACCATAAATAATGGCCCAGAGTGCGGTAGTCAGAAGTATATGATATACAATGCAAGGTACAGAGTGCAGTGATCAGGAGTACAGTGCATCCGGAAAGTATTCCCAGCACATCACTTTTTCCACATTTTGTTATGTTACAGCCTTATTCCAAAATAGGGGGTGCAACGGATCGTCATTGATCCGTGATCCGAACGAGTCAACGTCCGCGGATTGGCACACCACGCAATTCGTGGATTGAGCCCATAGGAAAGGCCGCGGCTTCGGCCTAGCTCCGGAGCGGTGGCCATCTAGGTACACCCGGCGGTGGCCTAGGTGAGCTCCCCAGAACGGCGCGCTGACGGGGGAGATGTGGTGGACATTACAGAGGGGGACATTACAGTGGGGAAGATGTGGGGGACATTACTGTGGTGGACATTACAGTGGGGGTGGGGAGATGTGGTGGACATTACAGTGGGGAGATGTGGTGGACATTACAGTGGGGGGAGATGTGGTGGACATTACAGTGGGGGAGATGTGGGGGACATTACTGTGGTGGACATTACAGTGGGGGTGGAAGATGTGTTGGACATTACAGTGGGGGTGGGAGATGTGGTGGACATTACAGTGGGGGAGATGTGTTGAACATTACAGTGGGGGTGGGAGATGTGGTGGACATTACAGTGGGGGTGGGAGATGTGTTGGACATTACAGTGGGGGTGGGGAGATGTGGTGGACATTACAGTGGGGGAGATGTGTTGAACATTACAGTGGGGGTGGGAGATGAGGTGGACATTACAGTGGGGGGGATGTGGTGGACATTACAGTGGGGGGGAGATGTGCTGGACGTTACAGTGGGGATGTGGAGATGTGGTGGACATTACAGTGGGGGGATGTGTACATTACAGTGGGGGGAGATGTGTTGGACATTACAGTGGGGGTGGGAGATGTGTTGGACATTACAGTGGGGGTGGGAGATGTGGTGGACATTACAGTGGGGGAGATGTGTTGAACATTACAGTGGGGGTGGGAGATGTGGTGGACATTACAGTGGGGGGGATGTGGTGGACATTACAGTGGGGGGGAGATGTGGTGGATGTTACAGTGGGGATGTGGAGATGTGGTGGACATTACAGTGGGGGGGAATGTGTACATTACAGTGGGGGGAGATGTTTACATTACAGTGGGGGAGATGTGGACATGTGGTGGACATTACAGTGGGGGGAGATGTGGTGGACATTACAGTGGGGGTGGGGAGATGTGGTGGGCATTACAGTGGGGAGATGTGGTGGACATTACAGTGGGGGTGTGGAGATGTGGTGGACATTACTAGTGTACACTATATTACCAATACTATTGCCTTTACACGCACATGAACTTTAATGGTATCTCAGTCTTAGTCCGTAGGCTTCAATATTGAGTTGGCCCACCTTTTGCATCTATAACAGCTTCAACTCTTCTGGGAAGGCTGTCCACAATGTTTAGGTGTGTCTATGGGAATGTTTGACCATTCTTCCAGAAGCACATTGGTGAGGTCAGGCGCTGATGTTGGATGAGAAGGCCTGGTTTGCAGTCTCCGCTCTAATTCATCCCAAATGTGTTCTATCGGATTGAGGTCAGGACTCTGTGCAGGCAATTCAAGGTCCTCCACTCCAAACACGCTTATTCATGACTTTATGGACATTCTTACATTGTCATCAGTGGGAAGACTGCCTCCTTACTGTTCATTGATGGCAGTTGTCATGGAGAGATAGAAATTGTTCATTTTGTAGGAACCGTGGGTGGGAAAGTGTGGACTAGGCAGGAATATTTTCCTATCCCTCTTGGTGGGAGTGGACATGACCCCATCTATAAGGATATACAGTACATACACACATAGCACAAGGCCGTGTTCACGCTACGAGACGTTTCTTGGGGCTGCAGTTGCTCTGAGCTCTACAAGGTGGTGATCTAATTTCTACCCAGACAGGAAGTCCCTATAGAAGGCAGGAAGTGATGTAGGAGTACAAATAGGGAGTTCCGGGTGAGAGGTGAGTCGGGAGGAAGTAGAGAGGAGACATTGCTGGAACTAGAGGAGGTAATAAGATATTATTTGATATTTACACCCAGTAACTCCCCCCCCCCCCATTGTCTATCGTCTTCCTCCATATCCATGGGTGATATATTTTATCCCCAGCAGATGATGACACACACACATATAGTTAGGGTTACCACCTCATCCCTTTAAACTCGAACACATATGAATTACACAGGTTCTGAGGGTAATTTTATGCAGATAAGGCACCAAGTGATTTTAATTACCACTTTGATCAGCCACAGAACCTGTGTAATTCATATGTGTTCGGGTTTAAAGGGATGAGGTGGCAACCCTACATATAGTGTGGACAACGTAGTTTAACCCCTTCAGAGCCAGAATAATTTCCCACTTACGGGTTCATTTTGGAGATAAATTCTAGTAATATGGTCCTCCAAACACACAGCACTGAAAATAAACAGACAAGACAATGACCATTCTGACCATACACGGCCTACAAAGGGCAATTATTACATTACACGGGCAGCAAATGGGCAATCATTACAATATGCTGCCATCGCAATGATGGAGTGCCGGGGTCTGGAGTATGGAGCATAGAGCCCCTTACATTGCTGGTGAGGAGGAAGAAAACTTTCCCCAGCCTGCTGTGAAGAATTTGTTCCATCATTGGTATCAGAAGGAGGAAAATACTGAAGGTTCTGAGGAAATTATAGGAGCTGTGGGAAGTACGGAGGCTGATGGACTTTGGGACTCTTGAGAAAGTAGTGAGGCTGAAGGTTTTTGAAGGAGTAGTGGGGCTGAAGTACTCTGGGCCCTTGATAGGGACAGCAGGGCTCTGAGGGAAAATTAGACTGTAATGCCGCGTACACACGATCATTTTTCGGCATGAAAGAAAACATTGTTTTTCAGCATGTCCAAAAACAACGTTTTTCCAACTTGATCATTAAAAACGACGTTGCCCACACACCATCGTTTTAAAAAAATTATAAACAAAGCGCGGTGACGTACAACGGCACTCTAAAGGGGAAGTTCTATTCGCATTTGGGCTGCTTTAGCTGATTCCGTGTTAGTAAAAGACGATTCGCGCTCCTTTGTCTGATGTCTGATGAATGTGCTTACTCCATTATGAATGGTAGTTTTACCAGAACGAGCGCTCCCTTCTCATAACTTGCTTCTGAGCATGCACGGGTTTAAAACATCGTTTTAGCCCACACACATTTTTTTTGTCGTTTTTCAGAAACTGAAAAACGATGTGCAGCCCACACACGATCATTTTAAATGACGTTTTTAAAAACAACGTTTTTTTTTCATGCCGAAAAATGATCGTGTGTACGCGGCCATTAAGGCTTCGGAGGTAAGGAGAGGGGCTCTTGGTCTATGATGGTCCTCTCATCTGCACTTACTTTACCGATCTCCTTACAGAACTTCTCCAAGGAAAGTAACGAGATACTAAAAGGAATAAAGAAGGGCAATTCTTCACCCCTTGCTGGGCACTCCTTCTTTGAGGAGGTCTGCTTGCATAACATCACCTAACGTGTGTTTAGAGATCAGTGCTGTGCTTCAGGGCAGGCAGTCCAATACCCTCTCTTGACACAGGCTCTGGCAGTACCCGGTGCTAAAATTCAGAGCCCCAGGAACCCACTGCCACTCTATACAATGTCCTGGATATTACGGTATACTTGTCAACCAAGAGAACAAACTCCTCACCCCATGCTGTCCTCCTCCTACCCACACTGGGCTGCCACTGGAGGGATGAGAGCAGAATCCTTCCCTATAGCTCTCTACTCCACCAGCAGCATCCGCCTGCTATCCAATCCCTTCTCTTACTGCAGAGAGTGACATTCACATCACTCCCATCAGTCAGCAGGCTGCCAGAGATTGGAGCCTTCTAGACCGAGTTCTGGCAATTATCTAGATTAGTCCAGAACTCTGGCGAGTTGACAGCAAGTTCCCCTTCCTGGACATCATGAGGACCCTACATTGACCTCACACCACTGCCTCGGAGCAACACTTGTCAAAAGAAGGATTGTAGTTATCATTATTTGCCTGCTGATCTAAAACTAATCAAAACCAGTTCAGAAACAAAACAGAGAAAAGGGAATTTCTGATCCGGTGGGCCATGAGGGTCCCAGGACCTCTAAAATGTAACAAATGCCAAATAGTCCAAACTGAATACATTCACATGGGGTCAGTAGTTCTTAAATGTATAGCAAACCCTCTTATTACCTCCCTCTCCCCCTTCAACCCTGTTATTGTGTGACCAATACCATCCAAATAATTCTTACTTTCATTTCCCAAAGTTATCCGTCTACAAGGAGATCTGTAGAGATCAAATGACGGCACCGATGAGGATGAAGGAGGACCAGAGTCTCATAACTGAGAAGATCCTGAACCTCACCCTGCAGATCATCTACCTGCTGACCGGAGAGGTGAGGAGGATTCTGGGAGGTCACATGACATCACTCTTATCTCTATTAATAAAACACAGACCTGACCGGAGAGGTGAGGAGGATTCTGGGAGGTCACATGACATCACTCTTATCTCTATTAATAAAACACAGACCTGACCGGGGAGGTGAGGAGGATTCTGGGAGGTCACATGACATCACTCTTATCTCTAATAATAAAACACAGACCTGACCGGGGAGGTGAGGAGGATTCTGGGAGGTCACATGACATCACTCTTATCTCTATTAATAAAACACAGACCTGACCGGAGAGGTGAGGAGGATTCTGGGAGGTCACATGACATCACTCTTATCTCTATTAATAAAACACAGAGCTGACCGGAGAGGTGAGGAAGATTCTGCGATTCTAATATGATATTCTTATTGTTTTTTCAATACAGAATTTTCCTCTGAAGTCAGGTGATCATATGACCATCACGATGCCTCCATGTGACTCCCTAAAACCCGAGAGACACAACATGCAGAAGATTCTAGAAGTCATCAACAAGATCACGGAGCTGCTGACAGGAGAGGTGAGCGGTGCCGGGAATTCTGGGACATTATCCAGTAACAGACAAGGGGTGTGTCTGGATGGTGACTGTATCATTGTGTGTGTCAGGTTCCTATAAGGTGTCAGGATGTCACTGTCTATTTCTCCATGGAGGAGTGGGAGTATTTAGAAGGACACAAGGATCTCTACAAGGACGTCATGATGGAGAATCAGCCGCCCCTCACATCACCGGGTAAGAGGAGACTTTATTGTAAAGGAGAGAGCAGTACGGAGGGTCCACCTAGATCCCCCATCATCTGATAAACACATAGAAACAATGTATTCAGTCAGTGTGTGTGTTTCCTACAGATGGATCCAGTAATGGGAACCCACCAGAGAGATGTCCCCGTCCTCTGTATTCCCGGGATTCCACACAGGAAGGTCACACCATCCCCCACCATAATCAGGTAGATAATGGAACAATCACTGACAGTATCTGTACATTATCTGCATTGCTACAATTGGTGTCATTATTTTATATTCAGTGTGGAAACCTGAGAGGTCCTAAAGTTGAGGTTAAAGCAGAAGAAGAAGAGAGGTATGTGAGGGATGATCAGCAGTCTATGGAGGAGGATGGAATAACGGGGACATTTATAGAGGATACTCCTACAGAGATCAGCACAGGTGGGTCATAAACACTAAATACATTCCTCCACCCATACTGCTCACTGATTGGTCCTGAGTAGGGCAAGGACTGGGTGATGCCTGTAATACCCTGGTCACTTTCCTAGGCTCTTTTCACCATCATGTATTCTGTATTTCTTTTGGATGATCTTCCTTCTTTGAGTTGTAGACACAATTTATGTATCTAGACTTGATTTATGTAGATTCTGGTGTTCAGCTGCTAGTAAAATGTTGATTTTTTGCCATAACTTACTTAACCTAAGCACCTGGGGCAAGGGCCTTTGGTCTTCTGCCTCATGCCTGGGTTTAGCAGGATAAGGGGAGATTTTGTTCCTAAGGAGAGTCCACCTAATTCCAGGACCTGAACATTTTCTTCACTTTGGACTTAGATTATAATAATACATTACTGACAATAATGATTTGATTGGAGCACAGACTTTTACATGTAGATAATAATGTGATAACATCCTCCCAACTTTGGAACCTTAAACAGAAAGTGATAATGAGGGAGGAGTCAATAACCCAATGATGGTGGTCTTCAGGATCAGTCCAGTCTTTATCTTTGGTTGTTCTCCCCCCCCCCCCCCATCCTCACTCTCTGACCTCTGGTGGGGCTCAGCCCCGCTGTTATTCATGACTAAATCATGAGCTGAATAAGAAAGTGCAGGACTTCTTGTGTTGGGAAGATGGCAATAAGTGATAGAGAGGGAGGGGGACACTCGTCCTATAATCCCCTCATCACTGTCACTCCTATAAAAGACAATTCTCTTTGTTTTCTCACTCTCTGACTAAGGTCCATGAATAAAGAAATTATCTGGTAGGAGATCAGAGGACCCATTTACTAGTTACCTTGAGGGGGGAATTGTAATACCCTCAGAGACAAAGCTGCCTGATGTGGGCAGAGTCCTGGTTTAGGGGAACCAATCAGCTCATGTCTAGTAATAATCTTTGTATTTCTATTTTAGTAGATGGACGGGAGATGAGGAAAACCTCAGAGGATTGTCTCACTTTGTCTCCAGACTGTAAAGTAGAAGATGAGGACATCACACAGTATAGTCCAGGAGAAAACCTGACTGCCTCAAATGTCCATCTGGCACCACACAGTGTAGAAGGACCATCGTATTCCTCTTATCCTGGGGAACCTCAGACTGTGCGGGACGGTGCCGGACCATCGTATTCCTCTTATCCTGAGGAACCTCAGACTGTGCGGGACGGTGCCGGACCATCGTATTCCTCTTATCCTGAGGAACCTCAGACTGTGCGGGACGGTGCCGGATCATCGTATTCCTCTTATCCTGAGGAACCTCAGACTGTGCGGGACGGTGCCGGACCATCGTATTCCTCTTATCCTGAGGAGCCTCAGACTGTGCGGGACGGTGCCGGACCATCGTATTCCTCTTATCCTGAGGAACCTCAGACTGTGCGGGACGGTGCCGGACCATCGTATTCCTCTTATCCTGAGGAACCTCAGACTGTGCGGGACGGTGCCGGACCATCGTATTCCTCTTATCCTGAGGAACCTCAGACTGTGCGGGACGGTGTCATCCTTCCAACAGATAAGAGGTTTTCCTGTACTGAGTGCGGGAAGTGTTTCCGTTTTAAGTGCAGTTTTAAAGTGCATAAAAGAATCCACACAGGTGAGAAGCCACATTCCTGCCCTGACTGCGGGAAACGTTTTTCAGAAAAATCCTACCTTACGAAACATCAGAGATTGCACACAGGTGAGAGGCCGTATTCCTGTTCTGTGTGTGTGAAATCTTTTGCAAACAGATCCAATTTTGTCAGACATCAGAGGTCTCACACGGGGGAAAAAAAACATTTCTGTTCTGAGTGCGGGAAATGTTTTTCACAGAAATCCAATCTCTTAGTACATCAAAGGTCTCACACGGGTGAGAGGCTTTATTCCTGTTCTGAGTGTGGGAAATGTTTTGTAGAAAAAGCAGATCTTGTCACACATCAGAGGTCTCACACTGGGGAAAAACCGTATTTCTGTTCTGAGTGCGGGAAATGTTTTTCACAGAGGTCCAATCTTATCACACATCAAAGGTCTCACACGGGTGAGAGGCCCTTTTCCTGTCCTGAGTGCGGGAAATGTTATGGACAAAGAGCAGACCTTATCACACATCAGAGGTCTCACACGGGAGAAATCCCGTATTCATGCGCTATGTGCAGGAAAGGTTTTTCAGATAAGTCACATCTTTACCGACATCAGAGGTCTCACACAGGGGAGAAGCCGTTCTCCTGTCCTGAGTGCGGGAAATGTTTTTCACAGAAGTGCCATCTTTACAAACATCAGAAATTGCACACAAAGGAGAAGCCACTTTCCTGTCCTGAGTGAGGGAATTGTTCCTCACTGAAGTCCTGTATTCCTGTACATCAGGGGTCCCACAGAACCGTCGAGGTGTATTAGCCCAAGGTACAGAGTGTAGTGGTCAGGAGTATATCCTATACAGCCCAGGATACAGAGTGCAGTGGTCAGGAGTATATCATATACAGCCCAGGGTACAGAGTGCAGTGGTCAGGAATATATCCTATACAGTGGGGAGAACAAGTATTTGATACACTGACGATTTTGACGTTTTTCCTACTTACGAAGCATGTAGAGGTCTGTCATTTTTATCATAGGTACTCTTCAACTGTGAGAGACGGAATCTAAAACAAATCCAGAAAATCACATTGTATGATTTTTAAATATTTATTTTGCATTTTATTGCATGAGGTAAAGCCCCGTACACGCGATCGGAATTTCTGATGGAAAAAGTCAGACGGAATTTTTTCATAGTAAATTTCGACCGTGTGTATGCCGCATCGGAGAAATTCCATCGGAGTTTAAATATAGAATATGTTCTATTTTACCTCGATGGAATTCCGATGTGCTTTTGGCCGGGTAAAAGCCTGATCGTGTGTACGCGTCATAAGTCTTTGATCACCTACCAACCAGTAAGAATTCCGGCTCTCGTAGACCTGTTATTTTTTCTTTGTCAAGCCCTCCTCTTCTCCACTCATTACCTGTATTAACTGCACCTGTTTGAACTCGTTACCTGTATAAAAGACACCTGTCCACACACTCAATCAAACAGACTCCAACCTCTCCTCAATGGCCAAGACCAGAGAGCTGTGTAAAAGGCCCCTTTCACACTGGGGCGGGAGGTGCGGTGGTGGTATAGCGCCGCTAAAAATAGCAGCGCTATACCGTCGGAATTGCTGCGGATTTCGGCCACGGTGCGGTATTATCCCCCGCTAGCGGCCGAAAAAGGGTTAATACTGCGGTTTCCCATTGTTTTTAGTGGGAAGGAGCTGTATACACACCGCTCCAAAGATGCTGCTAGCAGGAGATTTTTTTCTCTCCTGCCAGCGCATCGCCTCAGTGTGAAAGCCCTCGGGTTTTCACATTGAGAATGCTGGGCAGGAGTTTTTCAGGCGGTATTTTTAGCGCTATACCGCCTGAAAAACTCCTCAGTGTGAAAGGGGTCTAAGGACATCAGGGATAAAATTGTAGACCCGCACGAGGCTGGGATGGGCTACAGGACAATAGGCAAGCAGCTTGGTGAGAAGGCAATAACTGTTGGCGCAATTATTAAAAAACTGAAGAAGTTCAAGATGACGGTCAATCTCCCTCGGTCTGGGGTTCCATGCAAGATCTCACCTCGTGGGGCATCAATGATCATGGGGAAGGTGAGGGATCAGCCCAGAACTACATGGGAGGACCTGGTCAATGACCTGAAGAGAGCTGGAACCACAGTGTCAAAGAAAACCATTAGTAACACACTACGCCATCATGGATTAAAATCCTGCAGCGCACGCAAGGTCCCCCTGCTCAAGCCAGTGCATGTCCAGGCCCCCTCTGAAGTTTTCCAATGACCATCTGGATGATCTAGAGGAGGAATGAGAGAAGGTCATGTGGTCTGATGAGACAAAAATAGAGCTTGGTCTAAATAGAGCATGGTCTAAACTCCACTCGCTGTGTTTGGAGGAAGAAGAAGGATGAGTACAAACCCAAGAACACCATCCCAACCGTGAAGCATGGAAGTGGAAACATATATATCAAACACATACATGGGTACAAAGTGTATTGGTCAGGAGTATAACATATACAGAAGCTATCAAAATGGGGTGTGTTATGTTGGGTGGTGGGCCAGGGGGGAGGAGTATATATGGGGCAGGGGTTTCTCATATTTGCCATGGTTGTATGTCCAATAAATCAAAATTTCTATTGAAATCTATAGCCTTTGTAGGTGCGTTTTTCTGGCACGTATATTTTGGAAGCATCTCCCCTCATTTAATAGGGTATAGACACTCCCAGGATCCATACAATTGTGTTTTTTTTTCTTCAAGGTATAACATATACAGCCCAGGATGACCTCCAACCAGAGAAGGTGGAAATAGTAAGCACCTTGTCACCATCTACAGCTGTTACAGTGACTGGCATACCACTCCCCGTCAGGGCTAGAAAAAAAATTGCAGGGATCTACTGTCATGGTTGAAACCAGATGTAATATAGAAGTGGGAGACAAGAGGTTGGCAGCCAGGACTCTGTCCAAGGTGCATTGTGGCAAAGTGCAAATGACCGATCTGCTTACAACTCTTATACAGTTGGCAACCTAGCTGGGTATTGCTGATGTGTACATCATTCCAAAAAAAGTGTATTGAAACGTCTTGCCCCAAGGTAGAAGCTGCATCCTCCTCTTAATCAGCTGCCATGACCGCTTTAGAGGATACTCGTAATCAGCAGTTGTTGAAACAACTGTTTCTGCCAATGCATGAGTTTCCACTCAATCAGCAACAGCTTCTACATCAGTTATTGGAAAAAAAATGTGCTGGGGACCCAGAGTACCATGGTTGCACAACTCTTCCTGATCATCCTGGCGATGCTGTCCTAATCCGAGAAAGACACCACAATATTCCATCAAGCCCAGTGTCAGGAGGTTAATATGTTGCAGAGTGGGGTCATCCAAGAAAGCAGAATTCTGTGGGCTGCCCTTCTGCCTCTGTGTAAATTATCGTAAGTTAAGCGTGTGTACCCATCGGGAGGCTAACCCCTTGCTGTGGGTAGAGGAGTCTGTGATGGCCATAGGACAATTCCGTGCCTCCATGTTTGTTTTGTTTTCCCGCTGCCATGTTTGAGTCTGGTGCCCTGTGATTGGGCGTATGGTGGTCATGTCCGTCGTGGGGCTGGCCTGTCAGCGATCGTCTAGAAGTCCCGCCTCCGCACATGACCGCTACACGCCCAATCACAGTGCGACGGTACAGTGCAGTAATTCACCATGGAGCGGGCTGCAGCAGGCGAATGGAGCAGACGGGGAGTCGGGACAGAGCGGTATTTGCACAGGTAGGAGAACCCCCCCGCTGAGCAAATTTGATCCCCAGCCCCCCCGCTCAACAACTTTGAACCCCCCCCCTCAACAACTTTAGCATTTACATCGGTGACCAATGGGAGAAGGATCTCCTTAAATCAGTGATCTAGTGGTCCCTTATATTGGTGACCAATAGTAGAAGGTACCCAATTATGTCAGTGGCTAGTGTGGTGGTCCCTTACATTAGCGATCAATGGGAGAGGAACCCCCTTATATCAATAGTAAGTGTAGTGGTCCCTTACATGGTGATAAATGGGAGAAGAACCCCCTTATGTCAGTGGTTCGTGTGGTTATCTGTGGGAGAAGGACATTCTTACATCATCATCCTTAGGAGGAATGCCCCCCTTGATGCCAGTTGTTACTGAGAGACAGAAATTGTTAATTGCTCAAGGAACCCCTAAAAAATGTTGGAGGAACTCTGGCTGAGAAAGGCTGGACTAGGCAGTATTATATTTCTATCCCCCTTGGTGGGAGTGGAGATGACCCATCTATAAGGATATACAATACATACACACAAAGCACAAGGCCGTGATCCCACTACGAAACATTTTTCTGGGCTGCAGTTCCTCTGAGCTCCTCAAGGTGGTGATCTCACTAATACTGAGACAGGAAGTCTCTATGGAAGACAGGAAGTGATGTCAGGTATAAATAGGATGTTCCGGGTGAGGGGTGAGTCGGGAGGAATTTGAGGAAACATTGCTCGAACTTGGCAGTAGAGGAGGTAACAAGATATCATTTACACCCAGTAACCCCGTCATGTCCGTCCTCTTCCTCCATAGTCACTGTGACGTCTTTTATCTCCAGCAGATGATGATACACACACATATATAGTGGGGAAACCTGGATTAACCCCTTCAGGGTAAGGACATTTCCCCACTTACTAGGCCAGAACAATTCCTTCATTTTGGAGATGTGTCACTTTTCACCAATGACCTTCTCATCTCATCAGTGAATACTAACGGATTATATGACTTTTATTAGTGGCGGGGGATGGGGGGTTTATTTAGGGGGGGATTGGAATATGTATGTGTTGAATGTATTGAAATAGGGAAAGAAAATTATGGAGATCACAGGAATAGGATGTGTTCTGACAAAGCCCAAAGATAAAGTTAATCTATCAGGAGAAATGATTTTGTGTATACAGAAGCCTCACAGAGCGCCCCTCACAACTCCTCCTCTCAACGTCCCTCCAACCGGAGTCAGAGAATTCTATCACATCACACTGACTTCACACAGCTATTGACCCTCCATCCAAGGTCAGAGAATTCTATGACATCACACTGACCTCACAGCTCTTCCTCCCAGTGTCTCTCCATCCAGAGTCAGAGAATCCTATGACATCACACTGACCTCACAGCTCCTCCTCCCAGTGTCTCCATCCAGAGTCAGAGAATTCTATGACATCATACTGACCTCACAGCTCTTCCTCCCAGTGTCTCTCCATCCAGAGTCAGAGAATCCTATGACATCACACTGACCTCACAGCTCCTCCTCCCAGGGTCTCCATCCAGAGTCAGAGAATTCTATCACATCACACTGACCTCACAGCTATTCCTTTATTGACCCTCCATCCAAGGTCAGAGAATTCTATGACATCACACTGACCTCACAGCTCCTCCTCCCAGTGTCTCTCCATCCAGAGTCAGAGAATTCTATGACATCACACTGACCTCACAGCTCCTCCTCCCAGTGTCTCTCCATCCAGAGTCAGAGAATCCTATGACATCACACTGACCTCACAGCTCCTCCTCCCAGTGTCTCTCCATACAAGGTCAGAGAATTCTATGACATCACACTGACCTCACAGCTCCTCCTCCCAGTGTCTCCATCCAGAGTCAGAGAATTCTATGACATCACACTGACCTCACAGCTATTCCTTTATTGACCCTCCATCCCATCCAAGGTCAGATAATTCTATGACATCACACTGACCTCACAGCTCTTCCTCCCAGTCTCTCTCCACCCAGAGTCAGAGAATCCTATGACATCACACTGACCTCACAGTTCTTCCTCCCAGTGTCTCTCCACCCAGAGTCAGAGAATCCTATGACATCACACTGACCTCACAGCTCTTCCTCCCAGTGTCTCTCCATCCAGAGTCAGAGAATCCTATGACATCACACTGACCTCACAGTTCTTCCTCCCAGTGTCTCTCAATCCAGAGTCAGAGAATCCTATGACATCACACTGACCTTACAGCTCTTCCTCCCAGTGTCTCTCCATACAGAGTCAGAGAATCCTATGGCATCACACTGACCTCACAGCAGCTCCTTCCAATGCCCCTTCATCTGGAGCCAGAGAATCCTGGAAACCTTTGGAGGAACATGATGAATGTCCCCTTGATGCCAGAAACACAATGGCCCATGCCATGATGATCCTTTCCCATTGCACTCTCATTTCAAATGACAGCTCCCAGGTTGGCTTCTGAATGTGTTCAAACCAGCAGGTAATTCTGGCAGTTGTCATTGACCAAACACAGTCATGACCATATGTGGTACATACTGTCACCTACGAATCCCACCGTCATTTTTACCATGTAAAACAAACCAGCGGGCGGACAGGAAGCTGCCATTTAGTAGTGGTGGTGAACTTCTCTTGATGACCATGTAGTGTGGTGAGTGTCTGCACTGGCCAAATTTGACCATTTAGTTTGCCCATATGAAGAACTGTGAACAGTTTGGATTTGAGTCTAATGCCATGTACACACAGTCGGAATTTCCGACAAGAAAAGTTCGATGTGAGCTTTTGGTCGGATATTCCGACCGTGTGTATGCTCCATTGGACGTTTGCTGTCGGAATTTCCGCCAAAAAAAGATTGAGAGCAGGTTCTCTATTTTTAAGACTGAAAAAATTCCGATCGTAAAGTCTGTAGAAAATCCGACACGTGCTCGGAAACAATTCGTTGCATGCTCGGAAGCATTGAACTTCATTTTCTCGGCTCGCTGTAGTGTTGTACATTACTGCGTTTTTGACGGTCGAAAGTTCAAAGAACTTTTGTGTGACCATGTGTATGCAAGCCAAGCTTGAGTGGAATTCCGCCGGAAAAACCCGATCGTTTTCCGATCGTGTGTACAACCCATTCTAAGGGGGGGTCAACCCAAACCTGGAGCTCATCCCTTCTGAGAAACTCTTAATTTCTCAAATAATTTCTAGAAAGCCTGGTTGAGAAAGGCTGGACTAGGCAGTAATACAGGTGCATCTCATAAAATTTAAATATCATCAAAAAGTTCATTTATTTCAGTAATTCAATTCAAAAAGTGAAACTAGTAAGCCATAATCATCAAGATAAAAGAAAGAAATGCTTGAAATATATCACTCTGTGTAACAGATTTTTATAAAACATGTGAGTTTCACTTTTTGAATTGAATTACTGAAATAAATTAACTTTTGATGATATTTTAATTTTATGAGAAGCACCTGTATAGTACTACCACCCTTGGGGGGAGTAGAGATGACAGCGAGAACCCATGTTTACACTAAGAATAGTTTCTCAGGGCTGCAGTTCCTCTGAGCTACATAAGGTGGTGATCTCACTTCTACCAAGACAGGAAGTCTCCAAAAGGAAGTGATGTCAGGTACAGGCAGGAAGTGTAGGAGTACAAAAAGGAAGTTCCAGGTGAGAGGTGAGTCGGAAAGAAGTAGAGAGGAGACATTGCTGGAACTGGCAGCAGATGAGGTAATAAGATCTTATTTTTATTTTATATTTACACCCAGTAACCCCCTTCGCCATGTCTGTCCTCCTCCATAGTCACTGTGACCTCTTTTAGCTTCAGCAGATTATAATACCTATATATATATATATATATATATATAGTGTGGAAACGTAGATTAACCCCTTCAGGGTCCGAACATTTCCCCACTTACGGGGGCGGAACATTCTCTTAATTTTGGAGATAAATTCTAGTAATATGTTCCTCTAAACAAACAGCACTGACAATAAATAAATAAACAAGACAATGACCATACATGGCCTACAAAGGTAGGGTGACCAGACATCCCCGTTTTCCGGGGACAGTCCCTGGATTGAGGACACTGTCCCTGGCCCAAGTCTGTCCCTGAATTGGATTTGAACAGGGGCTGGGGCAATTTCAAAGACAGTCATTGTAGAATTAATAAAAATAATTCTGAATTCCACACCCCCGCTCCGCCGCTCCTACTAGCTTAGGGTTGTGTATTTTTTTTCCCTTATCTGTGCCCCTTTCTGATGATCATGTGCTGGTCGGAGCGAAGGGAATATTTCTTCAGTTTCGGGTGCATGCCCATCCAGCTCCACTCGCATGTTCTTCTGCCTTGGCTCAAGTCCCAGCCAGCCACCTGCCTGCTTATCTCCTTGCCTTCCTCCGCTCCCCACCCAGTAGTAGCCAGGACCTGGAGAGTAATGCCGCGTACACACGACCGTTTTTCGGGTTGTAAAAAATGACATTTTTAATGGTCTAGAAAAAACAAAGTTTTTTTTCAACCTGATCGTTAAAACAGCCTTGATTACACACGATCGTGAAAAAAAAATGCTCTAGCAAAGCGTGGTGACGTATAACGGCACTATAAAGGGGAAGTTCCATTCGGATGGCGCCACCCTTGGGCTGCTTCTGCTGATTTTGTGTTAGTAAAAGACGATTCGCGCTTTTCGCGCTGTTACAGCGTGATGAATGTGCTTACTCCATTGCGAACGCTAGTTTTACCAGAACGAGCGCTCCCATCTCATAACTTGCTTCTGAGCAAGTTATGAGCCCACACACGACCATTTTTTACGACGTTAAAAAAAGACAACGTTAAAAACGTCGTGAAAAATTAAAGCATGGTCTAAATTTTTAATGGACATTTTTTTACATCGTGAAAAATGCTCTGGAGCCCACACATGATCATTTTTTATGACATTAAAAAAAACATCAGTTACAGAAGCCATTTTAGTTCTAATGCAGATAACTAAAAGGTCTTCAAATTTGCCTCTAGATACACAAATGCCTGCAAGTTTATTTATTATTTCCCAAAGTTCATTTTACACTTTGACTGCACTGTTTGATATATGATTTAACCACTTTGGGCCCCTTCTGGCATGCCTCTCCTGTTATAATGTAAAAGATAATGTTACGCAGAGTAAATAGATACCCAACATGTCACGCTTTAAAACTGCGCACACTAGTGGAATGGTGCCAAAACTTTGGTACTTAAAAATCTCAAAAGGCGACACTTAAAGTGGAGGTTCACCCAAAATTACAATTTTTAACATTAGATTGATGCTCATTTTGTCTAGGGGAATCGGGTATTTTTTCTTAAATCGAAGTAGTACTTACCGTTTTAGAGAGCGATCTTCTCCGCCGCTTCCGCGTATGGTCTTCGGGACTGGGTGTTCCTTCTTGATTGACAGTCTTCCGACAGGCTTACGACGGTCGCATCTATCGCGTCACGATTTTCTGAAAGTAGCCGAACGTCGGTGCGCAGGCGCAGTATAGAGCCGCACCAACGTTCGGCTTCTTTCGGCTACTCGTGACGCGATAGATGCGACCGTCGGAAGCCTGTCGGAAGACTGTCAATCAAGAAGGAACGCCCAGTGCCGAAGACAATACCCGGAAGCGGCGGAGAAGATCGCTCTCTAAAACGGTAAGTACTGCTTCGTTTTTAAAAAAACTAGCCGATTCCTCTAGACAAAATGAGCATGAATCTAATCTTAAATTTTTTTTTTAGGGTGAACTCCCGCTTTAATGTTTATAGTTTCAGAGGAGGTCTAGTGCTAGAATTATTGTTCTAACGCACATGGTGATATCTTACATGTCTGGTTTGAACGGCGTTTACATATGTGGACGGGATTTTATTTTATTTTTACACCTTTCTCTTTAAAAAAAATAAATTTGATTACTTTTATTCCTATTACAAGGAATGTAAACATCACTTGTAATAGAAATGGTATGTGACAGGTCCTCCTCCAGGCTGGAAAGCATCAGATCACCAAAAAAAGAACGATCCCATGCTTTCCAGCGGAGATCGCGGTTTCGTTTACATCCGAGGCCCGAATGTGACGTCATAATGTCGCACCCGAGCCTCCGAAGGTCATAGAGATGACTGGTGACCATTAGGTCACCGTAAATCTCTATGCTCTTCATCTGGCGGTGGCGGATTCTTATTCTGGGTCCCCGATGGCACGGGAGAGCCCAGAGGGCTGAACTTTCATTATGATCATTCTTGTGGGGCACAGAATCGCCAGCTATAAAAGATTTAGTTTTGGAATAAAACACAACGCTCTTTCTGTCTTGTTTTGTTAAATAGCTGTCAGCTAAGGGATAGTAGTACAGCACATACAGCAACCCTCCCATTACCCCCCTCACATCCACATCTTCTTATTCTGTGACCAATACCATCCAAATAATTCTTACTTTAATTTCCAAAATGTATCCGTCTACAAGGAGACCTGTATAGATCAAATGACGGCACGAACAAAGATGGAGGAGCACCGAAGTCACATGACAGAGAAGATATTAAACCTCGCCCTGGAGATCATCTACCTGTTGACTAGAAAGGTGAGGAGGATTCTGGGAGGTCACATGACATCACTTGTGACGGAACCATCCCAGCACCCCGCTTGAGTGCTTCCCCCCCAGTCTGAACATAGATACCAGATATAGCTGCATAGTATATAAGACTTGCCTACAATAGCTTGTATGAGATCTGGATCTGTTTATTGAAACTCAGACACATACTTTATACCCCACAGGAGGACATCCCCCTTCTGATCATATTACCCTAACAATACAAACTGTACACAGGAATATAATTACCATAGCTGAACAACAACCAACATACACTATAAACTAGGGTTGCACCGATACTATCTAGGTGCCGATTCCGAGCATTTGCACAAGTATTTGTACTCGTGCAAACGCTCCGATGCTTAATCCGATACCTGGGCAGCCTCACAGATGATCGGTGCGGTGAGGTGATCACTGACTCTTCATTCAGAAAAGGAAGGAGCCAGTAAATTACATATTTACCGACTCCTTTCAGACCTGACTGGAGAGGTGAGGGGGATTCTGGGATTCTAACATGATATGCCTATTGGTTTCTCAATATAGAGATTTCCTCTTCCGAAGTCAGGTGATCATATGACCATTACAGTACCTCCATGTGACTCCCTAAAACCTGAGAGACACAAAATGCAGAAGATGCTAGAAGTCACCAAGAAGATGATGGAGCTGCTGACAGGAGAGGTGAGCGGTGCCGGGAATTCTGGGACATTATCCAGTAACAGACAAGGGATGTGTCTGGATGGTGACTGTATCATTGTGTGTGTCAGGTTCCTATAAGGTGTCAGGATGTCACTGTCTATTTCTCCATGGAGGAGTGGGAGTATTTAGAAGGACACAAGGATCTCTACAAGGACGTCATGATGGAGAATCAGCGGACTTTGAGTTTTGTGAAGATTGTAAGGGAGGAATTTCCCTGGAATGAGACGATAATGAACCTCATCCTGGAGATCCTCAGCCTACTGACTGGAGAGGTGAGTGTAGTGATGGGGTTGAATCTGATCCATGGGTTTTATTTCCTGGTGGGTCAGTGAGCCTTACTAGTAAAACATTAGTGACTATATTGTATGACTTTTAGAAGGAACTCTAATGCCGCGCACACACGATCGGAAATTCAGATTAGAAAACCTTGGATTTTTTTCTCAAACATGTCTTGCATACACACAGTCACACAAAAGTTGTCTGAAATTCCGACCATCAAGAACACGGTGACGAACAACACGTACGACGGCACTATAAAAGAGAAGTTCAATACCCAGTGCGCCACCTTTTGGGCTTCTTCTGCTAATCTTGTGTCAGTAGAAGTTTGAGAGACGATTCACGCTTTTCAGCCTTGTACTTTTCAGTCCGTTACAGCGCGACGACTGTGCAATCTCCATTACGAACGCTAGTTTTACCAGACCGATCGCTTCCATCTCGTACTTGATTCAGAGCATGCATGTTTTTTTTGTGCGTCGGAATTGCCGACAAGAACTTTTCCCGACAGAAAAAGTCAGGATGGGGCCTACACACGGTCGAAATTTCTGACCAAAAGCTCACATCGAACTTTTCTTGTCGGAAATTCAGATCGTCTGTACGCGGCATAAATCTGACCACATTGTAGTCATATCATTGGATGGAGATGTCTGTCCTTTTCTAAATCGGGCACATTGTGGCCAATCCCTTGTAAATAAAAGCTGACCATAGAGGTGAGGGATTATGGGAGAGTGATATTTATCTTTGTATCACACAGAACTGTACAACAGTTACGAAGAAATGTACTGGAAATGACACAAGAAGGAGAAGTCATTATATGACCACAAGGTCCTCGAGAATCCAAAATCGCATCACCATCCCCCGACCTCTGTCCCTGATCCCTACAAGGCAGAACATGCAGAAGATTCTAGAAGTCACCAAGAAGGTGATGGAGCTGCTGACAGAAGAGGTAAGTAGTGCCGGGAATTCTGGGACATTATCCAGTAACAGACAAGGGGTGTGTCTGGATGGTGACTGTATCATTGTGTGTGTCAGGTTCCTATAAGGTGTCAGGATGTCACTGTCTATTTCTCCATGGAGGAGTGGGAGTATTTAGAAGGACACAAAGATTTCTACAAGGACGTCATGATGCAGGATCAGGATGGAATGGCGGCGACGTTTATAGAAGAGGACATTCCTACAGAGATCAACACAGGTGGGTCATTGACGCTAAATACAGTGGAACCTCGAATTACGAGCATAATCTTTTCCAGGAGAATACTCGTAATCCAAAGTATTCGCATATCAAAGCAAGTTTCCCCATTGAAGTCAATGGAAACAAAAAATAATTAATTCCGCATTGACTTCAATGGCATGCAATGTCAGAGGCAGGGGGCACCGGAGATCCTCGGAAATGTCTGGAAAGGCCAGAGGACAGCTAGGCTGACCTCGGGAACGTAGTATTTCCAAACTGCGCTGTTCGGCTCTGCTCAGCTCCGGCGCCCGCCCCCCCCTGAGGCCAAACGTGGTGCTGCACACCGCTTTGGCCTGAATCCTGCTCGTTTTGTGAGACAACACTCACAAACCGAGTTATGATTTTTATTAAATACAGTGCTCGTATTGCCAAAAGCTCGTTAATCGCAATCCGAGGTTCCGCTGTACATTCCTCCACTCATACTGCTCACTGATGGGTCCAGAGTAGGGCAAGGACTGGGTGGTATCATAAACTCTGGTCACTTTCCTGAGATGTTTCTTGTCCTTTATTCCTGTATTTCTCTTAGATAATCTTCAACACAATTTATGTATCTAGACCGGATTTATGGAGATTCTGGGGTTCAGCTGGTAGTAAAATGTTGATTGTCATTATAGGCGTTGATCAACCTAGTCGCCTAGGACATGGGCCTTGGGTCTTCTGCCTCATGCCTGGGTTTAGCATCAGCTCGTTGTTTCCTCTCTCTCTGACTAAGGGCCATGAATAAAGAAATTAACTGGTAGGAGATCAGAGGATTTATTTACTAGTTGCCTTGATAGGTGGAATTGTAAGACCCTCAGAGACAAAGCTGCCTGATTTGGGCGGAGTCCTGGTTTAGGGAAACCAATCTACTCATGTCTAGTACTAATCTTTTTAATTTCTATTTCAGTCCATCCGGCACCACACAGTTTAGATGAACCATCGTATTCCTCTTATCCTGAGGAACCTCAGACTGTGCGGGACGGTCTCAAACCATCATATTCCTCTTATCCCAAGAAACCTCAGACTGTGCGGGACAGTGCCGGACCATCGTATTCCTCTTATCCCGAGAAACCTCAGACTGTGCGGGACGGTGCTGGACCATCGTATTCCTCTGATCCTGAGGAACCTCAGACTGTGCGGGACGGTGCCGGACCATCGTGTTCCTCTTATCCTGAGGAACCTCAGACTGTGCGGGACGGTGCCGGACCATCGTATTCCTCTTATCCTGAGGAACCTCAGACTGTGAGGGATGGTGCCGGACCATCGTATTCCTCTTATCCTGAGGAACCTCAGACTGTGCGGGGCGGTGCCGGACCATCGTATTCCTCTTATCCCAAGGAACCACACAACGTGAAGGGCGGCGCCGTCCTTTCCACAAATAAGAGGAATTCCTGTACTAAATGCGGAAAGTGTTTTTCAAACAAGTCCAATCTTTATAATCATCTGAGATCGCACACAGGTGTGAAGCCATATTCCTGTCTTCAGTGCGGGAAATGTTTTTTGAGGAAGCCCAATCTTTACCGACATCAGAGTGTGCACACGGGAGAGAAGTTGTATTCCTGTTCTGAGTGCGGGAAACGTTTTTTAGACCACTCAAAACTTGTCAGGCATAAAAAGTCTCACACCGGGGAGAAGCCATTTTCCTGTTCCGAATGTGGGAAATATTTTTCCCAGGCATCCACTCTTTCCCTACATCTGCAATTGCACATGGGTTTAAAGCCATGTGTCTGTTCCGAGTGCGGGAAATGTTTTTCAAAAAAATCAGACCTTGTCAGACATCAGAGGACTCACACGAAGGTAAAGCCGTATTCCTGTCCTGAGTGTGGGAAATGTTTTTCAGTGAAGTCCGCTCTTTCCATACATCAGAGATCGCACACAGGTTTGAAGCCGCATTTCTGTTCTGAGTGCGGTAAATGTTTTTCACAAAAATCAGATCTTGTCAGACATCAGCGGTCTCACACGAAGGAGAAACCGTATTCCTGTGCTGAGTGCAGGAAATGTTTTTCAGATAAGCACAATCTTTACAGACATGAGAGATCGCACACGGGGGAGAAGCCGTATTCCTGTCCTGAGTGTGGGAAATGTTTTTCATTGAAGAGCAATCTTTACAGACATCAGACATCGCACACAGGGGAGAAGCCGTATTCCTGTCTTCAGTGCGGGAAGAGTTTTCCAGTGAAGGGTCAACTTGACAAACATCAGAGACGGCACACGGGGGAAAAACCGTTTTCCTGTCCTGAGTGTGGGAAATGTTTTTCACATCAGTCCAGTCTTTGCAGACATCAGCAATTGCACATGCGGAAGAAGCCATGTTCCTGTCCTGAGTGCGGAAAATGTTTTTTATATAAAGCAGATCTTGTCACACATCAAATGTCTCACAAGGGGGAAAAGCCGAATCCCTGTCCTGAGTGCGGGAAATGTTTTTTATATAAATCACATCTTGTCGTACATCAAAGGACTCACACGGGGGAAAAGCCTTTTTGCTGTTCAGAGTGCGGGAAATGTTTTTTACAGAAGTCCGCTCTTAATTTTCATCTGAGGCAGCAACATGGGTGAGAAGCTATATTCATGTTCTGAGTGCGGGAAGTGTTTTTCACAGAAATGCCATCTTGACAGACATCAGAGATCTCACACGGGGGAGAAGCCACATTCCTGTCCTGAGTGAGGGAATTGTTCATCACTGAAGTCCTGTCTTCCTGTACATCAGGGGTCCCACACAACCCTCAAGGTGTATTAGTGCGGGAAATGTCTTGTATGTGAATGTTGCTGGACATGTGGGGAAGAAGCACACCCTGATATACACCTCAGATATACTCCATGGCTGATCTTCATCATGTAAGAAACAGTTGATAAGGAGATCAGAGATCACCAAAGACATGGATGAAGTGTTGTACCATGTCGGCCATTGATAGCAGGAGAAAAATAAAAATGGAGTCCTTACCTTTCATTGGCTGAGGACATTTTGGGGTGGAAACCTTCACAGACAATTAGAGGTTTATTTTTGGAAGATTAGTTGAATAAATAAAACAATGATATGAGATGATATATAAAGGTCAGTGTAACACTTGGTGTTGGTATTAGATTTGGTGTATTTTAGTCGGGTAGCAGTGAGTGCCGGAAATGTAACCGCTGGCTCTGATAGGCACTTCCAAAGCCAACCAGCTGCCGTTATTCAAATGACCGGCGCTCACCAGGGGGCCGGCCATCTGAATAGCGGGCGGAAGCAACAATACATGGATTCATGCAATGCATGAATCCATGTATTGTTGATCAGTGGCGGTGCAGGAGAGAGAGGGGGCGGCGCTCCTGCGCCCTCTATGGACGCACCGCCACTGATTTTGGACAAAGTGGCGTATCCCAACATCCCTATTTATGTAGGCGAACTGTAGTCCTGTATACTCTATGAAGCAAAAATAAATGTGATAGTCTGCGGGACGCAGAAACTGAAACTAATGGGGCAGATGCAAGGCACAGCTCTCGGGTTTCTCCGTCTATGGGGCCTAGATCTTTTTCCCACCCCGTTCTGCACGGAAGTGTAGAGGCATCGTGTGATGCACTGAGCAGTCTAGCATAAATCCCTGATATCATACCTTTCTTATCTTCTGCTAGGAACACATCATTCAGCAGAGGACGTGTCAATAGCCTGAACGGAGATATCCTGAGTTCACGCTGAACTGCATGCGTTTATTGCAGATAGCTATAAAATTGCTTTAGGTGTCCCCATCACAGTGCCGCCTTACATCAGGTGTCCCCATCACAGTGCCGCCTTACATCAGGTGTCCCCATCACAGTGCCGCCTTACATCAGGTGTCCCCATCACAGTGCTCCTTTACATCAGGTGTCCCCATCACAGTGCTCCTTCACATCAGGTATTCCCGTCAAAGTGCCCCCTTACATAGGTGTCCCCATCACATCAGGTGTGCCCCTTTACTTGAGGTGTTTCCATCAGAGTGCCCCTTTTACTTTAGCTGTCCCCATCACAGTGCTCCTTTACATCAGCTGTCCCCATCACAGTGCTCCTTTACATCAGCTGTCCCCATCACAGTGCTCCTTTACATCAGCTGTCCCCATCACAGTGCTCCTTTACATCAGGTGTCCCCATCACAGTGCTCCTTTACATCAGGTGTCCCCATCACAGTGCTCCTTTACATCAGGTGTCCCCATCACAGTGCTCCTTTACATCAGGTGTCCCCATCACAGTGCTCCTTTACATCAGGTGTCCCTATCACAGTGCTCCTTTACATCAGGTGTCCCCATCACAGTGCTCCTTTACATCAGGTGTCCCCATCACAGTGCTCCTTCACATCAGGTGTCCCCATCACAGTGCCACCATACATCGGGTATTCCTGTCAAAGTGCCCCCTTACATAGGTGTCCCCATCACAACAGGTGTGCCCCTTAACATGAGGTGTCCCCATCAGAGTGCCCCTTTACTTTAGGTGTCCCCATCACAGTGCCCCCGTACATCAGCTGTTCCCATCACAGTTCTCCTTTACATCAGGTGTCCCCATCACAGTGCCACCATACATCGGGTATTACCGTCAAAGTGCCCCCTTACATAGGTGTCCCCATCACAACAGGTGTGCCCCTTTACATGAGGTGTCCCCATCAGAGTGCCCCTTTACTTTAGGTGTCCCCATCACAGTGCCGCCTTACATTAGATTTGCCCATCACAGTGCTCCTTCACATCAGGTGTCCCCATCACAGTGCCACTATACATCAGGTATTCCTGTCAGAGTGCCTCCACTAGCATATTATGTGCCCATCAGAGTGCCCTCTTAACATAAAATGTGCCCACCAGCATCCCCCATTTTATTTTAAGGTTCACTCTGATGGGCACATTTTATGTTAAGGGGCCCTCTGATGGGCACAACAAAATGTCCCCATTAGTGGGAACTTTAACATAAAATATCCTCAACAGAATGCCCCTTATTTTATGTTAAGGGGTACACTGATTGGCATATTTTATGTAAAGGGGCACTCTGATAGGCACATTTTGTTGTGTCCATCAGAGTGAGCCTTAACATACAATGTGCCCATAAGCATGCCTCTTAAGAGAAAATGTGCCCATCCGTGTGCCCCTGTAAATATTACATCCCACGTACCATGATGGCAGGCAGGGAGCGGAAGCCAGCTTAGGTAGCAAGTTGCAGGAGCGATGGCTACACTGGGAGTCTTGCTGAAGGGACGGGGCGCGGCCAGCAAGTCGGGAGCCGAGATAACGAGCAACCGGCGGGCGGGCGTGCACGTTGCGGCCCGGCCGGGAGCTCCGAGATAGGCATCAGCATGTAATGTCATTGGCTGCAGGGACACCCAGGATCCCTGCAGCCAATGGCAGCGGAGCGGAGGCACTTTACAACTTTTGCCAGGGGCCAACCAGTTTCTCTGTATGCTCTCTTGGTTAGGGTAACAACACCATTACTTGGTGATTGGTCAAACCCAGGCCACAGATTGAGCGTGCCTGAGAAGCGGTGTTATGCTTGCTACCTTTTTGTTTTTGTTTTTCACTTTACACTGGCGGCCTGTGTTCGGACCGCGGGCCGCCATTTGATCAAGGCTGCTTTATAGGTTTGGCAGGAAGCGCAGTTTTTTCCCATTGTTTTAACAAGTGATTTTCCTGGCCAATCGGATTTCTACCCTTATTATTTCCTGATTTTATGTCTGCAATCTTCTTCAAATTATAATAAAAAATGTATTGAAAACTCTTGTGTGTGTCGGTGCAATGATGACAATCTTCCATATCCAGACATTGTTCATGGGTGAGGCTTTAATAGACTTTACAGGTCATCAGATTAGAGTTACCTGAGAATAATGGTCTGGAGTGCAGAGGTCAGGAGTATATCATATACAGCCCAGGGTACAGAGTGCAGGGGTCAGGAGTATATCATATAAAGCCCAGGGTACAGAGTGCAGTGGTCAGGAGTATATCATATACAGCCCAGGGTACAGAGTGCAGTGGTCAGCACTATATCATATACAACCCAGGGTACAGAGTGCAGTGGTCAGGAGTATATCATATACAGCCCAGGATACAGAGTGTAGTGGTCAGGAGTATATCATATACAACCCAGGGTACAGAGTGCAGTGGTCAGGAGTATATCATATAAAGCCCAGGGTACAGAGTGCAGTGGTCAGGAGTATATCATATACAGCCCAGGGTACAGAGTGCAGTGGTCAGGAGTATATCATATAAAGCCCAGGGTACAGAGTGCAGTGGTCAGGAGTATATCATATACAGTCCAGGGTACAGAGTGCAGTGATCAGGAGTATATCATATACAGTCCAGGGTACAGAGTGTAGTGGTCAGGAGTATATCATATACAGCCCAGGGTACAGAGTGCAGTGGTCAGGAGTATATCATATAAAGCCCAGGGTACAGAGTGCAGTGGTCAGGAGTATATCATATACAGCCCAGGGTACAGAGTGCAGTGGTCAGGAGTATATCATATACAGTCCAGGGTACAGAGTGTAGTGGTCAGGAGTATATCATATACAGCCCAGGGTACAGAGTGCAGTGGTCAGGAGTATATCATATAAAGCCCAGGGTACAGAGTGTAGGGGTCAGCACTGTATCATATACAACCCCACATATCAGTGTGTCATTATAGAGGACCCCCACATATCAGTGTGTCATTATAGAGGACCCCCACGTATCAGTGTGTCAGTATAGATGGACCCCACTTATCAGTGTGTCAGTATAGATGGACCCCACTTATCAGTGTGTCATTATAGAGGGACCCCACATATCAGTATAGAGGACCCCACATATCAGTGTGTCAGTATAGAGGACCCCACATATTAGTGTGTCAGTATAGAGGGACTAGACATGTGCATACTGAAATATTTAGTTTTCGTCCGAAAAATAAATTTATTTTGTTACTCCCGAAATTCGTTATTATTTATTTTGTTTTTTGTTAAAAATTGCATTTGTCCTAAAATCCAAATTAATTAAGGTAAAATCTGTCATTGAAGGCTTATGGTGTCTGATGAATGTTCAAAGAAGATTCATAACATTCATCATCATCATCATCATCATTATTTTACTTCTTCCACCCAATTCCAGCAGCGATTTTTTTTTTCTCTATAATGTTCAATCTTTTCTCTATGTCGAATCTTTCCCACATATCAGCGTGTCGGTATAGAGGGACCCCACATATCAGTGTGTCAGTATAGAGGGACCCCACATATCAGCGTGTCAGTATAGAGGGCCCCACATATCAGTGTGTCATTATAGATGGACCCCACATATCAGTGTGTCAGTATAGAGGGACCCCACATATCAGCGTGTCAGTATAGAGGGCCCCACATATTAGTGTGTCGGTATAGAGGGACCCCACATATCAGTATAGAGGACCCCACATATCAGTGTGTCAGTATAAAGGACCCCACATATCAGCGTGTCAGTATAAAGGACCCCACATATCAGTGTGTCAGTATAGAGGACCCCACATATCAGTGTGTCAGTATAGAGGACCCCACATATCAGTGTGTCAGTATAGAGGGACCCCACATATCAGCGTGTCAGTATAGAGGGACCCCACATATCAGTGTGTCAGTATAGAGGACCCCACATATCAGTATAGAGGACCCTACATATCAGTGTGTCAGTATAGAGGGACCCCACATATTACTATGTCGGTATAGAGGACCCCACATATTAGTGTGTCGGTATAGAGGGACCCCACATATCAGTGTGTCGGTATAGAGGGACCCCACATATCAGTATGGAGGGACCCCACATATCAGTGTGTCAGTATAAAGGCTCTACATATCAGTGTGTAGTATAGAGGACCCTACATATCAGTGTGTTAGTATAGAGGGACCCCACATATCAGTGTGTCAGTATAGAGGACCCCCCACATATCGGTGTGTCAGTATAGAGGACCCCACATATCAGTGTGTCAGTATAGAGGACCCCCACAAATCGTTGTGTCAGTACAAAGAACCCCTCATATCAGTGTGTCAGTATAAAGGACCCCTCATATCAGTGTGTCAGTATAGAGGACCCCACATATCAGTGTGTCAGTATAGAGGACCCCCACAAATCATTGTGTCAGTACAAAGAACCCCTCATATCAGTGTGTCAGTATAAAGGACCCCTCATATCAGTGTGTCAGTATAGAGGACCCCACATATCAGTGTGTCAGTATAGAGGACCCCACATATCGGTGTGTCGGTATAGAGGACCCCGCATATCAGTGTGTCAGCATAGAGGACCCCACATATCAGTGTGTCAGTATAGAGGACCCCACATATCAGTGTGTCAGCATAGAGGACCCCACATATCAGTGTTTCGGTATAGAGGACTCCACATATCAGTGTGTTATTATAGAGGACCCACATATCAGTGTGTCATTATAGAGGAGCCCCACATATCAGTGTGTCATTATAGAGGAGCCCCACATATCAGTGTGTTATTATAGAGGACCCCACATATCAGTCTATCAGTATAGAGGACCCCACATATCGGTGTGTCAGTATAGAGAACAGGGGTCTCCAAACTTTCTAAACAAGGGCAAGTTTACTGTCCTGGCTTTAGAGGGCCAAACTGTGGCCATTGGGAGGAATTGTGTTCCATCATTGGGAGGAATTGTACCCCATCATTGGTGATATTGGAAGGAATTGTACCCCATTGTTTGTGTCATTGGGAGGAATTGCGTCCCACATTGGTGTCATTGGGAGGAATTGTACCCCATCGTTGGTGTCATTGGGAGGAATTGTGCCCCTTTACTGGTGTCAGTGGGGGGGAATTATGCCCCATTGTTGGTATCAGTGGATGAAATAGTGCTCCAAGGGCTGGGTAAAGCAAATGGTCATATCTGGCCTGTATTATGAAGGGGGAAGGGGAGGTGACACTGACCCCTGTATTATGAAAGGGGAAGGGGAGGTGACACTGACCCCTGTATTATGAAGGGGGAAGGGGAGGTGACACTGACCCCTGTATTATGAAGGGGGAAGGGGAGGTGACACTGACCCCTGTATTATGAAGGGGGAAGGGGAGGTGACACTGACCCCTGTATTATGAAGGGGGAAGGGGAGGTGACACTGACCCCTGTATTATGAAGGAAGAGGTGACTCTGACCCATGTATTATGAAGGGGGGGGTGACACTGACCCCTGTATTATGAAGGAAGAGGTGACTCTGACCCATGTATTATGAATGAATGAATGAATGAAAAACTTATAAAGCGCGGCGCATGCGAACTGAATCGCTTCTGAGCGGGGAGGTGACACTGACCCCTGTATTATGAAGGAAGAGGTGACTCTGACCCATGTATTATGAAGGGGGGTGACACTGACCTCTGTATTGTGATTAGAATTATGTATTATTGTAAATTGTATTTAATCACAAATTGTATGTATAATGTATAATCCTCTGAGATCCACAAGATGGTGATCTCACTTCTTCCCAGACAGGAAGTCTCTATGGAACACAGGAAGTGATGTCAGGTACAGACAGGAAGTGATGTCAGGTACAGACAGGAAGTTTTGGGTGAGAGGTGAGTCGGGAGGAAGTAGAGAGGAGACATTGCTGGAACTGGCAGCAGAGGAGGTAATAAGATCTTATTTTCTATGTCCATCCTCTTCCTCCATAGTCACTGTGACGTATTTTATCTCCAGTAGATGATGATACACACATATATAGTGTGGAAACATAGATTAACCCTTTCAGGGTTATTTCCCCAGTTACCTGGTCGATCTGTACCTGTACAAGCTACACTCCGGGCGCTCAGCTGACCTCTCGGCTCCCCTTTTTCGCCTGCTCAGAGCTGCAGTCGTTGGGGCCGTGCCGTCCTGCTGACTAGGGATGAGCTCCGGCGTGTTCGCACAGCCCACGTGCAGAGCCCACCAGGAAGTCGGCACGGCGCTGCGCTAATCACAGGCAGTGAGACATTTCCTGATCTCTGCAGCCGAGCATCGGGACAATGTCTCCCTGCCTGTGATTAGCGCAGCGTAGTGACGACTTCCTGGCGGGCTCTGCATGTGGAGTGTGTGAACACACAGGAGCTGGTGTCTGCCAGAGGAGGAGAGGGAGAGAGCTGACAATCAACTGGGCGCCGGGAGCCATTTATATAGGTACAGATCGGCTGAGTTTTTACATTACACAGGCACAGGGACAGATGTTTTAATGCTACAGAAGGGATAAGAAGATTTATAATCAGATAAGAGAGAAGCAGGAGCAGGGGGGGCATCCACAGGTATGAGCAGAGAGGGGAACAGGAGGAAGACACAGGGAAAGCTGCGGCTGACGGAATCACGCAAACAGGCCACGGTATCAGGGGCTCAGCAGCCATGATTATCATGGTATGTTTGCAGGGAGGAGGGTATAGCCAGTTTTTTACGGTATACAGGGGGCCAAATGACACAGCACAAGCACTGTGCTCTATAACATTCTTTAAGAGAACAGGATCAGTTTTTTTGGGGGGGAAGAGGAGGCTGTAGGGCTCAGGGAACCTCCAAGGTAGGGAGGGGGCTCTTGATCAATGATTGTCCTCCTGCCTGCACTTTTCGTCCTCCTTACAGAATGCCCACCAGGAAATGAAGGCAGTCCTCACCTTCTTCCCATGTTACTGGTCAAGTATTATTTTCCAGGACACTAAGTGGAATGAAGAAGGGAAGTCCTTCACCCTGGGTACACACTCGTCCCATGACTGTGTCAGAGTCTGATACTGGAATTCAATCCAGAAACCCCTGAGTCCATGCCACACTCCTACCCACACTGGGCTGCCATTGGAGGGATGAGAACAAAATCACCCCCCAACCAGAGGCGTTACTGGAACCTTCAGGGCCCCAGTGCAAGAAACCATGAAGGGCCCCCCAGACCCCTCCCCTCCTTTTTCCATCTAAGCCCCAGTTTTCCATTTCTGGAAGGGTGTCTATGGACATCCTCCCAGAACCCTGCCTCCCCCTGGGGCGTGCATCCAGCATGCTGTGTCCTTTAGGGCCAATCACACCACACTATGTCTGTGTAAGGAAAGGAGAGCCGTTAACCAGAAAAGACTGTCGGTACATTGTTTATACTGATAATTAGGGCACTGATCATTGGTAGCCTGATTACCAGTCCTGCCCCATCAGTGTCCATCAATGCCACCTATTAGTGCGCACCAGTGCCACCTATCAGTGCTCATCAATGTCGCCTATCAGTGCTCATCAATGCTGCCTACTAGTGCCCATCAGGGCCACCTATTACTGTTCATCAGTGCTGCCTATTGGTGCTCATCAGGGCCACCTAGCAGTGCTCATAAATGCTGCCTATCAGTGTTCATCAGTGCTGCCTATCAGTGCTCATCAATATGCCACCTATCAGTGCTCACCAGTGTCGCCTACTAGTGCAGCCCATCAGTGCTGCCTATCAGCGCCTCCTACACTCTCGGATCAGAGCCCCCGGCCAGCAACCCTTCTGCCCCCCCCCCCGCCTGGTTGCAAGTGCGACTTTTGTGATCCTGGTAGTTCCGCCACTACCTCCAGTCCTCTACTTCACCAACAGCATCCTCCTATCCAATCCAATCCCTTCTCTTACTACAGAGAGTGACATTCACATCACTCCTATCAGTCAGCAGGCTGCCGGAAATTGAAGCCTTGCAGTTGGAGTTCTGGCAATTATCCCGATTAGCCCAGAACTCCGGCAAAAATTGTAACAAACACTAAATAGTTCAAACTAAATATGTTCACATGGGGGCAGTAGTTCTTAAATGTACATCAATCCTCCTATTACCCCCCCCCCCCCCCCCCCCCCAATCCTATTATTGTGTGACCAATACCATCCAAATTATTCTTGTTTTCATTTCCCAAAGTTATCCATCTACGAGGAGACCTGTAGAGATCAAATGACGGCACTAATGAGGATGGAGGAGGACCGGAGTCACATGACGGAGAAGATCCTAAACCTCACCCTAAAGATCTTCTACCTGCTGACCGGAGAGGTGAGGAGGATTCTGGGAAGTCACATGACATTAATCTTATCTCTATTAATAAAACTCAGACCTGACCAGAGAGGTAAGGAGGATTCTGGGAAACTAACATGATATTCCTATTGGTTCTCCAATACAGAGATTTCCTCTTGTGAAGTCAGGTGATCATATGACCATCACAGTGCCTCCATGTGACTCCCTAAAACCTGAGAGACACAACATGGAGAAGATTCTAGAAGTCACCAAGAAGATGATGGAGCTGCTGACAGGAGAGGTGAGCGGTGCCGGAAAATCTGGGACATTATCCAGTAACAGACAAGGGATGTGTCTGGATGGTGACTGTATCATTGTGTGTGTCAGGTTCCTATAAGGTGTCAGGATGTCACTGTCTATTTCTCCATGGAGGAGTGGGAGTATTTAGAAGGACACAAGGATCTCTACAAGGACGTCATGATGGAGAATCAGCCGCCCCTCACATCACCGGGTAAGAGGAGACTTTATTGTAAAGGAGAGAGCAGTACGGAGGGTCCACCTAGATCCCCCATCATCTGATAAACACATAGGAACAATATATTCAGTCAGTGTGTGTGTTTCCTACAGATGGATCCAATAATGGGAACCCACCAGAGAGATGTCCCCATCCTCGGGATTCCACACAGGAAGATCACACCATCCCTCACCATCATCAGGTAGGTGGGACTGAGCAACCAGGACAGAATTCTAAGCTATGAGAGGACATTCTTCTATGTAATCTCTTGTTCCGTTTTACACATATATTCTATCATCTTTGGGGTTTAGGATGAGGAACTGAAAGACATCAAAGCTGAGATTAAAGAGGAAGAAGAAGAGATGTCGATGAGTGGAGCTCAGCAGTCTATGGGAGGGGGAGGTCCTCTGTATTCCCGGGATTCCACACAGGAAGATCACACCATCCCCCACCATTACAAGGTTGGTTGAACGGAACATCTGGGACATGGACTTGTGAGACGATGTGTGGATCTTTTCTATATGTGATGTCACAATATTAAATCTTATGTTATACATATACTATCCTTTTCTTGGTTTAGTGTGAAGATCTGATAGATATAAAAGTTGAGGTTAAAGAAGAAGAGACGTATGTGAGGGATGATCAGCAGTCTATGGAGGAGGATGGAATAACGGGGACATTTATAGAGGAGGACACTCCTACAGAGATCAGCACAGGTGGGTCATTAATAGTAAATACGTTCACTATATAATTTATATTGCACTTTATGTTGTCCTAACACCTTATCTATATACTCTGTGTTGTAAAGTACATAGTCCTAACCCATGAACTATAAACTACGTTTTGTACATTACATACTCCTGACCCCTGCACTAAATACTCTGTTGTACAATACGTACTCCTTACCCCTTCACTATATATTTTGTTTTACCTTACATTCTCCTGACCCCTGCGCTATATAGTCTATGTCAGGGCTCATAGCTAGCTACTAGCCAGGCCTCAAGAGTTACTCGCCACCAGTTGCCCCACCCAACCCCTACCCTGCCATGCCCCTAAACACGCCCTCATAAATTATCTAATGAAATTAAACTAATTGTTTTATGCAGAATTAAGTTACAAAAATAAATATTAACAACAATTTTATCAGTGCGGTCTCACCAGTACAGTATATTAGTGCCCATCAATGCAGCTTATCAGTGCCCATCAATGCAGCTTATCAGTGCCTATCAATGCAGCCTCATCCATGCCCATGAATGCAGCCAAATGGGAGCCGATTCTGTGATCAGCAAGGCAACTGCTGGGAAGGAAGAGGAAAGCCTGCCGGATAACACAGATGGGATCTCTGTTGTCAAAGTTCCACCTCCTGGACCGACTCCAATGATAGACAGCACACTGGTCCAATGCCAGTCCAGGAGGCAGAACTCTGACAGCAGAGATCCCCTGTCGGCTTTCCTCTCCCTTGCTGGCCGATCGCAGAATCGGCTTTAACCCCACCTTCCGGTGGCATCCAACCCCTCCCCCTCCGATACGGCCCCTCACTCTCCCTCACCTAATTTCCACTCGTCAAATCCTGTACATAGTCCTGACCCCTGCACTATATACTCTATGTCAGGGCTCAAAATTTCAAGTCCAGAGCTACTAGCCAGGCCTTAAGAGTTACTCTCCACCAGTTGCGCCACCCAACCCCTACCCTTCCCCACCCCTAAACACACCCTTATAAATTATCTCATGAAATTAAATTGTTTAAATATTTTATACAGAATTAGGTTACAAAAATAAATACTAACAACTTTAGCAGTGCCCAGCAGTGCAGTCTCATCAGTGCCATCACATCCTTAACGGAAGACTCATCAGGTGTCAGCACCGCCCCCTTGTGATGTCACCGAACAAGGGCATGCTGGGTCAGTGCTGTCACAAGGGGGCAGTGTAATCCTGTGATGTCACTGCATGGCCCCACCCCTTGGTTATTTAAGAGCTGTCAGACGGTGGAGCCAGCAGATGGCAGGAGTGTTTGTTGGGACGGAAGGGTTTTTTTTCTCTGTTTTTTGGGTCGGTGGCGGTGGTCGTCGTGGTTGATGATCAGAACTAGTAGGAGATCAGAGGAGCCATTTACTAGTTACCTTGAGGGGGGAATTGTAAGATCCTCAGAGTCAAAGCTGCCTGATGTGGGCGGAGTCCTGGTTTAGGGGAACCAATCAGCTCATGTCTAGTAATAATCTTTGTATTTCTATTTTAGTAGATGGACGGGAGATGAGGAAAACCTCAGAGGATTGTCTCACTTTGTCTCCAGACTGTAAAGTAGAAGATGAGGACATCACACAGTATAGTCCAGGAGAAAATCCGACTACCTTAAATGTCCATCCAGCACCACACAGTGTAGATGGACCATCGTATTCCTCTTATCCTGAGGAACCTCAGACTGTGCGGGACAGTGCCGGACCATCGTATTCCTCTTATCCTGAGGAACCTCAGACTGTGCGGGAAGGTGCCGGACCATCGTATTCCTATTATCCTGAGGAACCTCAGACTGTGCGAGACGGTGCCGGACCATCGTATTCCTCTTATCCTGAGGAACCTCAGACTGTGAGGGACGGTGCCGGACCATCGTATTCCTCTTATCCTGAGGAACCTCAGACTGTGAGGGACGGTGCCGGACCATCGTATTCCTCTTATCCTGAGGACCCTCAGACTGTGTGGGACGGTGCCGGACCATCGTATTCCTCTTATCCTGAGGAACCTCAGACTGTGAGGGACGGTGCCGGACCATCGTATTCCTCTTATCCTGAGGAACCTCAGACTGTGAGGGACGGTGCCGGACCATCGTATTCCTCTTATCCTGAGGAACCTCAGACTGTGCGGGACGGTGCCGGACCATCGTATTCCTCTTATCCTGAGGAACCTCAGACTGTGCGGGACGGTGCCGTCCTTCCAACAGATAAAAGGTTTTCCTGTAGTGAGTGCGGAAAGTATTTCCAGTTTAAATCCCGTTTCAATGAGCATAAAAGAACCCACACAGGTGAGAAGCCGTATTCCTGCCCTGATTGTGGGAAATGTTTTGGACAAAAATCGTCTGTTGCCAAACATCAAAAGTTTCACACGGGGGAAAAGCCGCACTCCTGCCCTGAGTGCGGGAAATGTTTTTCAAAGAAATCCCATCTCTACAGCCACCGGATTTTGCACACAGGAGAGAAGCCTTATTCCTGTCCGAAGTGTGGGAAATGTTTTGGATATAAATCAGTTCTTGTCAAACATCAAAAGACCCACACGGGGGAAAAGCCGTTCTCCTGCCCTGAGTGCAGGAAAAGTTTTACACAGAAATCAGATCTTGTCATTCATCAAAAGTCTCACACGGGGGAAAAGCCGTATTCCTGTCCTGATTGCGAGAAATGTTTTGCAATTAAATCACGTCTTGACACACATCAAAGGTCTCACACGGGGGAGAAGCCTTTTTGCTGTCCAGAGTGCGGAAAATGTTTTTTAAAAAAGTCTGCTCTTAATTATCATCAGAGGCTGCACACAGGTGAAAGGCCTCATTCCTGTTCTGAGTGCGGGAAATGTTTTTCAGCAAAGTCCTCTCTTCACATGCATCAGAGATTGCACACCGGTGAGAAGCCACATTCCTGTCCTGAGTGCGGGAAATGTTTCTCACAGAAATCAGACCTGGCCACACATCAAAGATCTCACACAGGAGAAAAGCCGTATTCTTGTCCTGAGTGCGGAAAAAGTTTTTCACAGAAATCAGACCTTGTCAAACATCAAAGATCTCACACAGGAGAGAAGCCGTATTCCTGTCCTGAGTGCGGGAAATGTTTCTCACGGAATTCATATCTTTACAAACATCAGAGATCTCACACGGGGGACAAGCCAAGTTCCTGTCCTGAGTGAGGGAATTGTTCCTCACTAAAGTCCTGTCTTCCTGTACATCAGGGGGTCCCACACAACCCTTGACGTGTATTAGTGCGGGAAATGTCTTGTATATGAATGTTGCTGGACATGTGGGGAAGAAGCACACCCTGATATACACCTCAGATATACTCCATGGCTGATCTTCATCATGTAAGAAACAGTTGATAAGGAGATCAGAGATCACCAAAGACATGGATGAAGTGTTGTACCGTGTCGGCCATTGATAGCAGGATAAAAATAAAAATGGATTCCTTACCTCTCATTGGCTGAGTACATTTTGGGGTGGAAACCTTCGCAGACGATTGGAGGATTATTTTTGGAAGATTAGTTGAATAAATAAAACAATGATATGAGATGATATATAAAGGTCAGTGTAACACTTGGTGTTGTATTGGATTTGGTGTATTTTAGTCGGGTAGCAGTGAGTGCCGCCGTCACATATCGGGATTTATTACTTTATAGGTTTGGCAGGAAGCGCAGTTTCTTCCCATTGTTCTAACAAGTGATTTTCCCGACCAATCGGATGTCTACCTTTATTATTTCCTGATTTTATGTCTGTAATCTTCTTCAAATTATAATAAAAAATGTATTGAAAACTCTTGTGTGTGTCGGTGCAATGATGACAATCTTCCATATCCAGACATTGTTCATGGGTGAGGCTTTAATAGACTTTACAGGTCATCAGATTAGAGTTACCTGAGAATAAAGGTCTGGAGTGCAGAGGTCAGGAGTATATCATATACAGCCCAGGGTACAGAGTGCAGTGGTCAGGAGTATATCATATACAGCCCAGGGTACAGAGTGCAGTGGTCAGGAGTATATCATATACAGCCCAGGGTACAGAGTGCAGTGGTCAGGAGTATATCATATACAGCCCAGGGTACAGAGTGCAGTGGTCAGGAGTATATCATATACAGCCCAGGGTACAGAGTACTGTGGTCAGAAGTATATCATATACAGCCCAGGGTACAGAGTGTAGTGGTCAGGAGCATATCATATACAGCCCAGGGTACAGAGTGTAGTGGTCAGGAGTATATCATATACAGACCAGGGTACAGAGTGTAGTGGTCAGGAGTATATCATATACAGCCCAGGGTACAGAGTGTAGTGGTCAGGAGTATATCATATACAGCCCAGGATACAGAGTGCAGTGGTCAGGAGCATATTATATACAGCCCAGGGTACAGAGTGTAGTGGTCAGGAGAAAATCATATACAGCCCAGGGTACAGAGTGTAGTGGTCAGGACTCAGGAGCATATCATATACAGCCCAGGGTACAGAGTGTTATGGTCAGGAGTATATCATATACAGCCCAGGGTACAGAGTGTAGTGGTCAGGAGTATATCATACAGCCCAGGGTACATAGTGTAGTGGTCAGGAGTATATCATATACAGCCCAGGGTACAGAGTGCAGTGGTCAGGAGTATAATATATACAGCCCAGGGTACAGAGTGTAGTGGTCAGGAGTATAACATATACAGCACCTGTTCAGTCCAGGTTTTGAAGTATAGAGGACTCCACATATCAGTGTGTCAGTATAGAGGACCCCACATATCAGTAAAGAGGACCCCACATATCAGTATAGAGTACCCCACATATCAGTGTGTCAGTAGAGGACCCCACATATCAGTGTGTGAGTATAGAGGGACCCCACATATCGGTGTGTCAGTATAGAGGACCCCACATATCGTTGTGTCAGTATAGAGGACCCCACATATCAATGTGTCAGTATAGAGCAGGGGTCTCCAAACATTCTAAACAAAGGGCAAGTTTACTGTCCTTAAGACTTTAGGGGGGCTGAACTGTGGCCATTGGGAATACAAAAGGTCTTGAAATCAGTGAAAGAAAAACAATTTGGCCCCATTGTTGGTATAATTGGGTGACATTGTGCCCTGTTATTGGGAGGAATTGTGTCCCATCATTGGTGTCATTGGGAAGAATTTCGCCCTTCACTGGTGTCAGTGGGGGGGAATTATTCACCAATGTTGGTATCATTGGATGAAATAGTGCCCCAAGGGCTAGGTAAAAGCAAGCAAAGATCCATATCTGGCTCCCGAGCCATGGTTTGGAGACCACTGGTAAGGAGGACCCCACATATCAGTGACTGGCCAATGTATTATGCAGGGCTGACATTTACCACTGTATGTTTAAGGGGGTGACACTGACCCCCATATTATGAAGGGGAGGGTTGACACTGACCCCTGTATTATGAGGGATTGGGGGATGACACTGACCCCTATTTAATGGTGGGTAACATTGACCCCCATATAATTAAAGGGGGGGGGGGGTGAAACTGACCCCTGTATTATGATTAGAATTATGTATTGTAAGAAATGTTATTTAATCACAAATTACAGTATATGCATAGTGTATTCTACAAAAAATAAATTGCCATGCGCCGCTATATAGAAACTGTTAATTTCTTAAAGAACGCCTATTGGAGGAACTCTGGCTGAGAAGGTCTAGCCTAGGCAGTAATATATTTTTCTCCCCCTTGGTGGCAGTGGAGATGGCCCATCTATAAGGATATACCGTACATACACACACACAGCACAAGGCCTGTGTACACATTACGAGACGTTTCTTGGGGCTGCAGTTTCTCTAAGCTCCAAAAGGTGGTGATCTTGCTTCTACCCAGACAGGAAGTCTCTATGGAAGACAGGAAGTGATGTCAGATACAAACAGGAAGCTACGTGTGGCACGAAGCAGAAAGGCAGCAGAGGAGGTAATAAGATATTATTTTCTATTTACATCCAGAACCCCCCCCCTGTCATCTCCGTCCTCTTCCTCCATAGTCACTGTGATGTCCTTTATCTCCAGAAGATGATGATACACACATATATAGTATGGAAACGTAGATTAAATCCTTCAGGGCCAGAATATTTCACCACTTACGGGGCCAGGAATTTTCTTTATTTTGGACTTAAATTCTAATACTATGTTCCTCGAAAAAAACAGCCATGATAATAAATAGACAAGACAATGACCATCCTGACCATACATGGCCTACAAAGGGCAATTATTACATTACACAGGCAGCCAATGGGCAATCATTACATTATGCAGCCAACACAGTGATGGAGTGCCGGGGTCAGGAGTATGGGGCATAGAGCCCATTACATTGCTGGTCAGGAGGAATAAATCTTTCCCCAGCCTGCCATGAAGACTATGTTCCATTATTGGTATCAGAGGGAAAATACTGAGGGTTCTGAGGAAAGTAGAGTAGCTGACTGGCAGTGAGGGGGTGATAGGGCTGAAGACTCTGGGGGCCTATGAGATGATGGTGATTCTGAAGGACTCCGAGGAGTCAGTCAGGGATGTGAGGGAAGAGGAGGATGTAGAGCTCCGGTGTTGGGGGTTACCCTTGGTCTTGGTTTTCAGACCCCGTTACAGAACCCCTGACAGGAAATGAAGGCAGCCTCCACCTTCTTCCCATGTTACTATGTTTCAGAAGACCAAGTAGATTGAAGAAGGGAAGTCCTTCACCCTGGGTACACACTCATTGTTAGAGGATCTCTTTGCACAGACTCATGTAGCAGGCCCGTTTTGTGGGTCTGAGGGAGCCGTCCAATACCTTCCCATGACATAGACTGTGTCAGAGCCTGGTACTGGAATTCACAATACCAGGAACTCACCGCCACTCTGTACAAGGTCCCGGATACTACAGTAAACTTGGCAACTAAGAGAACAAACCCCTGACTCCTGCTGTCCTACCCACGCTGGAGGGAGGAGAATAAAATCCCCCCCCCCCATACTAGAGGTGTAAATAGAACCTTTAGAGCCCCGGTGCAAAAAAACATGAATGGGCCCCTCGGACCTTCCCCTTCTTCCATCCGAGCCCCGGGCTTCCAGTTCTGGCAGGGCATCCATAGACATCCTCCCAGAACCCTGCCTCCCATGTACCTCCTTGTGCACACATCCAGCACACTCTGTGACTGCTGTGTCTTTTGGACACAGCTAACCACAGATCACGCCTTTACAAGGTGATGAGCTGATCACATGTAAACAGACTTTCACATTATCTGCAATCCTTTCCTCCCATGCTTTGTGTGGAGAAAAGAGAGCCATTGACCTGAAAGACTGTCAGTACATTGTTTACACTGATAATCTGGGCACTGGTCATCAGTGCCCAGATTATCAGTGCAGCCCTATCAATGCCGCCTATCAGTGCTCATTAATGCCGCTCATCAGTGCAGCCTATCAGTAATCATCAATGCTGCCTGTCAGTGCCTTCTCATCAGTGCCTCCTCAGCAGTACTCTAAACTATGAGCGTCTCTCTCATAGAGCCCAGAGTCTTCACTGACAGTTCCCCAATCCACCTCCCTGGCAAGGAGGAGAGAGCTGAACTGTTTTTCTGCCCCTGCCCCACTCTTGCAGGGTGCACTGCATGAATTGTGATGCCCAGCATTTGAATGATCAAATTCAGCTTCTTAGCTTCACATTTCCCATGGTCTCCCGTCCGAGGGAGGAGGGAGGGGGAACTGTCAGTGCAGGCTCTGAGCTGTATGACAGAGACACTCTCAACTCAGAACCCTATCATTCCTTGTCTGCAGATCTAAAACGAATCAAAACCAGTTCAGAAACAAAAACAAACCCAACAGAGCAAAGCAAATGCCTAATCCAGCAGCCCCCCACCCCACATCCTATTATTGTGTGACCAAAACCATCCAAATAATTCTTACTTTCAGTTACGAAAGTTATCCATCTACAAGGAGATCTGTATAGATCAGATGACGGCACCAATGAGGATGGAGGAAGACCTGAGTCACATGACTGAGAAGATCCTAAACCTCACCCTGGAGATCATCTACCTGCTGACCGGAGAGGTGAGGAGGATTCTGGGAAGTCACATGACATCACTCTTATCTCTGTTTATAAAACGTACACCAGACCGGAGAGGTGAGGAGGATTCTGGGATTCTAATTTGATATTCCTATTGGTTTCTCAATACAGAGATTTCCTCTTCTGAAGCCAGGTGATCATATGACCATCACAGTGCCTCCATGTGACTCCCTAAAACCTGAGAGACACAACATGGAGAAGATTCTAGAAGTCACCAAGAAGATGATGGAGCTGCTGACAGGAGAGGTGAGCGGTGCCGGGAATTCTGGGACATTATCCAGTAACAGACAAGGTCTGGATGGCGCCATCATGGAGAATGGATCCAGTAATGGGAACCCACCAGAGAGATGTCCCCGTCCTCTGTATTCCCGGGATTCCACACAGGAAGGTCACATCATCCCCCATCATCATCAGGTAGGTGGGACTGAGCAACTAGAACATAATTCTAACACACCACCGTTTGTCATGACGAGAAAAATGCAATTTTTTTAAATCGGTCGTTAAAAACGGTCGTGTGTAGACTCCAGAGCATTTTTCGCGACGAGAAAAATGGCCATTAAAAATTTAGAACCTGCTCTATTTTTTCTCGTCGTTTTTTTCGTCGTGAAAAAACGGTCGTGTGTAGGCTTTAACGACGGAAGCAAGTTTTGAGAAGGGAAATTTGCATAATCAGCCCAAAGGGTGGCGCCATTCGAATGGAACTTCCCCTTTATAGTGCCGTCGTACGTGTTGTACGTCACCGCGCTTTGCTCAAGCTTTTTTTTATCACGATCGTGTGTATGCAAGGCAGGTTTGAGAGGAATCACGTCAAGAAAAACTTTGTTTTTTTCTATGACATGAATAATGGTCGTGTGTACACGGCATAAGGGAGGACATTCTTCTATGTAATCTCTTGTTTAATTTTAAACATCTTTGGGGTTTAGGATGAGGAACTGGAAGACATCAAAGCTGAGATTAAAGAGGAAGAAGAAGAGATGTCGATGAGTGGAGCTCAGCAGTCTTTGGGAGGGGGAGGTCCTCTGTATTCCCGGGATTCCACACAGGAAGATCACACCATCCCCCACCATTACAAGGTTGGTTGAACAAAACATCTGGGGCATGGACTTGTGAGATGATGTGTAGATCTTTTCTGTGACGAAAGGCGGGATGCTTAAGGCAGGGGGCAGTCGGGAGGCTTAAGGCAGGGGGCAGTCAGGTGGAAGTTTTAGAGTCAAATATGTTGTTATTAATATTTTGATAAAATAACGACATGAGTGTGGAGCAGATGTTCAGTACAGAAAGCAATACAATATAAATCACAGAGTTAGCATGTTTCAGGAGACAGCTCCAAGGGGAATGCACGTAGTCGTCACTCAGGGTAATACACTGAAAGTCTATACGTATCGCAAAACGAAACCATAGAACCGGACGGAAATACATTTGGGTGTGGAGTAAAGAAGAGCAGACATAGGTGAAAGTATAAAGAGAGAGGGGAAAGGGGAAAGAGGGAGAAGGCTAGTGAGGGGGAGAAGGTGCAGGTTAGCTGCAAGGGAAGAGAGGGTTGAGGGGGGCGCTGGACAGACCTTGGTGTGACAGACCCACACAGGTGGAAGTTTTAGCTTTGCATCCATACTCCCACCGGAAACCCAAAGACTTTGGTTTACTGGAAGCTGCTCGACGGGCCGGCGAGGAGGGGAGAGTGTGCCTCGGTCCTGTCTCTGGAGGCCAAGGGCTGCCCCAGTACGTTGCCCCACCCGGCAGCAGCCCCCCACCCCGGCTGGCCATGTCGGCTACCTGGTTAATCCTGGCAGTAGCTGTCCAGCACCCTGCTTAGTTGCTTCTGTCAATATATAGCTTCCTCCAGTCTAGACATACGAATCAGATATTAAATATATATAGGTGGAGGGGACAATACTAGCAGACAGACACAAACAATAGGGGATTCAATTAACCATGTAATCCACATCTAAGCAATACTTTGATTAATCATGCATTCGAGACTGGTCTACAACAGGCTATGAGGCAAAGCTCATACAATGTCCCAGTAGTCTGATACAGTGGAATTCATTTATCTTCAGATATTGTTGATAAAAGTTTCTGTCCCAAGTGAAGGAGCCTCTCCAACTTTCAACACCTATAACACCCAGGATAACAGGGGTAAAACAAAATGCTGAGTCCGGTGTGGTTGTAGGGCGAGTCTGGTTAGAGCAGACCAGACTGGGCTTCTTAGTCAACCTGTGCCTGTAATAGACGCAGGGTGATTTACACATAAGAGGGGCCCGGAGAGCTGAACAGGAAGTTTCCCGACCTCTCTAAGGAAAGCTGCGTTCCACGGCCCTCCCGCCCAATGTGACTCCATCACATTTATTATATGTGATGTCACATTAAATTTTAAGTTTCTATCCTTCTCTTGGTATAGGGTGAAGATCTGATAGATATAAAAGTTGAGGTTAAAACAGAAGAAGAGACGTGTGTGAGGGATGATCAGCAGTCTATGGAGGAGGATGGAAAATTGGCGACATCTATAAAGGAGGACACTCCTACAGAAATCAGCACAGGTCGGTCATTTATAGTAAATACATTCACTATATGATTTATATTGCACTTTTCGTAGTCCTAATGTCTTCAGTATTAACTCCATGTTGTACATTAAATACTCCTGAATCATTTACTATATACTCTATGCTGTACGTTACATACTCTTGACCCCTGAACTGTGTACTCTAAGCTCTACATTACATACTCCTGACCCCTGCACTGTGTACTCTATGCTGTACATTACATACTCCTGACCCCTGCACTGTGTACTCTATGCTGTACATTACGTACTCCTCACCCCCGCACTATGTATTCTACGTTGTACATTTCATACACCTGACCCCTGCTTTATATACTCTACGTTGTACATTACATGGTCACGATACTATATAGTCCTAACTAGGGTTGCACCGATACCACTTTTTTAAGACTGAGTACAAGTACCGACACTTTTTTTCCAAGTATGCACCGATACCGATTACTGATACTTTATTTTTTACGTCATGTGACAGTGGCACTAATATGCAGCACTTATGGGCACTGATAAGTGGCACTGATGAGGCGTGGACTATGTCAGTAGTCGAACAGGGAGCAGCGCACAGAGGAGGACATGGGGAACCGGAGGATTATAGGACACTCGTCCTATAATCCCCTCATCACTGTCACTCCTATAAAGGAGAGTTCTCATTGGTTAATAACCCAAAATTAATCCGCGCAGTCACCCAAATAACCAAACTGGGTTCCACCCCACCTACCTAATGATACAAATGGGAGAGGTCAGGAAAGAATTGAACTGGTAGGAGATCAGAGGAGCCATTTACTGGTTACCTTGAGGGGGGGAATTGTAAGATCCTCAGAGACAAAGCTGCCTGATGTGGGCAGAGTCCTGGTTTAGGGGAACCAATCAGCTCATGTCTAGTAATAATCTTTGTATTTCTATTTTAGTAGATGGACGGGAGATGAGGAAAACCTCAGAGGATTGTCTCACTTTGTCTCCAGACTGTAAAGTAGAAGATGAGGACATCACACAGTATAGTCCAGGAGAAAACCCGACTACCTCAAATGTCCATCCGGCACCACACAGTGTAGATGGACCATCGTATTCCTCTTATCCTGAGGAACCTCAGACTGTGCGGGACGGTGCCGGACCATCGTATTCCTCTTATCCTGAGGAACCTCAGACTGTGAGAGACGGTGCCGGACCATCGTATTCCTCTTATCCTGAGGAACCGCAGACTGTGCGGGACGGTGCCGGACCATCGTATTCCTCTTATCCTGAGGAACCTCAGACTGTGCGGAACGGTGCCAGACCATCGTATGCCTCTGATCCCGAGGAACCTCAGACTGTGCGGGACGGTACCGGACCATCGTATTCCTCTTATCCCGAGGAACCTCAGATTGTGAGGGACGGTGCCGGACCATCGTATTCCTCTTATCCTGAGGAACATCAGACTGTGCGGGACGGTGCCAGACCATCGTATTCCTCTGATCCCGAGGAACCTCAGACTGTGCGGGACGGTAGCGGACCATCGTATTCCTCTTATCCTGATGAACCTCAGACTGTGCGGGACGGTGCAGGACCATCGTATTCCTCTTATCCTGAGGAACCGCAGACTGTGCGGGACGGTGCCTTCCTTCCAACCGATAAGAGGTTTTCCTGTTCTGAGTGCGGGAAATGGTTCGATTTGAAATCCCGTCTTAATGTGCATAAAATAACTCACACAGGAGAGAAACTACATTCCTGCCCTGAGTGCGGGAAATGTTTTTCAAACAAATATACACTTTCCATACATCAGAGATTTCACAAAGGTGAGAAGCCGTTTTCCTGCCCTGAGTGCGGGAAATGTTTTGGACAAAAATCAAATCTTGTCACACATCAAAGGTCTCACACACAGGAGAAGCCGTATTCCTGTTCTGAGTGTGGGAAATGTTTTACCAGAAAGTCATATCTTTCCATACATCAGAGATTTCACACAGGGGAAAAGCCGTATTCCTGTTCTGAGTGCGGGAAATGCTTTCAACAAAAATCAAATCTTGTCTCACATCAAAGGTCTCACACACAGGACAAGCCATATTCCTGTCCTGAGTGCGGAAAATGTTTTATATATAAATCACGTCTTGTCATGCATCAAAGGTCTCACACAGGAGAGAAGCCGCATTCCTGTCTTGAGTGCGGGAAAACTTTTTTATATAAATCACGTCTTGTCACACATCAACGTTCTCACACAGGGGAGAAGCCTTTTTGCTGTTCAGAGTGCGGGAAATGTTTTTTAGATAAGTCCACTCTTAGTTATCACCAGAGACTGCACACGGGTGTGAATCTGTATTCTTGTTCTGAGTGCGGAAAATGTTTTGTAAAAAAATTAGAACTTGTCGCACATCGGAGATCTCACACGGGGGAGAAGCCGTATTCCTGTCCTGAGTGCGGGAAATGTTTTTCATCGAAATCCTCTCTTTATAGTCATCGGAGATTGCACACGGGTGAGAAGCCGCATTCCTGCCCCGAGTGCGGGAAATGTTTTTCACAGAAGTGCCATCTTGAAAAACATCAGAGAAGGCACACAGGTGAGAAGCCGTATTCCTGCCCTGAGTGTGGGAAATGTTTTTTACAGAGTGCCAATCTTTACCAACATCGGAGATCTCACACGGGGGAGAAGCCAAGTTCCTGTCCTGAGTGAGGGAATTGTTTCTCACTGAAGTCCTGTCTTCCTGTACATCAGGGGTCCCACACAACCCTCGAGGTGTATTAGTGAGTGCGGGAAATGTCTTGTATATGAATGTTGCTGGACATGTGGGGAAGAAGCACACCCTGATATACACCTCAGATATACTCCATGGCTGATCTTCATCATGTAAGAAACAGTTGATAAGGAGATCGGAGATCACCAAAGACATGGATGAAGTGTTGTACCGTGTCGGCCATTGATAGCAGGAGAAAAATAAAAATGGAGTCTTTACCTCTCATTGGCTGAGTACATTCTGGGGTGGAAACCTTCGCAGACGATTGGAGGATTATTTTTGGAAGATTAGTTGAATGAATAAAACAATGATATGAGATGATATATAAAGGTCAGTGTAACACTTGGTGTTGTATTGGATTTGGTGTATTTTAGTCGGGTCGCAGTGAGTGCTGCCGTCACATATCGGGATTTATTACTTTATAGGTTTGGCAGAAAGCACAGTTTCTTCTCATTCTTCTAACAAGTGATTTTTCCGACCAATCGGATTTCTACCTTTATTATTTCCTGATTTTATGTCTGTAATCTTCTTCAAATTATAATAAAAAATGTATTGAAAACTCTTGTGTGTGTCGGTGCAATGATGACAATCTTCCATATCCAGACATTGTTCATGGGTGAGGCTTTAATAGACTTTACAGGTCATCAGATTAGAGCTACCTGGGAAAAATGGTCTGGAGTGCAGTGGTCAGGAGTATATCATATACAGCCCAGGGTACAGAGTGTAGTGGTCAGGAGTATATCATATACAGCCCAGGGTACAGAGTGCAGTGGTCAGGATTATATCATATACAGCCCAGGGTACAGAGTGTAGTGGTCAGGAGTATATCATATACAGCCCAGGGTACAGAGTGTAGTGGTCAGGAGTATATCATATACAGCCCAGGGTACAGAGTGTAGTGGTCAGGATTATATCGTATACAGCCCAGGGTACAGAGTGTAGTGGTCAGGGGTATATCATATACAGCCCAGGGTACAGAGTAGGGGTCAGGAGTATATCATATACAGACCAGGGTACAGAGTGTAGGGGTCAGGAGTATATCGTATACAGCCCAGGGTACAGAGTGTAGTGGTCAGGATTATATCATATACAGCCCAGGGTACAGAGTGTAGTGGTCAGGGGTATATCATATACAGCCCAGGGTACAGAGTGTAGTGGTCAGGAGTATATCATATACAGCCCAGGGTACAGAGTGTAGTGGTCAGGATCATATCGTATACAGCCCAGGGTACAGAGTGTAGTGGTCAGGTGTATATCATATACAGCCCAGGGTACAGAGTAGGGGTCAGGAGTATATCATATACAGACCAGGGTACAGAGTGTAGGGGTCAGGAGTATATCGTATACAGCCCAGGGTACAGAGTGCAGTGGTCAGGAGTATATCATATACAGCCCTGGGTACAGAGTGTAGTGGTCAGGAGTATATCATATACAGCCCAGTATACAGAGTGCAGTGGTCAGGAGTATATCATATACAGCCCAGGGTACAGAGTGTAGGGGTCAGGAGTATATCATATACAGCCCAGGGTACAGAGTGTAGGGGTCAGGAGTATATCGTATACAGCCCAGAGTGCAGTGGTCAGGAGTATATCATATACAGCCCAGTATACAGAGTGCAGTGGTCAGGAGTATATCATATACAGCCCAGGGTACAGAGTGTAGGGGTCAGGAGTATATCGTATACAGCCCAGAGTGCAGTGGTCAGGAGTATATCATATACAGCCCAGGGTACAGAGTGTAGTGGTCAGGAGTATATCATATACAGCCCAGTATACAGAGTGCAGTGGTCAGGAGTATATCATATACAGCCCAGGGTACAGAGTGTAGGGGTCAGGAGTATATCATATACAGCCCAGGCTACAGAGTGCAGAGGTCAGGAGTATATCAAATACAGCCCAGGGTACAGAGTGCAGTGGTCAGGAGTATATCATATGCAGCCCAGGGTGCAGAGGTCAGGAGTATATCAAATACAGCCCAGGGTATAGAGTGTAGTGGTCCGGAGTATATCATATACAACCCAGGGTACAGAGTGTAGTGGTTAGGAGTATATCATATACAGCAGGGGTCGACAATATCCGGGCGCCAGGTCGCAATTGCGACAAGAAATTGTGACCTGGCGCCCGCTGGTAATTAAGGCCGTGAAGCCGCGGCCTCAATTACCGGCCACCACGATCGCGTGGTGGGGGCACAGGATCCTGTGCCTCCGTGCTCCCCCGCCGCACGATCGCGGGGGGCCCGAGACAGCCAGTAATTGAGGCCGCGGCTTTGTGAAGTCCCAAGCTCTTCCTTCTGTCAGCTGGCACCATTTGGTGGTGGCCGTTGGCATTACACGTTAAACAGCAATTCTAATATGAAATGAGTGATAATAACTGCGCTGTGTGGGTATGGAGGGATAGGGCGAAAAACAATAAACAAAAAAGCAAAACAAAACAGTGATCAATAAGTCCCACCAATTGGGCGGGATGAACTCTACAAGCAGTGTGCAATCTGAACTGTGAAGGTGGGTGATCTGGAAAAGGTTAACACTATGCAGCAAAATCCTTATAAGGAAATAAAATAAACATGGAAGTGAATAAACACGGTTATCAAAATAAATGTCCAGGATTGGTACTAAGGACCAAAGGTAAGTGATCCCAACACATAATAAAGGGTAAAAATCCAGTGAAATCAAGTGCAAATAAAAGTCTCGCATCCAAAAAGCATGTATTTAAAGGTGCAGTCCTTGATAGCTGTGAGTAATAAGCGATGAGAAACCAGGAAATCCAATATTTCAGAGAAGAGCAAGCTTCGGTGCGCACACCTCTAGTGGTATGGAATGCTCACCTCAAGGCCATAGCACGGAAAGCCTGGATACCACTGAGGGTGTGCTCAAAGATCCAGCAGGATGAGGGCTAGATGTAGTCTCCACATTAAATGACCATATTGGAAGAAACAAGAAAAAGAGGAAGATATGGCGTAATACTGGAAGCAAGGGTCTAAAAAACGTTCAATCACATGCACATGCACTCACATGGAGGCCGTGAGCAGTGGGCCTATCTCCTACGAACGGCGAGTTCATGCGACCCAGTCTGTGATCTTGATTGTATGCTTATCCTCTCTCTTTGGCCTCCACCTAAACGTCCACGGATACTGGCACTAAATGCTCAGCGGGTATAAATGGGCAAAGAGAGAAGAAGGCACTTAGTACAGCTCCGCTTCAAAAAGTATTTAATATAAAAACATATAAAAAAAACTCACATTTAAAATGTCAGAAATATCCAAACAAAACGAGCAGCGAGCTCATATCTCTCCCTTCAGAGTGTGTGAGGTCTGGTACTTCCTGTCCCTACACGTGGCGTCATGTCACATGACTTCATCAGGGGTCAATGGTCGTGTGTACGCGGCATTAGGCTGCATTCACACCTGAGCGTTTTCAGCTCACAGAATGCTTGTAAAACCAGAAAAACGCCCAACAAGCAAAATCCCATTCATTCCAATGGCACCTGTTTACATCTGAGCATTTTGTCACCTGAATCAAAACTCTTGAAAAAAGCCTTAAGCTCAAAAAAGATTGTGAGCTTCTTTGGGGCAGATTATAGGCCCTTTTCTGCTTTTTACATTGTCGACCTGTACAAATTCGTGTCAAAAACGTGCGACTTTGAAACGTTTAGGTGTGAATGCCGCATTACTGACTGAGGGGACATTGAAGTAGAGGAGGGAAACAAGAAGAAAAGCGCCTCTGAGTATTCTGTATTAATATTTATAATTGTAATAATCCAGCACTTACATCATAATATTCATGGTGAAGTCCGGGGAGCTGGTGTGATCCTTGCTGACAGTCAGTGGATCCAGAGTCGAGAGATGTATTTATCTGAACCAAGCTTCCGCAGCCGCCGTTGGGAGCCGGGGAGAGCCGACTGTATCCGCGGTGATGAGTGGCAGCTAGGCTGGAATCTCGTGTGCTGGCGTGTGACGTCAGTTGGACGGAGCCGAGGAGGACCACGACGCGTTTCAGAGCGTGCGCGTTTCTAAGAGTGCGCTTGTCTGTTTCCCGACTCGCGCACGCTCTGAAACGCCCCGTGGTCCCCCTCGGGTCCCATCCAACTGACATCACACGCCAGCAAGATTCCAGCTGCCACTCATCACCACGGATACAGACGGCTCTCCCCGTCTCCCAACGGCGGCTGCTGAAGCTTGGTTCAGATGAATACATCTCTCGACTCTGGATCCACTGACTGTCAGCAAGGACCACACCAGCTCCCCGGACTTCACCATGAATATTATGATGTAAGTGCTGGATTATTACAATTTTAAATATTAAAACAGAATACTCAGAGGCGCTTTTCTTCCTATTTCCTTCCTATACTTCAATGTCCCCTCAGAGGCTTTTCTTCTTGTTTCTTTTCTTTCATATTTTGAGCTGGCTTCGCTTCTGGAGAGCTGCCCTGATCACCTCTCAACTATTTGTACTGGCTTCATATAGCCACCAGCATTAGCCCAATGGTACTTTGCTTGGACTGAATCCTATTTGGACTGATTAATTTATGGACTATTCACACAGTTGTTGTGGTTCCAATTTTATTATTATTATCATTTTCTTTTACATTTTATATAACCTTCCCTTATAACTGATTGTCTATGCAGACACCCTGAGCGCTGTAATCCATTGTTATTTTGAATTAGAAGAGAGGCTAGCTAGGACTAAACTAACAAGCTCTAAACAGGAGGGCAGGATAGAGAAAGATCCCAGAACACATTAGTAAACAAGTTGCAATGGCCCAACACCGCCACTAGAGTAAGAAGACAATGACTTTCCTAAGCCTGTCTCTGTGAAAAACTAACACTGACTGAGGGGACCTGGAAGAAGAGGGGAGGATCTAGCTAGGAATAAAGGGGGTAATCCACAAAGAAGCGGCGCAACGCAACTTTTCGGATTTAAGTTACACCGCCGCAAAATTTCCACGTTAGGTGCCGATCCACAAAGCACTTACCTGGAAATTTGCGGCGCTGTAACTTAAATCCGGCCGGCGCAAGGAGTTCCTATTCAAATGGGACTCGCCCCATTTAAATTAGGCGCGCTCCCGCGCCGGACGTACTGCGCATGCTCCGTCGGGTAACTTACCCGACGTGCATTGCGCTAACTGACGTCGCTTCGACGTCATTTGCTTAGACGTTAACGTAAATGGCGTCCAGCGCCATTCACGGACGTCTTATGCAAACGACGTAGAATTTAAAATTTGACGCGGGAACGACGGCCATACTTAACATGGCTTAAGACAACTAGGGCTCAGCCCTAGTTTTACGCGGCAGAACTCGACGTAAACAACGTAGATTTAGAGCGACGGGCCCGTCGGAGCGTTCGTGGATCGCCGTAACTGGTCATTTGCATATTCTAGGCCGGCCGCAATGGCCTCGCCACCTAGCGGCCGGCCTAGAATTGCATCCTTAAGATCCGACAGTGTAATTCAATTACACATGTCGGATCTTCGTCCTAACTATGGGAAACTGATTCTGTGGATCAGTTCCATAGTTAGGACCAGGGATACGACGGAGTAACAGCAGTTACTCCGTCGTATCTCTTTTGAGGATTTGGCCCAAACTAACTAGCTATAAACAGGGGGTGTGCTGGCCAATGACCAGTTAGTTTGTTCATTTAAATAACTGTAAAAAGCTTGGGTTTAGGTCGAACTTATGGTCAACCCAAACCCAGAGCTTACTGAGTAACAGAAACCGTTAAGGCCCGTACACATGGTACGAAAATCAGAAAGTAAAAATTTGCCTGACGGACGATCTGCTGATTTTCGGATCGTTAGTAAGGTGCTTTAGGCCAGATTCACACTAATGCGATGCGAATTCCAGCTCTGTTATCTCTGCAAAAAGATAAGAGAGCTGTTCAGCAGATCATCTCCATTTTAGCTGCGAATTTGGAGACCTGGGAGAGGGGAGGGGAGGAGGGAAGTTTATTGAGTAGAATGAGAGAAATCCTGAAGAGAAATGAACACATGTGCAAATCAGATGCGTGCCCATAGAAGATAATGGCCCTGAATTCGCAACTGAGCCGCACCGCAATGCCTAGAAAACGCACATGTTTTTTCAGCAGTGCGAATGCATCGCACATATGCATAGGCGTGCGCACAGGGTGTGCCCAGGCACACCCTAATCACCCTGTGCAGCACAGATTCCCTCTACTGCCCTGGCTCCCATCTTTCCCCACTGCAACGTTGCCAGCTTCCCTCCTCTACTATCGGCTGTTGCTGCTGGGATGTTTTAGGAGTGGGGAAGGGGCCAGTAAACATGTAATTTACTGGCCCCTTCCCTTTCTGAATGAACACCATGAGTGATCGTAGTGTGTGTTTGGTCGTTAGGCTGCACACCCTAATGCAATAGGCTGCGCACACCTATGCACATATGTGAACCAGCCTCATTGAAATTAATGTAGTCAGAAATGTTCTGCGAATGGGATGCGGTTTAACCCTTTCACGCCGAGCGTACGCATATATGCGTCCTCGGCTTTCAGGGGTTATACCGGGATGATGCCTGCAGCCGCAGGCATCATCCCGGTACCGTTGTTTAGAGCCGGCGATCGGCTTTCCAAACATAACAACCGATGCGGCTAAAAGCCGCTCGGTTGTTATGCCGGAGGAGCGGGAGGGGACATCCCCCCCCTCCCGCCGCCTCTCGCCGCTCTGACCGGGCCTCCCGTCCCACCGGGAGACCCGATCCACGATCCGGCGCCTCCAGCGTCTCGGCGCGCTCTGAAACAAAGCCGTAAACGGCTTTGATTCAGTGTCCGCATTGAAACCACGGAAGCAGCGTCATGACGTCACTTCCGGGTTTCTCAGACGCCAATGGCGCCGGATTTAAAAAAGTATACAGTATTCAGAATCGCCGTTTTCGGCGATCTGAATACTTTGAAGTGCAAAGGAGGGATTGGGGGTCTTTTAGACCCCCGATCCCTCCATAAAGAGTACCTGTCACCACCTATTGCTGTCACAAGGGATGTTTACATTCCTTGTGACAGCAATAAAAGTGATCAAAATGTAAAAAAAAAAAAAAAAAATTTTTATATTAGAAAAAATAAATAAATAAGAAAACAAAAAAATTTTTTTTTAAAGCGCCCCCCTCCCCGCGAGCTTGCGCAGCAAAGAAAGCGCATACGGAAGTCGCGCCCGCATATGAAAACGGTGTTCAAATAACACATGTGAGGTATCGCCGCGATCGTAAGAGCGAGAGCAATAATTATAGCACTAGGCCTACTCTGTAACTCTAACCTGGTAACCGTAAAAAAAGTTTAAAGCGTCGCCTATGGAGATTTTTAGTTACCGTAGTTTGTCGCCATTCCACGAGTGCGTGCAATTATAAAGCGTGTCATGCTTGGTATCTATTTACTCGGCATAACATCATCTTTCACATTATGCAAAAAAATTGGGCTAATTTTACTTTTTCATTTTTTTAAAATTCATGAAAGTAAATTTTTCCCAAAAAGTTGTGTTTAAAACACCGCCGCACAAATACCGTATGACATAAAATATTGCAACAATCGCCATTTTATTCTCTAGATTCTCTGCTAAAAATATATATATAATGTTTGGGGGTTCTAAGTAATTTTCTAGCCAAAAATATGGATTTTAACTTGTAAACACCAAATGTCATACATAGGCATAGGCATGAAAGGGTTAAGCCACACTCAATTCGCATAGGTGTGAACTCGGCCTTAGCCGATTTCAGTTTTTCGTCAGACAAAAGCTGGGTGTGCAGACTATAACATTTTTTTGTATGTGAACTCAATGTCCGATTTTCGTTTAATTAGTGCGGTTTTTATACGAAAAAAAACAAGCAAGACTACACATGCTCAGAAACGAAAGAATACATACAAAACTATTCAACACATAGCGTCACTTCTGAAGTTGTTTTCTGTCGTACGAGGATTTTCGTATGGTGAGTAACCTCTTCACTTTTGACATGAGACTAGCATCCAACAAAAACTGAACGAACGGTCATCCAAAAATCTGACCTTGTGTTACGAGACTTACATGGAAAACAGGAAGTGATGTCAGGTACAGACAGGAAGTTCCGGGTTAGAGGTGAGTCGGGAGGAAGTAGAGAGGAGACATTGCTGGAACTGGCAGCAGAGAAGGTAATAAGATCTTATATTTTATTTACACACAGTAACCCCCGTCATGTCCGTCCTCTTCCTCCATAGTCACTGTTTACGTCTTTTATCTGCAGCAGATGATACACACATATATATTGTGGAAACTTAGATTAACCCCTTCAGGGTCAGAACATTTCGGGGGTTGGAACATTCTCTTCATTTTGGGATTAAATTCTAGTAATATGGGCCTGAGAGGCTGTGAGGGGTAATTGGGGTCAAGGCTCTGGAGGCCTCTGAGATGATGGTGACTCTGAGTGGTTAGTCAGGCTTCTTCAGGGAAGAGGAGAATGTAGGGCTCAGGGGGCCTCTAAGTTGGGGAAGGGGATTCTTGATCATGATGGTCCTCCTACCTGCACTTTTCAGAGTTCCTTACAGAACTCCAGCCAGTAAATGAAGGCAGCCTTCACCTTCTTCCCATGTTACCGGTCATGTAATATGTTCCAGGACACCAAGTGGAATGAAGAAGGGAAGTCCTTCACCCTGGGTACACACTCGTTGTTAGAGGATCTCTGTGCACAGACTCGTCTAGCAGGCCTGTGTTGTGGGTCTGGGGGAGCCGTCCAATACCTTCCCATGACATAGACTGTGTCAGAGCCTGGTACTGGAATTCAGAACACCAGAACCCACCGCCAGTCTGTACAAGGTCCTGGATACTACAGTATACTTGGCAACTAAGAGAACAAACCCCTAATCCCTGATGTCCTCCTCCTACCCACACTGGGCTGCCATTGGAGGGATGAGAACAAAATCCTTCCCTCCAGCCCTCTACTTCACCAACATCATCCTCCTGCTATCCAATCCAATCCCTTCTCTTACTGCAGAGAGTGACAGTGACATCACTCTTATCATTCAGCAGGCTGCCAGAGATTGAAGCCTTGCAGTTTAGCCAATTGTCTGAATTAAGGATAAGCTCTGGCGTGTTCGCATAGAACACGTGCAGAGCCCGCCAGGAGGTGTGCACGGCGCTGCGCTAATAACAGCCAGGGAGACATTTCACGATCCCTGCAGCCGAGCATCGGGACAATGTCTCCCTGGCTGTGCATGTCGCACAGCGCCGTGCACACTTCCTGGTGGGCTCTGCACGTGTTCTATGTGAACACGCCAGAGCTCATCCTTAGTCTGGATTAGCTCAGAACTCCAGGCCAAAAGTCAGCAAGTTCTCCTTCCTGGACATCACGATGACCCTACATTGACCTTACAGCACTGCCTCAGAGCAAAACATGAAGACAGAAGAAGGATTTATCTAAAACTAATCAAAACCAGTTCAGAAACAAAACAAACCCAACAGAGAAAAGGGAAATTTCTAATAGAGAAGACCAAGAGGGTCCCAGGACCTCGAAAATGTAACAAAGGCTAAACAGTCCAAACTAAATAAGTTTACATGGGGACAGTAGTTCTTAAATGTACAGCAACCCTCCTATTACCCCCCACCCCCCATATGCTATTATTGTGTGACCAATACCATCCGAATAATTCTTACTTTAATTTCCCAAAGTTATCCATCTACGAGGAGATCTGTATAGATCGAATGACGGCACCAATGAGGATGGAGGAGGACCGGAGTCACATGACTGAGAAGATCCTAAACCTCACCCTGGAGATCTTCTACCTGCTGACCGAAAAGGTGAGGAGGATTCTGAGAGGTCACATGACATCACTCTTATCTCTATTAATAAAACACAAACCTGACCGGAGAGGTGAGGATTCTGGGAGGTCACATTACATCACTCTTATCTCTATTAATAAACTACAGACCTGACCGGAGAGGTGAGGAGGATTCTGGGATTCTAACTTGATATTTTTATTTTTTCTCCAATACAGAGATTTCCTGTTCTGAAGTCAGGTGATCATATGACCATCACAGTGCCTCCATGTGACTCCCTAAAACCCGAGAGACACAACATGGAGAAGATTCTAGAAGTCACCAAGAAGATCATTGATCTGCTGGCAGGAGAGGTGAGCGGTGCCGGGAATTCTGGGACATTATCCAGTAACAGACAAGGGATGTGTCTGGATGGTGACTGTATCATTGTGTGTGTCAGGTTCCTATAAGGTGTCAGGATGTCACTGTCTATTTCTCCATGGAGGAGTGGGAGTATTTAGAAGGACACAAGGATCTCTACAAGGACGTCATGATGGAGAATCAGCCGCCCCTCACATCACCGGGTAAGAGGAGACTTTATTGTAAAGGAGAGAGCAGTACGGAGGGTCCACCTAGATCCCCCATCATCTGATAAACACATAGAAACAATGTATTCAGTCAGTGTGTGTGTTTCCTACAGATGGATCCAGTAATGGGAACCCACCAGAGAGATGTCCCCGTCCTCTGTATTCCCGGGATTCCACACAGGAGGATCACACCGTCCCCCGCCATCATCAGGTAGGTGGGACTGAGCAACTAGAACAGAATTCTAAGCTATGAGAGGACATTCTTCTATGTAATCTTTTGTTACGTTTTACACATATATTCTATCATCTTTGGGGTTTAGGATGAGGAACTGAAAGACATCAAAGCTGAGATTAAAGAGGAAGAAGAAGAGATGTTGATGAGTGGAGCTCAGAGGTCTTTGGGAGGGGGAGGTCCTCTGTATTCCCGGGATTCCACACAGGAAGGTCACACCATCCCTCACCATTACAAGGTTGGTTGAATGGAACATCTGGGACATGGACTTGTGAGATGATGTGTGGATCTTTTCTATATGTGATGTCACAATATTAAATCTTATGTTTTAAGTTTCTATTCCTCTCTTGGTTTAGGGTGAAGATCTGATAGATATAAAAGTTGAGGTTAAAGCAGAAGAAGAGACGTATGTGAGGGATGATCAGCAGTCTATGGAGGAGGATGGAATAACGGGGACATTTATAGAGGAGGACACTCCTCCAGTGATCAGCACAGGTGGGTCATTAATAGTAAATACATTCCTCCACCCATACTGCTCACAGATTGGCCCAGAGTAGGGCGGGGACTGGGTGATATCACCTGTAATGCCCTGGTCACTTTCCTGAGCTGTGTTCCCCGTCCTGTATTCCTGTATTTCTCTCGGATAATCTTCTTTCTCTGTGCTGCAGAAACAATTTATGTATCTAGACTGCATTTATTTAGATTCTGGGGTTCAGCTTGCAGCAAAATGTTGAGTTTCACCCTAGGTGTTACTTGACTTAGGCACTTGGTCCATGTGCCTCGGGTCTTCTGCCCCATGACCGCATCTTGCAAGATCTCTTACAGAGCAATTCTCCTGGGGTTACTTACTCTGTTGTTTGCTGGCCGTAGCATATGTCTGTATAGTCTGAAACCCTGCACACACGGCCGGGAATCCCGTCAGAAAAAAGTGTTACTGAGCATGCGCGGTTTCGTTGCCCTTCAGGTAAAATGACCGGTTTTCCTGGCAGGTCGTCGCCAGGAATCCCGAAGGGAAAATAGAGAGCTGGTTCTCTATTTTTCCTTTTGGGAAAACTTCTAGGAAGCATACACACGGCCAGGATTCCTGGCCAAATGCTCCCCTGCCGGGAAAACTGCTTGCAGTCTCAGGAGATGGGAGGCAGCAGTTTGAGGCCTCTGCAACTTGTCTCAAGTAAACATTTTAGCTGCCACTGATGGCTGTGTACCAAAACTGACCATTACGCTATATAATTTATATTGCACGTTATGCAGGCCTAAGCCCTGCACCATATAGTCCAGCCCTCAAAAATTCCTCTCGCCTTCTCGCATTTTGCGAGTGGAATTTAGTGCAGGGTGAGTGAGGAGCCGGGGTGGACCTAGCTGACAGTTTCCTGGCTGATCGCTTCTAGCAGAAGCGGTGCGGCCATCAGAGCGGCCCGGAGGGGGGTTCCTTGGCCCCCCCTCCCAGCAGCTCTAATGTCCTGTAAAAAAGCCTGCATCGCCTCTACCAGAAGCGATCAGCCAGGAAACTGTCAGCCGGAGGACACAGAGTGGCAGGGCCGGACTATCCTGGGGCTGCTTTGAGCTGAGCTGAGGCTGCAGCACTCCCCTCCCTCTCTTTCTCCTCCTCCTCTTGTGTATCACACACACAGCAGTTATCTCCTGCTGTGTGTCACGGAGCTGAGTCTGTAATAGGCAACGCTGTAAAAAGGTCCGCCTCCCTAGACCAGCTTGTGTCATAGTAGATGGAACACTTATTGAATCGGTGTTCCGCCTATCACATGAGCCGGTCTAGGGGGACAGGACCTTGTTACAACGCTGCCGATTACAGACTCCGCTCCGTGACACATAGTGGGATATGCCTGCTGTGTTTGTGTGATCCATCATCCAGGCAATGGTCAGTCTGTATTGATGATGGGCACAGTAAAGCTGCATTTTATAGGGCGCAGTGAGGCTGCATTGATGGGCTAAGACTGCATTCATGGTCACAGTCAGGCTGCATTCACGGGCACAGTGAGGCTGCATTTATGGGTACAGTGAGGCTGCCTTCATGGACACAGTGAGGCTGCCTTCATGGGCACAGTGAGCCTGCATTCAGGGACACAGTGAGGCTGCATTCATGGACACAGTGAGGCTGCATTTAGGGACACAGTGAGGCTGCATTCAGGGACACAGTGAGGCTGCATTAATAGGCAGTGAGGCTGCATTCACGGCACAGTGAGGCCGCATTCAGGACATAGTGAGGCTGCATTCACGGGCAGAGTGAGGCTGCATTCACGGGCACAGTAAAGCTGCATTTGATGGACACAATGAGACTGCATTGATGGGCTGAGGCTGCATGTATGGGCAGTGAGGCTGCATTCATGGACACAGTGAGGCTGCATTTGATGGACACAGAGAGGCTGCATTGATGGTCTGAGGCTGCATTTATGGGCAGTGAGGCTGCATTCATGGACACGGTGAGGCTGCATTTATGGGCACAGTGAGGCTGCATTTATGGGCAAAGTGAGGCTGCATTCACGGGCACAGGGAGGCTGCATTGATGGGCACTTTGAGGCTGCATTCACGGGCACAGTGAGGCTGCATTGATGGGCACATTGAGGCTGCATTCACGGGCACAGTAAAGCTGCATTTGATGGGTACTGATATGCTTTATTTTAATATTATTAAAGTAGTTTTTAATATTTATTTTTGGAACTTAATTCTGCATAAAACATTTAACAGTGTAATTTTATGAGATGGTTTACGAGGGCGTGTTTAGGGGCAGACTTAGGAGCAGGGCAGGGGAGGGGTTGGGTGGGGCAACTGGTAGGCCTGGCTAGTGGCTCAGGACTTGAAATTTTGAGCCCTGATTGAAGTTTATTTCATAAAAGACAGCCTTAGTTGTTTCCTCACTCTCTGACTAAGGTCCATGAATAAAGAAATGATCTGGTAGGAGATCAGAGGACCCATTTACTAGTTACCTTGACGAGGGAATTGTAAGATCCTCAGCGACAAAGCTGCCTGATGTGGGCGGAGTCCTGGTTTAGGGGAACCAATCAGCTCATGTCTAGTAATAATCTTTGTATGTCTATTTTAGTAGATGGACGGGAGATGAGGAAAACCTCAGAGGATTGTCTCACCTTGTCTCCAGACTGTAAAGTAGAAGATGAGGACATCACACAGTATAGTCCAGGAGAAAACCCGACTACCTCAAATGTCCATCCGGCACCAAACAGTGTAGATGGACCATCGTATTCCTCTTATCCTGAGGAATCTCAGACTGTGCGGGACGGTGCCGGACCATCGTATTCCTCTTATCCTGAGGAACCTCAGACTGTGCGGGACGGTGCCGGACCATCGTATTCCTCATATCCTGAGGAACCTCAGACTGTGCGGGAAGGTGCCGGACCATCGTATTCCTCTTGTCCTGAGGAACCTCAGACTGTGCAGGATGGTTCCGGACCATCGTATTCCTCTTATCCTGAGGAACCTCAGACTGTGCGGGACGGTGCCGTCCTTCCAACAGATAAAAAGTTTTCCTGTTCTGAGTGCGGGAAGTGTTTCCGTTTTAAATCTAAACTTAATGAGCATAAAAGATCTCACACAGGTGAGAAACCGTATTCCTGTCCTGAGTGTGGGAAATGTTTCCAGTTTAAATCCAAACTTAATGAGCATAAAATAACACACACAGGTGAGAAGCCGTATTCCTGTCCAGAGTGCGGGAAGTGTTTTGTACAAAAATCAAATCTGGTTGGACATCAAAAGTCTCATAGGGGGGAAAAGCCGTATTCCTGTCCTGAGTGCGGGAAATGTTTTTCCAAGAAATCCCATCTCAACAGACATCAGAGATTGCACACGGGAGAGAAACCATATTCCTGTTCTGAGTGCAGGAAATGTTTCATACAAAAATCAGCTCTTGTCACACATCAAATGTCTCACACGGGTGAAAAGCCGTATTCCTGTTCTGAGTGCGGGAAATGCTTTGTACGAAAATCATATCTTGTCGCACATCTGAGGTCTCACACGGGGGAGAAGCCATTTGCCTGTCCTGAGTGCGGGAAATGTTATTCAGACAGGTCGTCTCTTCACAAACATCAGAGATCGCACACAGGTGAGAAGCCGCATTCCTGTCCTGAGTGCGGGAAATGTTTTCCGCGGAAATCAGACCTTGTCATACATCAAAGATCTCACACAGGTGAGAAGCCGTATTCCTGTCCGGAGTGTAGGAAATGTTTCTCACAGAAGTCACATCTTTGCACACAGGGGGAGAAGTCGTATTCCTGTCCTGAGTGCGGGAAATGTTTTTCACAGAAGTGCAATCTTGTCAGACATCAGAGATCTCACACGGGGGAGAAGCCGTATTCCTGTCCTGAGTGAGGGAATTGTTCCTCACTGAAGTCCTGTCTTCCTGTACATCAGGGGGTCCCACACAACCCTTGAGGTGTTTTAGTGCCACAAATGTCACCTTTATATCCGGGTTTATTTTCTGCTTTTTCCCCATTTTCTATGCTGTGATCTTTTCTACAATACTTTGTTATAATAATGTAACACGTTGTGTATTGTATTGTACACAAATTAATAATGACTCCGCCTCCACATTCCAGACAAGTCATTTTCCTGACCAATCGGATTCCTACCTTTACCATTTCCTGATTTAATGTCTGTAATCTTGTTAAAAGTAAAAAAATATAACTAAAAAAAATATTGTGTGTGTCGGTGAAATGATGACAATCTTCGATATGCAAACATTGTTCAGGGGTGACACTTTAAAAGACTTTACAGGTCATCAGATTAATGGTACAGAGTGCAGTGGTCAGGAGTATATCATATACAGCCCAGGGTACAGAGTGCAGTGGTCAGGAGTATATCATATATAGCCCAGGGTACAGAGTGCAGTGGTCAGGAGTATATCATATACAGCCCAGGGTACAGAGTGCAGTGGTCAGGAGTATATCATATACAGCCCAGGGTACAGAGTGTAGTGGTCAGGAGTATATCATATACAGCCCGGGGTACAGAGTGCAGTGGTCAGGAGTATATCATATACAGCCCAGGGTACAGAGTGCAGTGGTCAGGAGTATATCATATACAGCCCAGGGTACAGAGTGTAGTGGTCAGAAATATATCATATACAGCCCAGGGTACAGAGTGTAGTGGTCAGGAGTATATCATATACAGCCCGGGGTACAGAGTGCAGTGGTCAGGAGTATATCATATACAGCCCAGGGTACAGAGTGCAGTGGTCAGGAGTATATCATATTCAGCCCAGGGTACAGAGTGCAGTGGTCAGGGGTATATCATATACAGCCCAGGGTACAGAGTGTA